>NC_088791.1:170695228-171011381 GCF_011386835.1 Chrysemys picta bellii | reverse complement strand
CTGTTACGTGCTATTGTAGCCAATGAAGATACAATAAGGCTAAAAAGCAACTCTCTCAAATAATAGCCAAATGATTGGGGTTTTGAAATAAAGAGCTTGGTGTCAAAGGTATTTCTTCTAGCAATGAAAATCTTGATCTTATAACAAAGGAGAGAAGATGTGGGATTTTAAATATCTTAGTACTGTATTGCAATAAATCAAGCTTTTTTTCAACATTAATTGAGGTGTAGTACTTCATAGGCTTGGAACTTTGTAGCATGATATAATTGGGTGCTAGCAGTTGAAAAGTTAGTACTCATTTCATAGAACCTTTTAATTTTTTTTCTTCTTTCAAGCCTTTGTGAACAGTAATTCCGCAGTGTGACAAAGACAACCCTTATCAAGGTTATGTACTTTCATGGTAACTCTGCTTCAGATGTTGATGGCGGAATGTAACTCAAATTTCAAAAATATGTGATAGAAATTTCAAAAGAACCACAGTAGCATTACAGCACTGACTCCAATGCTGCAAAAATGCAAATTAAAATGCACAAACTTCAGTGTGCATGTGATTCCATCAGTGTGACTTGGATGTATGCTGGCATTAAGTTAACCTGTATGAAAAACACAAAACATTTTATTAGATGAAGGGGAATGATATTTAGGTTTCTTTTGTCATGCTAATAGCTATGAAAGAAACAAAATGAAGCTATTAAGCTCTTAGTGGAAAGTTCAGATTTTTATTACAAACATCTTAGAAGCATCATTACCTTCAAAATCTGTTATATTAACCTTTCAGAATCCTTTTGATTTTTGTAGTTTAAAAATGTCTTCTCAAAACAGTACTTCAAAGCACTATATGGCTTCATTTCAGAAAGCAGAAGTACTGTATCTATCACCAATGATAGAGGCAAGAAACATGGTTACAGCAATGTCTTCCTCCAATGGCAGTTATAATTGAAGGTAATGAGTGGGTAAGCCAACTAATATAGTCTTAGATTAGGTAATACAAAAGACAAAATAAGATGAGACAGTAGAATATGTATATGTGACCATACAGCGGGAAAATGACTAGCCACATTACACACGACTGCTTGAAAAAAAATGCTCCAAAAATGTCTTATTTTCTAAGTTCTGTATTATAATAAACCGAAAGTCTACAACAGATGCTGTTTATCCTCATCATATGACAAAGAATAAGATTTTCAGTTTACTCAAAGTTTCTTTAAGAAAAATAGAGTAATTTGGTATTTATGGAGTGAATGTCTGACACCAGCTAGTGACAATTAGAAGCAAATTTTCAGTGGCTGGCACCACCTGCCATGAATCAGGGATGAAAATCTTAGCACTTTATAGGGCTGGATGGACAATTGAGTTTTCAGTCAAACTAAGTTTTTCAGAGAAAGTATCTGCTTTCCACAGAAAATTTCAACTGTTTGCTAAAACCAGACAGCTGGAAACCAGAATGTTTCTAGCCAAACCCAGAAATATATAAATTTTGAAGTGCCTCGTTGGAGTTGTAGTTCAGATACCTCACATGTCCCCATTCTCTCTTTAGGCCAGGCTCCCCAGGCTGACTTCCATTTCCTAGGATGCACCACAATAACTCTTCAAGGGGGGGAGCCCATGGTGCATTATGGGACATGGAGTACAGCCAGAGAGCATGCTCTATAGAGACAAATAGGGGCATGATGCACCACAGAGGCACTTCCTAATTGAAGTATTTCATCTTGCGGTTTGGCTGAAATATTTCATTTTTTTTGTTCTTCGCTGAAATGCCCTCCCCCCGCCCCTTCCTTCTTCCATTTTTCTTGAAACTTTCTGATGAGCTTTTGGAGCAGTGTTTTACTACCTGACAGCAGGCACAACTCCAGTAATTAGAGGTGTAACTAAGGTACGTGCCCCCATTAATTGTGGGTGCAAATTGCACTAGCAGTCAGGGACATAGAGCCTCAGGACATCTAAGAAATTAGCACAAACAGTGCAGGCAGATATTAGACAAAATTCCTGATACAGCTGCATTAATACAATTCAGCCATAACAACTCCTTTTCTAGTTCTAATAATCTGTGGTGGCAGCTTCACCCACCATGCTGAATTATGTCATTTGTGAACTGGATCAGTAATTAAGCCTCTCTTCTTGCTCTATGAATTTACATTCTCCACAAGGCTTGTTGAAATTTTACCTCCCTCAGTGAACTATTTTCTAGCGCATCAGCTTCCTGCAAAGTAGCCCCTTGCAGCAAAAGATTACTTTTGAATTCTGGACAGGGTGGAACATTCATTTTACAGCTTTAATCTATTTAGCATGGTAAATCCCCAACCTGTTTAATAATCTTGTGAGTTGATGCATAGAAATTGGAATTTCTTCTTGCTCACTTAAAATATTCTTGACCCATATTTCTTCTTTAAAATGTATAAACTGAAAATAGGGTGCATCTTTTAACATCTTAATTATCAAATTGGCAGGTTTTTAAATCTTTTGGTACACTGATTTGTGCATGTGAAATATATCATTCGCCATAGGGTAGACAGGATAGTTAGAGCTCTTGGCACAAGCCGCACTGGGTTCAATGAAAGAAAATGTAAATATTGTTCCACTGTATTCATACACATACACCAAACTTATATGAAAACAAAAGGCAAACCAGAAACCCCCTATAAATCAATTAGATTATCAAACTAGCCTTAAAGTAAATTTCTACAGGGCCTTCTTCAAACAAAGCCTCCACAACACTGATTTCTTATAGTAAGACAGGTCTTTATACCCTCAAGATGCTTCCAATCATGTCTTACTCTTAAAGGAAGAGCCCTCTTCCATGGGCTGTTCATACAGCCTTTCCCAATGCAGTACAATGAAGAGCAGAGCAGAACACAGCACAATAGAAATCAATGAACCACCATATTTAAAAACAAAGAAAAAACAGTACAATAAATGGAGGTAATTGCAATTGCCAGAACAAACAGAACCAGCTATTCACCTCCAGTTATTGAATCAGAGGAGAGCCTAGAAGGCTGATCCAATCATATCCCTGAAACAATCCCTTCCCTTACTGGGGGCGTGGGGGAGGAATTGGAAAAAGTAATCTATTAAGGTCATTTTATCACATGCTAGGTTGACTGTCTGAGCGACACAAAATCTTGTTCTCCACAGAACCGGCACAGCAACCACAGTGTCACGAGTGAGCTGCTGGAGGCAGAACACTAGTGCTTCTTTCAGCCTTGCTAGTTGTGATGAGATAATGGGCATGACTCAACAAAGGAGAAATAGCCATCATCTCAGGACTGCTAAAATATATGTCCACCATAACTGCTCTCAGTGGCCATTCCAGGAGCTGGGGATCACCAGAGCATAGCAGCATATCAGCCATACTGCTGTGTTCAAGGGGAGATGGACTATAGGGGATTGGGAATCCATAGGTAATGTAGCCTGAGTAGCACAAGGCATCTTGCAGCATGGGCTGGAATCTGGCCAATGGAACCAAATTATGCATCAGCTACGACGCTATGTAACTTCTACTCACCTTTAATGGGAATTCCAATCTATCTGTGTAACAGAGAGCTGATTTTTGTCCAATAATGCACTCTTGAGTGTCAGAGGCCACCCAGCTGTTAGGCTACTCACTGCAAAATTACAGTAATTTATTCTTACTCCTTTTACCATAAAAGCTTTCACAACTTTGCCAAGCGGTGTGAACTTTTGTTCCTTTCTCTGTATTGTAACAGAGAGGAGAGAGTAATGTGGGTTACTTTCATAAACAAACACCAAAGGAGAAGGTAGCTAGCAACTAAAATCTACTCATGTACTGCATCCATGAACAATAAGTGAAGCTTCCTGAAGGATAATGATACTTGCAGTATAATATACACTGATCATCTAATCCCATGTGTAGCCAGCACTGTGACCCTACACACTCCTGTATTCACACCCTACACAAACTGGATAAATTCATGGTGGTTAAGTCCATTAATGGCTATTAGCCAGGATGGGTAAGGAATGGTGTCCCTAGTCTCTGTTTGTCAGAGGATGGAGATGGATGGCAGGAGAGAGATCACTTGATCATTGCCTGTTAGGTTCACTCCCTCTGGGGCACCTGGCATTGCCCACTGTCAGTAGACAGCATACTGGGCTAGATGGACCTTTGGTTTGACCTGGTATGGCCGTTCTTATGTTCTATGTTCACACTACTGAAATATTTGTATAAAGTATGCCTTATGGGGTATCATTTTAAGACTAATATCACACTGGTCAATAACATCATTATGAAATGTATTTGACAATTCTGGATATGAAGTTATGAATACTCACTGATATTACGCTTTCAAGTCTGTGACTAAAAGGTATTTAAAGCAGGCATGTCAGGGGAAGCTGATAAACAGGTTCTCCCCAAAGGAAAGAGGCCAACACTTCAAACCAGAAGTGGTCAAATTCAGTGGGATTTGTACTAAAGATGCAGGGAAAGAACAGTAACTTTGTAAAATTGCAGCAGGAAACATCACATTGGAAGATACCAGAGGACACTTTAACCCAAATGGAGTCAGCCCTCTAGAGGATAAAGGAGACTGAACCCCAGGGATCCAATTTTCCCTTGAAACAAAGGCAGATTTTGAGATATAAGGGGACACAGAAAGACTTTGGATTACTCTTCACTTGAAAAGACAAGGAAAACCTGCACCTTGGACTCTGTGGGGATCCTGGCTAAAATATCCAGCTATTGCTGGGAAAGGAAGATCGTTGAAGAAACCACTTTGCACAAAGACTGCAGTTTGTTACGTTAGATCTTAGCCATTAGAACAAATGTAAAAATACACTTTCTATCTTTATTCCTTTTACTTGGCATCATTTACCCCATGTCGTTTTGCTAATAAACTTGTTTTATTTTACTGTAAACCAACTCAATGCTGTGTTTGAAGGGAAGGGTGTGTTTACCCCAATTAAGTTAATGTAAAGTACTGACTCTCTAGAAGAACAGCAAACGTAATATCTTATGTGAATGCACAGTGATATAAGCTGCACATTTCAGAGAAATATCTCTGAGGCGGCCAGGGGCTGGAGTTCACTTATTGTTACCTACTAGGCAAGGTTTGGGCTGGGAGAGCCTCGAGGAGTTTGTTGGTGAGGAAGACAAACTGGTGTGGTAGGGACTGACACACAGTTTTGTCTCCAGCAAAGCTCACTCTTGCTGAGGTGGAGAGGTAACATAGTGGCTCACAGCTCTGGGTGTTTCCAGCAGTGTGTTACACTGACAAATCTGCAGATCACCATTAGAAAGGGTTCATCTTAGCATGGTGGGATTCCTACACTCTTCCAAAGCACAATTAAACAGTACATGTTATTTAAAATTCCTTTGCTTTTATTAACACTAAAACCTCTAGCCCAACCTTTCGCCCAAAGTTTGACTGTTCTAGGGTTCCTCCCTCAGGATTGCCCAACCTCAGACTCTAGATCCCTCTTTTCAGATGGCAACTCCCCCACCTCCCTTTTATCCAGAGGAGTTAGTCTACATCTGGCAGTGAGTCATCATGAACCAATCAGCATCTCCCAGCAGGGTTGCAACACCTGCCAATCCCAGGTCATCAGGAGAACCCAGCCAAGTTGTTACTGAACCAATTTTCCCAGATACCTGGGAATCAACACAAGAACCCAAGTGAGCAGACATTTCTTAAGATAACAAGTTAGAAGGGCAAGATTGCTAGACATCCATGGCAATGAATGTCTATTTTGACTTCCCACACTTAGGAAAAGTCTTTTCACTTAAGGGCCAGATTCCAGAATAAATAGAAAAATTAGCTTCTGCCTTTACCTTCCTTCCTGCAAACCAAGTTTGTGTGTCCAGTCAACCTAGAGAGAAGATGTAACGATCTCTGCAGAGTGCTCCAGCAGAACTAAACAAACAGGGGCTATGTGAGATGGCCATCTTTCATCTGAACACATGCAGAGACTTTCTAGCCCTCAACAACCTTTTTTGCCTCCTGAAAGCATAGGTAACAAGCTCTACTCAGAAGAGGCTTGTGTTTGTTTGGAAATCCATTAGCTATTCTAGTTCATTCTTTTCAGAACATTGGACAGCAGCCAATCCTCACACAGGTGTGCCTTTCATGCTTGAAACACCACTCCCCCACAGAAAACATTTCAAGTTCTGAATGAGAACAAGGTCAGTTATGACACTTTATGGGTCACTGAGACAGAACTGTCCACATGTTGAAATCACAATTAAAAATAATTGAGTAGCTAAGTACGTTAACAAATAGCGTTCATGTTACTCTGAAGACTTAAAGGTCTGATTTTTTAAAAATAAAATCTATTGGAACGTTACACATTTTAATATAAAGCTTTTAAATATAGATTTATATACTTATAGTCAGGTTTATTCTGAGAAATAAGAATATGGGCCAAATTCATTCCTGCAATTACATCACAATGAATTTGACCTACTGAATTTATCTTAAAACATCCCAAGGTTTTGACCATTGTGCAATATTCCAATAATATTTATCTGTATAAATGAAAGTTTATAAACTAATAGAACACGCACCTCTGTGCTTTTGCCCACACTGCCTCACATTTGGAAGGAGCGCTCCATAAACACCCACAAAACCACAGCTTTGTCCTGCTTCAAATTCCTCCTTTAAACTCTCCTTTGATGTGATGCCTATAAAACATATGACAACTGTTCAGCAGCTGGTGTGCTGAGACCACAGCCTACCATACTGATAAATACTGACTTACTGTTTTCTTGTGCTCTAAAGCTATACTTAGAATGTATATTCCTTTCGGCAGGGACCAGCTTTTTGTTCTGTGTTTGTACAACACATAGTACAATGGGGCTCCTAGGTGCTACCATAATACAAATAAATAAAATAAGATGCAATGAGCAGAGCTAGTCAGGAAAAAAGGTAATTCCCTGCATTTAAAAAAAAATCTGTAGTTGGTTCAAAAAAATGGAGAGGGGGGCACAGAGGGAACAATTGAAGTGATGGGTTTTTTTTTAATTTCAAAACATTCAAAATATTATTGAAATTTTGAAGTACAAAATATTGCCACTGGTTGTATCAATACCCTTTCCTAGGACTGCACCTTGATGTGATGGGAAAACTTGTATGTTCCAATGACCCTATGAGCTATGCTGGTGGGAGTTTTAACTCCTCATAGGGCCACCCAAGCCAGACAGGCCAAAAGGCAGGGACCGGGTGAAAAGCAGTCCATCGGTCATCTAGGTTGGGGTTGAGCAATAGAGCCAACCACCTATCCTCACAGAAAAGTTATAAAAAACACAAGGTAGCCATTCTGGCAAACAGCATGGCAGACAGGAATGGAGGACCCTCATTTGTGCTCTAAGCAACCTCTAACAGCTCAGAAAGGATTTGGACTGAATTAATGAGGCAAATCCTATGATGATAGTGGATTACACCCATCAAAGTGTTAGATATGATCTAGGTAAACCATTAACTTTAAAAAAAATGAATTTAAGTGCTCATGAAAGGTGGTGGCTTGACAATTTGCGAGGATGAAGTTATCTGTTTAGACACAGATCAGGAATGGCGTAGGCAGTAGCTAGGCAAGTTTCCCCACACATCACTACAGTGATCCAATCCTGTTTTGCTCTGACCATCACTGGGGGTAGGGGAAGAAGCTTATTCTAGTCTTCATGCCTATTTAACCCTTGGGCTCTGTGAGGAGACTGGCAATAAGGGTGCCAATATATAATGATACTTTTCCATGTGTGGGTACTTTTTCACTTGAACATAAATTGACACCAAACACTCACTTCAGATTAGTCAACAATTATCTGATTCTTGACATTTCAAAGAAGGTTCAAAATTGAAATAAAACTTGAAAAAAAATCACTTTTTTTATTTAAACAGGAATTTTTTTGGTCAACAATTTTCACAACTCCTTCCTAGCCCACCGCCCTTTTTAGGGGGGCGGAGGGACAGGTCTAACATTATAGCTAACAAAGAGTTACTAATTACCTACCTATAGTTACAGCCACTTTCAGACACAGAAGTACAAACAATGAATGCACACCGATGGATGACTAACATAAGCATTAGAGAACAGCACGGGGCCTGGTCCTTAAACTGTGTATCACAAAGGAAGAGAGTGGAACAGAATACTTTTCCACATTCATTCCACTCCAGCAGATTAGTTACCTTGGCTTGTCACTATGCAAACAGCCTGCTACTGTTTAAGCCAAGATTTGAAAGAATAACAATGGTCTTTCCATTTACTGAACAAAAAAGGCACCTGACCAGTTGTTCATCCCACACTCCCACTCAGGCTTTTTCTCATAATACAATTTTAAAAACCCAAGTACGTTACCAGTTTGTAGCACTAGGCTAAGTAGCCTTGACTCATCAAAATGCTGTTCTAAGTCTGAATTATTCAACAGTACATTTTTACTGTTTTCCTTTTTGATTTATATAGAATTTAATTCCACTTTTCAGCTACTCAAGGGTCCCCACACCCACCCATTATTCATATACTCCTTTCTATCTTACGATCTGTGTGGGATCGTACCAGCACAGAGGGATCCACACACAGAGGGAGCCCTTCATGCAGAGATCTCCCATGTTCTGCAGGTAGTGGGAGGAGCTGTGGTAGTGCATCCCTCCACAGTTCCCTGAGGATGCCTCTCTCTGGTGAGGCACCATAAATACTGGGGGCAGGGCTGGGAGTTTGTGGACAAGGGAAGAGGCTGCTTTCTGTGGCACCATCACTTGCTCTGACTCCAGATTCGATGCAGAAATCCAGGCTTGAGGTAGTCCAGTACAGAGTTGTATTGCTTCTATCTGAGTACTCTACAGAAGCTATTCATTAGCTGGAGAGGAGACGCTGCCAGAGACAGTGCTGTTATGGAGGATGGGACCCAGAAAGGCAGCAGATGACTTGAGTCTCTGTATGGTGGTAGGGCAGTTTCCTTTAAAGCAGACCCCCTATATCTCTGAGTGGGAGTAAAGCCTCAAAAATTCACAGCCCTCAAGCCATTCTCAGAGGGGAATGGTTCTGGGGAAACTGCATGAAGGGAACTTCACAATTTCTTACCCTCTGGGAACCATACTATTCTCTGTGTGGGTGGGGGTAAGCTAGGTCACTATCTGGTATAAACCTCTAAGTGGCATAGATTTGAAATATAGGAGGTCCTATTATAAAGTTACTGCAGACCAGCACTTGTTTTTATTCCAATGGTTCCCACTGCACTTTATGGTTATGATTCTCAAATATGTTTTAAAGTGAGCTTAAGTGTTCTCTGATTACAAAAAGTCATTACAAAATATACCTGAACTAGTTTGCATACAAGATTCTAAGAAAGAGCTGGGTTTGGCAAGGCAAAGAACAAAACCAATCATATTCTGTAATTTGTGTTCCTCTTGATCATTGATCATAGTCTGGACCAATAAACAGAAGTAAATTTACAAAAATATTCAGTGAATGATGTTCAATAAAGAAAGAAAGTAAGTTGAAGATGCCAAAGTCTGGCTTTTGTGTTTTTTAAACACAGGTCTGTATGGATGCACAGGAGAAGAAAATAAAAATCTAGGATCCCTTTAGTTGAATCAAATCATTTTTACAAGTTCAGAGTTCAGCTGACTTTTCCCCTCAATTACTTTTATTTCAGCACTACCCTACATTCCTTTTGTAGCAGGAGCTGGAAGCAGAGTTACCAAAAGGGAGATTTTTCCTTTCACAGTACTTCTAAGCTGGATGAGAAAATAGGCATATGAGATTTCCTAGCAGCTTTACAGGCTGAAGGGAGTTTGGATACTCTTGATGACTATGCTATATTAGAGGGTGGATTACTACAAAATGAGTGCATAACTGGTCAAAAGACTGTACTCAAACAGTAGTTATCAATGGTTTGTTGTCAAAGTGGAACTATCTAATAGGGTCCCAGGAGTCACTCCCTTGGGAGCCAAGTCAATGTTTTCACTAATGATTTGGATAATGGAATGGAGAGCATGCTTTTAAAATTTGCAGATGACACCAAGCTGGGAGGGGTTGCAAGCACTTTGGAGGACAGGATTAGATTCAAATGATCTTGACAAATTAGAGGTTGGAGCTGAGTTCAACAAGATGAAATTCAATAAAGACAAGTGCAATGTACTACACTTAGGAAGTGAAAAATCGAATGCACAACTAAAAAATGAGCAATAAATGGCTAGGTGGTAGTATTGTAGAAAAGTATCTGTGGATTACAGTGGATCACAAATTAAATCTGAGTCAACAAAGTGAGGTAGTTATGAAAAAGGCTCATATTCTTGTGTGTATTAATAGGAGCAGGGCCGGCTTTAACAGGTGCAGGGCCCCACGCCGGGATGCGAATGGTCTCGCCGCCCCAGCTCTGCCCCGGCCCCGCCCCCTCACTGCCCCATTGGATCCCTCCCCAAATCCCCACCCTGGCCCCGCCTCTTCCCCAAGCCCATCGCATTCCTCCTCCTCACCCCTCCCTCCCAGGCTTGCGCTGATCAGCTGTATGGCGGCACAAGCACTGGAGGGAGGGGGGAGAAGCAGGACGTGGCTTTTTTGTTGTTGTTGTTCCGCTCCACCGACAGCCCCAGACGTTGTGGGGCCCTCTTAGGCACAGGGCCCCATTCCGAGGAATCGGCTTTAAGCCGGCCCTGAATAGGAGTGTCATATGTAAGACATGGGAGATAACTGTCCAACTCTAATTAGCACTGGTGAGACCTCAGCTGGAGTACTGTGCCCAGTTGTGGGCACACACTTTAGGAAAGATGTGGACACATTGGAGAGAGTCCAGAGGAGAACAAAAATTATAAAAGGTTTAGAAAATCTGACCTATGAGGAAAGGTTAAAGGGACTGGGTATATTTAGTCCTGAGAAAAAAATATTGAGGGAGGCCCTGATAACAGTCTTCAAATATGTTAAGGGTTGGTATAAGGAGGACAGTGATCCCTTGTTGTCCATGTCCACTGAAGGCAGGACAAGAAGTTATTGGCTTAATCTGCAGCAAGGAAGATTTAGATTAGATATTAGGAAAATCTGTCTAACTCTAATGGTAGTTAAGCACTGGAACAGGCTTCCAAGAGAGGTTGTGGAATCCTCATCATTGGAGGTTTTTAAGAGTAGGTTTGACACACACCTGTCAGGGATGGTTTAGGTTTATTTGGTCCTGCCTCAGTGCAGGGGGCTGGACTAGATGACCTCTCAAGTTCCCTTCCAGCCCTACATTTTTATGAGCATTTAAACTTTAGTCCCTTACTCGTCCCTCTGAACTGCAAAGTTCTTTCCTCACTAGCGTCAAGTTTACAAAGAAAAATATTTTCAGGGGACCGACAGTGTTTCCATTTAAGTCAATGGCAAGACTCCCACGCACTTCCATGGGAACTGTGTACAGAACAAGGATGTATTTTATTAGTCGGATTACATAGAGTGTAATTATACTAATGAATTTAACAGACAACTTGAGATTCCAGAGAGTACAGATTGAGGCATGTGCAGTTGACAACAAATGTAGAAAAACTTGACAATAAAACAGGCAAAATATTGAATACAAAATGCAATGTTTTAAAAAAACATGTTTTAATTAGACATGCCACATTAGTTCATTGCTATTTTGGTAAGTAAACTAATTCATTACTAGAACAAGCATCCAAAACTGTTTGATTGCAAAGGAGGAATCTTTTGCCATTCTCCTCAATGAGGTAGCATTAGATTATGTGGTTTCCTGTCATTTTCTAGGGAAAGAATGCTTTCTAATATGTAAACTACATACAGCTTGTGGGTGCACAGTTTAAGTATGCACACACACGACAACATGCACTGTATATCACTTTATTTATATAAGTAGTAAAGTCTTACCTCACAAGCAGCAAAGTGAATTACATTAAGTAAGTAATAAGTTACTATAGTTTGTCCATGTCCAGGTCATTGGAGAGTGTCTTGGGAGCACTGCAAGACTGCTCAAAATACCTACAAATGGATACAATCCAGTATGGCTTACTTTTTAAAAACATACTTCACTAACTCACAAAACACTCTCTTTCTATAGCCCCAACTGCTGAGTCAAAGTTTAAAAACACAATTACCTTAAATTTAAGGCTGCTGTCACCAAAAATTGAGGTTCTCTCCATATAAGTTTTCACACTGTGCAGGGTAGCTAGGATAATATTGATCAAAAAGAGATATCTATTTGTCTCAGAAGCCAAATATATGCAAGTGTCACCCAATTGGTCATCTTCCTCCCCTCACAGGCAAACCACTCCATACTGGAAAGCAAGTCTAATACAAATGTACACCATCGGGAATACTTGTGTACACAAGCAAGGTGCCTGACAAGTGCATGGGGAACTAAAAGATTCTAGGAAGGATCAGACTTGGTCTACGCTGGAGAAGTGTCGCTAAAATTTCTACCTGGTTTTGAAACTGCTTAGAGAAGCCTAACCTAGATTTTAAAATTGTTGGTTTCTATCCTTGTCTTTCTATATAAACTTAGAGCCATTTCCTCCCATCAGAGTATCCCTTCAATGCTTCCATTGAACTTGCTGTGAGCCTAATGTGAGCAGAAAATGAACGAAAATGTATAAGATGTCTTTTTATGATGGTATGACCAAAATATAGTTTACAATGTGACTATACTTGGAAGATATTAATCTTTACTGTCCTTAATCCTAAATGAAATTAGCATTGAAGAAACATGATTTTTTCCAGTCATGAAGGAAAAAAGATTTTTCACATTTACCTTCGCTAGCATTGCTATCTCCTGACATTGGAAACTGATGGAATATGTATTAGATGGAGATTCATGTATTGTATGATAACAAAGCTCTCAAATATATTCATCTGCCAAGATACCTATTTTGCACTTTATCCATGATATGAACTGAACAGGAAAAGAGATCCAAGTTTTCTCAAAGTAACAGGATCATGGGTGAATGTTTCCCCATTTCCCAAAGGCTATCTGTTGAGACTAACATTTTGACTACTCAATTTTGTCTAAACATAACAGTAGTCATTTCGTGGGTGGGAAACTTGCATAATCATGTAGTCCTAAAGTAAGGAAAGAAACGTATGTCTGTACAAGGAAGTGCTCAGTTAATTAATTATATTAATTATTCTGCTTCTTTTAGCATCATCGGGGGAATGATCATTTGATAAACACACACTCTGAACAAAATATATTAAATGAAACCAGTTTCCCTCTGAAGTATTTGGTTCAGTTTGCGTGGGTGATGCCATACTAGAAACATGGAACCAAATTCAGTTCAATGGCTCTGCTGTCAGTCTGAAGCAACTCCACTGATTTCACTGTAATCATTCTATTGACACCAGATTAATTGGAGGAGAATTTGACTCACAGCCTGGTACTCCCAGAGGCAGCAGGGAGCAGGCATGTGTGGAGGCAACATCTCTTCTGGGGCTAGAATGAGTACCTCATACTGCCTTTGAAGAGACTCCCATGACGGAACTTGGAGTACTACTGAGTGACTCAGAAGGCAGAGCTATTTACTCTTCTTAAGCCAATACTAACAACACTCTTCACTTTATCTCCAGTTATACACAGAGGAAGTGTCTTCAACCTAACTGAAGTCAAAATAAAAATATATGGTGCAATAAAGTCCTAGGTGATTTTGGTTTGGTGTTTACAAAAACCTAGATATAAGGACTGCAGAATGCTAAAAACAAATGCAGACAGCTCATCTTGGCTCATTTCTAGTAAAAACCTCACAAACCCATTTCAGAATTCAGATATAGTTACTCTATTAATGTTATGCTCAGCTTCCATGGATGTTTGGCAGATCTGTTGCTGAGATTAATGCTCTGTGTAGTATTCTCTGTGCACTAAGCTAGGTTCTTATATATAATTCACAAAGTTATTCAGATATGTTAAATTCAGTAAAGGCTCAGAAAGCACAAAAGGAGAAAGGGGGTCCTAGGACTTGATCACAAGATGGGAAAGAACAGGATTAAAATTGGCTCATCAGTTATTTGTCAGTTCTGATTAAATCTTTTGACCATCTCAGAGTTGAAGTCGATCTACCAAAATCAGACTTTTATAAATATTTGCAGTTTAGACACTTTTCTAACAAAAATTAGGGCTCTCTACAAAAATATATATCTAGAATAAGGAAATTCTTCCTCTAAGTACAAAATAGTGCAAATCCAAATATATTTCTTTAAAAAATTCTATTGATGTTTTATTAAGACTCAGAATAGAAATCTTTTTCTACATAAGTACAAGAATTTCAGACAGATTGTATGGCAGTACCATTCGTGTGCTACCCATTTTGTATCAAATGTGGAAAATTCAGATACAATATGAATTTTAATTTCTATTTTGGTTTTGCCACTTATACATCTCTGAAAAATAAATGTTTAAAATGCCTATTGAAATGACAACTCTGGTGTTACCTGATGGCCTGATAGTGACACCATAGTTGTGAAGACATTGTCCTAGCTTCCTCCTCCTTTACAGATCCACCCCTCATTCTTCATCTGCAAAAATTCTGCTAAATCCTATCCCGAGTCTTTCTTAAGCAAAAGCTGCCAAAATGTTCCAGATTGTATGTTGTGAAGAAGTGAATTGATGTATTTACGTTATGTCACAAATCAACACATCTCTGGGTCTGCTTCACATAAGAACGGTGCTGCTACTATCAAACTAGGTAATTAAGAACATAAGAATGGCCATAGTGGGTCAGACCAAAGGTCCATCTAGCCAAGTATCCTGTCTTCTGACAGTGGCCAATGCCAGGTGCTTCAGAGGGAATGAATAGAACAGGAAATCATCAAGTGATCCATCCCCTGTTGCCCATTCCCAGCTTCTGGCAACCAAAGGCTAGGGACACCATCTCTGCCTATCCTAGCTAATAGCCATTGATGAACTAGATAAATTCATTGAGGTTAAGTCCTTTTTTTGAACCCTGTTATAGTCTTGGCCTTCGCAACATCATCTGGCAAAGAGTTCCACAGGTTGACTATGCATTGTGTGAAGAAATACTTTTTTGTTTTAATCCTGCTGCCTATTAATTTCATTTGGTGACCCCTACTTCTTGTGTTATGTGGCATAATTAACACTTCCTTATTTACTTTCACCACACCAGTCATTATTTTATAGACCTCTATTATATCCCCCATTAGTCGCCCCTTTTCCAAGCTGAAAAGTCCCAGTCTTTTTAATCTCTCCTAATATGGAAGCTGTTCCATACACTAAATCATTTTTGTTGCTCTTTTTCTGAACCTTTTCCAATTCCAATATATCTTTTTTGAGGTGGGACGACTCCATCTGCACACAATATTCAAGATGCTGGCATACCATGGATTATATAGAGGCAATATGATATTCTCAATCTTCTCTTTTCCAGACTAAACAAACCAAATTTTTTCAATCTTCCTTCATAGGTCATGAGTTCTAGATCTTTAATCATTTCTGTTGCTCTTCTCTGGATTTTTTCCAATTTGTCCACATCTTTCCTGAAATGTGGCACCCAGAACGGGACACAATACTCCAGGTAAGGCCTAATCAGCGTGGAGTAGAATGGAAGAATTACTTCTCGTGTCTTGCTTACAACACTCCTGCTAATACATCCCAGAATGAGGTTTGCTTTTTTTGCAACAGTGTTACACTATTGACTCATCTTTAGCTTGTGGTCCACGAAAAGACCCAGATCCCTTTCCACAGTACTCCTTCCTAGGCAGTCATTTCCCATTTTGTATGTGTAAAACTGATTGTTCTTTCCTAAGTGGAGTACTTTGCATTTGTCCTTATTAAATTTCATCCTATTTACTTCAGACCATTTGTCCAATTTGTCCAGATCATTTTGAATTATAATCCTATCCTCCAAAGCACTTGCAACCACTTCCAGCTTTGTATCATCTGCAAACTTCATAAGTGGACTCTGTTTGCCATTATCTAAATCATTGATGAAGATAATGAACAGAACTGGACCCAGAACTGATCCCTGCAGGACCCCACTTGCTATGCCCTTCCAGCATGACTGTGAATCACTGATAACTACTCTCTGGGAATGGTTTTCCAAGCAGTTATGCACCCACCTTATAGTAGCTAGGTTGCATTTCCCTAGCTTGTTTATGAGAAGGTTGTGATGGGTTAGGTCACAGAGACCCCCTTGGGACTGTCACCTGATGTGCTGAAACTACCTCTGAGCCCATTTTACCTGTCAGCTTGGGACCCCAGAACCCTGTTGTTGTGGAAAAATGACCACGCGTTGTGTTTGGATCAGAATCGCCTGAGGCCTTTTTATTTTCATGCATGCACGGGGGGTACCAGTAAACTAGCAATCCCCCTGATTACAAAATCTTGCACAGCTTATATAGCATAAAACCACAATTACATGATACATACTTTCTTATCAGCATTATTGCCATATTTGGAATACATTCCCCCAAAAAAGGGAATATAGCTTAGCAAGCTTTCCTGTTTTTCACAGTCTGCCCCTTTGCGGTTTCTTGCTCTGTCACCTGACATCTATTAATCATAATCTGTTACAAAGGTTAATTCTACTTTTATAATGTCTACAGTTAGTTCTGCTTTTATGATTTCTGTTTACCCTTCTCCTTTTACTCTCCCCGCCCACTTTTCTCCTTCCTCCAGGCCACACATACAGTTCACCTGACCCTACATACAGTTCACTTGACCAAAGTTTAGGCCTTAGACTATTTTTCCTCCACACTGTCTTGTTGAGCCAGACATGCAAGCCTCCTGCAACACAGACCCAGGGTCTGAACCACCTCCCCAAAGCTGCAGCCTTTAACCGAAAACCACTCAGCAGGTACTCCTGTCTCCAGCACCGAGATACCAAGTTCCCAATGGGATCTAAACCCCAAATAAATCAGTTTTACTCTGTATAAAGTTTATACAGGGTAAACTCATAAATTGTCCACCCTCTATAATACTGATAGAGATGTGCACAGCTGTTTGCTCCCCCAGGTATTAATTACTTTCTCTGGGTTAATTAATAAGCTAAAGTGACTTTATTAAGAATAAAAAGTAGGATTTAAGTGGTTTCAAGTAATAACAGACAGAACAAAGTAAGTTATCAAGCAAAATAAAACAAAACACCCAAATCTAAGCCTAATACAGTAGGAAACTGAATACAGGTAAATCTCACACTCAGAGATGTCCCAATAAGCTTCTTTCACTGACTAGACTCCTTCCTAGTCTGGGCCCATTTATTTTCAGACCAACGTTGTGGTTTATGGTCTGGGTCCAGCAATCACTCACACCCCCCGTAGTTACAGTGCATTGTCCCAGTTTCCTTCAGGCATCTCTTTGGGGTGGAGAGGCCATCTCATGAGCCAGCTGAAGACAAAATGGAGAGGCTTCCAGGGCCTTTTATATTCTCTCTCTTGTGGGTGGAAACCCTTTGTTCTTCTGTGCAAAATCACAGCAACAAGATGGTGTTTGTAGCCACCTGGGCAAGTCACAGGTCCATGAACGATTCAGCTTTTTGCAAGCTAATGCCATTGTTTACATGTTAGTTTGAACATTCCCGGGAAAGCTCAGATGTGGATTGGCATCTCCCAAAGTCCATTGTCAGTTAAGTGTTTCTTGATTGGGCACTTACTGAGAATAGTCTTTTCTCAAGAAGCTGATCAAATGCTTCACTGATGCTACTTAGAATCAAACACATTGAGATACCAGTACATAGCCAATATTCAGAACTTAAAATACAAAAATGATACACGCATAAAGACAACATAATCATAACCAGCAAATTACAACCTTTCCATAGACACCATACTTGACCTCCTTTGTACAAGATTTGGTGCAACTATAGGACCTTGGTTGCAACAATGATCACAGTTCATGTCAATAACACCTGTGATAGACCCAGGCCAGTTGGGTACAGCAGAATAGCAGAAGGCAGATATACTGGTCACTGGATTAACAGTTTTCTGTTCCCTGACTGACCAGAGCAGGGGCTGCTCCAGGCTAGTGAGAACACCGGACTCCAATTAACCTGCAAAGAGTCAGGTGAGGCCATTAAGCTAATGTGACCACCTGACTCTAAGGCCTCGCTGATACTATAAAAAGGACTCACTCCCCTCAGGCAGAGGAGAGCCAGGGAGCCACAGGAGAGGAAGTGCAGCTGAAGGGCTGGTTAATGAAGACACCCTCAAGTTATTGATAAGGGAGCCCTAAGGTAAGGGTGAAGAAGGGAGAAGCAGGAGAGCTGTGGGGAAGTGGCCCAGGGAAATGTAGCAATTCTGGCAGTGAAAGGTTGGCTGCCAACAGCTGCTACCATTAGGGTCCCTGGGCCGGAACCTGGAGTAGAGGGCGGGCCCGGGTTCCCCCCAACCCACCACTACAGGAACACCTCCTGCGAGGGGAAGTCAGGCCCCTGTCAGGACAGGAGGCTAAACTGTTCTAAAACAAGCCCTAGGGACAACAGAGACTGTGGGAGTTCTCTCACCAACCTCCTTGCTGGCTTATGATGAAAAGGGCTCAGTAGACTGTAACCGTGGCCCTAGAGAGAGAGAGAGAAGAGCTATGTGGAGGGTCACAGAGAGCCACTGAGGCTAGCATATACCGCCTAGAAGCGCAGGACCTACAGGGACAAGGTCAAAGCTCTGCCACACACCACAAAGGTCATGAGAGACAGTATCAAAAGCTTTACTAAAGTCAAGACAGGCCACATCTACTGCTTCCCTCCACAAGGCTTGTTACCCTGTCAAAGAAAGCTATCAGGTTGGTTTGGCACGATTTGTTCTTGACAAATCCATGCTGACTGTTACTTATCACCTTATTATCTTCTAGATGTTTGCAAATTGATTGCTTAATTATTTGCTCCATTATCTTTCTGAGTACAGAAGCTAAGATGACTGGTCTGTAATTCCCCGGGATTGTTCTTATTTCCCTTTGTATAGATGGGCAAATATAGTGCCATTTCCCAATCTTCTGGAATCTCTCCTGTCTTCCATGACTTTTCAAACAGAATCGCTAATGGCTCAGATATCTCTTCTGTCCGCTCCTTAACTATTCTAGGATACATTTCATCGGGCCCTGGTGACTTGAAGGCCTCTAACTTGTCTAAATAATTTTTAGCTTGCTCTTCCCCTATTTTAGCCTCTGATCCCACCTCATTTACACTGTCATTCACTACGTTAGACATCCAAGCACCACCAACCTTCTTGGTGAAAACCAAAACAAAGAAGTCATTAAGCACCTCTGCCATTTCCACATTTTCTGTTATTGTTTTTCCCCCCCTCATTGAGTAATGGGCCTACCCTGGCCTTGGTCATCTTCTTGATTCTAATGTATTTGTAAAATGTTTTCTTGTTATCCTTTGTGTCTCTAGCTAGTTTAATCTCGTTTTGTGCCTTGGCCTTTTAATTTTGTCCCTACCTACTTGTGTTATTTGTTTATAGTCATCCTTTGTAATTTGATCTAGTTTCCACTTTTTGTAGGACTTTTTTTTTATTTCTAGATCATTGAAAATCTCTCGGGCAAGCCAGGGTGGTCTCTTGCCATACTTCCTATCGTTCCTACACAGTAGGATAGTTTGTTCTTGTGCCCTTAATAATGTCTCTTTGAAGAACTGCCAACTGTCTTCAGTTGTTTTTCCCCTTAGACTTGCTTCCCATGGGATCTTCCCTACCAACTCTGAGTTCGCTAAAGTCTGCCTTCTTGAAATCCACTGTCTTTATTTTGCTGTTTTCCCCCTACCATCCCTTAGAATCATGAACTCTACCATTTCATGATCACTTTCACCCAAGCTGCCCTCCACTTTCAAATTCTCAACCAGCTCCTCCCTATTTCTCAAAATCAAATCTAGAACAGTAGCTAGCTCCACCTTCTGAAATAAAAAATTGTCTCCAATACATTCCAAGAACGTGTTGGATAATCTGTGCCCTACGTTGTTATTTCCCCAATAGATGTCTGAGTAGTTGCAGTCCCCCATCACCACCAAGTCGTGTGTTTTGGATGATTTTGTTAGTTGTTTAAAAAAAGCCTCATCCACCTCTTCTTCCTGGTTAGGTGGTCTGTAGTAGACTCCTACCATGACATCACTCTTGTTTTTACCCCTTTTATCCTTAACCAGAGACTTTCAACAAGTCTGTCTCCTATTTCTATCTCAACCTCAGTCCAAGTGTATACATTTTTAATATATAAAGCAATACCTCCTCCCTTTTCTCCCTACCTGTCCTTCCTGAGCCAGCTGTACTGTTCTATGCAAATATTCCAATGGTGCATATTATCCCGCCAAGTCTCTGTGATGCCAACTGTGTCATAGTTGTGTTTATTTTCTAGCATTTCAAGTTCTTCCTGCTTATTCCACATACTTCTCGCATTAGTATACAGTCATCTAATATACTGATTTGATTCCGCCCCCCCAGTTCTGTCTTGTCTCTCCCTTATCCCTGCTATAACAGCCCATGCTCTCCCCCTTCCCCCCACCCCCCGAATTCCAACCTTTCTCCTAGGTCTCCATGTTTTTGACTTGCCTGTGGGCTTTGGTCACCTGCCCTCTTCAAACCTAGTTTAATCTCTCCTCCATAGGTTAGCCAGTCTGTATCCAAATATGCTCTTCCTCTTCCTCAATAGGTGGACCCCATCCCTGCTTGGCAGTCCTTCTTCCTGGAACAGCATCCCGTGGTCAATGAAGCCAACATGTAAAACTGTCCATTATTATGTGAATGTGGATTAACCTAGTACTGCTTTGGATTTTTTTTTTAAACCAACAGACCCAACCACAGCAAGTCAAAACTTTCTTGTTATATAGGAGCTGTTCACCCTTATACCTATATTTCCATGAGTGTATAATTCCAACTTTAACACTGCATTACATAAGTTTTTACACTTCATTTCAAATTCATAAGAACTTAGCTTTCTCTAAAAATTTCTTCATACAGCCATGCAATATACCTCTTCACACACACAAAAAAAACCCTATAAACCAATCAAATATTTCTTCTATAGGCTGGGAAGAAAGAAAGATTGTTATTAGTGTCACAGTTCAGAGCAACTGTACCTGTATTCCCCCTCTGATCCCTTGAGGGCACCACTCTAGGCACCTGGCTCCTCAGCCATCACCTCACTTGGGCAGAAACCTGCATCTCTTCCACTCCTGACTGGGGATTTTCCAGATTGCATAGTTCCCTGCCTGTGCTGTGATATCCCCAGTAAAGCCAGACCACCTAAAAGGCCAGCGTCTGCACTTTGCTTTCTTTCCAGAGGCTACAAACAGCATAACTGCCCGCAGTTACAAGTTACCACAGAGTTCTTTCTGAGCAAGCATGTTTATTCTTCAGATGAAAGCATTACAGAGAACCATGAGCGGCAGGTGAACCACAGGCTCGGGGAGGCTAGCCCCTGACTAGCCCACCCTTTCTGCTTGGGGCCTGGCTACTCCCGCTCCCATTCCCCTGGTGGAGCCCAGAGCCCCCACCAGCCCCAGGCCGTCTGAGAGTGTCCCCTCCCCACCAGCCCCGGAGCACCGGGGCACCTGCCATTACAGGTTCATAATCATCTCAGGCCTTGGCTACACTTGAGAATTCACAGTGCTGCCACGGCAGCACTGTGAAGCGCGAGTGTAGTTGCGCCGCCAGCGCTGCGAGAGCTCTCTCGCAGCACTGCAAGTACTCCACCTCTCCTAAGGGAATAGCTTGCAGAGCTGCGCTAGTGTGCATCGCTGCAGGCGCTGATTACACTGGTGCTTTACAGCGCTGCGGTCGGGGGGGGCGAGGGGGCATTTTCACACCCCTGAGCGCAGCAAGTTGCAGCGCTCAGGGCTGGCTCTGGCTTTTTTGCCGCCCCAGGCAAAAAAGCCTCCGGCCGCGCTCCCCCCTCCCCCAGCGCGGCAGAGGAGGGCGGCCGGAGCCCCGGGGGGGAGGGCGGCGAGCCCCAGTCGGGGCTCCGCTCTCCCCGGCGGCCAGAACGCCGGGGGGAGGGCGGCGAGCCCTGGTCGGGGCTCCGCTCTCCCCGGCGGCCAGAGCGCCAGGGGGAGGGCGGCGAGCCCTGGCCAGGGCTCCGCTCTCCCCGGTGGCCAGAGCGCCGGGAGGAAGGCGGCGAGCCCACCGCGGCTCCGCTGTCCCTGGCGGCCAGAGCGCCGGGGGGAGGGCGGCAAGCCCTGGCCAGGGGGAGGGCGGCGAGCCCTGGCCGGGGCTTTGCTCTCCCCGGTGGCCAGAGCGCCGGGGGGAGGGCGGCGAGCCCGCCGCGGCTCCGCTCTCCCCGGCGGCCAGAGCGCCAGGGGGAGGGCGGCGAGCCCGCCCGGGGCTCCGCTCTCCCCGGCGGCCAGAGCCGGAGCACCGCGCCGCCCCCCTCCAGGTGCCGCCCCAAGCACAAGCTTGGTGGGCTGGTGCCTGGAGCCGGCCCTGGCAGCGCTGTACAGCGCCAGTGTAGCCAAGGCCTCAGATTCAGAACCCGAACCACCATAAATAGCTCAGTCTTTCCTTTATACAGCTTGGGCCTTTGATCTTGGCCTCATGTAGCAGGTGATCAACAGACAATGGCTCACTCCTCAGGGCATAGCTTCAAAAGTTGGGGTTTTGCATAACCAGAGATGGGGAATTTGCATTAACCTCTCCCTAGATATTCCACTGGAACATTTTCAATATAGTCCTTTGAAACCCTGGCTCTCACATCTGTCACATCTCTCCCTCTGCCTGCCCCGCCCCCCCCCCCCCCCCCGCACCCCGAGAGATTGCATACAATCCTGGTCCACAAGAATACATAAAACACTTTAATACAATGGACCCCAAACATACTTAAGCTTAATTCAGTGACATCCCCAGAAGATATGGCAGAAACTTGCCATCTCGGTCAGTTAACGATTTTTAAATATTTGGCAGCACTTGGAAAACCACCAGTACCTAGAGAGAGAGCTCTGCATTTCCTTTGTATGACGCTAGTGTCCCTAACACACTCTACAACTGACATGGGAGGAAAGCAGCTGCTATTCGTGCTATTGCTACTGCAGCCCAGTGCCCTTCCCCTGATTTGAAAAAATGGATTTCACCTTCCCAATCTCCTCCCTCACTGCACAAAGCTCCATTACTCTGACTTTGAGGGTGACATGACATAACCTCTAGCTTATATCCGATTCCCATATGATGTCCATGAGTGATTCATTTTGTAGTTACCTCTGCAACATAGTAGACGCAGATCGGTTCTTTCACAGATATACCAACAGCTCCTTATTGGTGATGCCTCTGGGCAGGCTCATGTGTGTTCATTCTAGTAAGCATATAAACAGGGTCACATTTTCTACATCATCAAACCTAAGGAAAATTAAGAATGGGATCTCCTATTGTCCATTCAAGGCACCATAGAAACACCTTGGAGAGAGAGGCTAGTATGCTAGTTTCACTCAGGAATATGTCCTAAACCCCAGCTATTTGCAACCACAGACATTTAAGACCAAACCTAATGATTATGTTAAGCACCTCAGTTGATTTGGTGAGTTTACCCCTTTCATCATGATCTAGTTTTTTAGACATGCACTGTTGTTTGACAAGCCAATTTAAACACTCAAAAATGAAGACTTTGCTGCTTTTTTGTTCTTTCCACTTGCATATGTGATGGCTCATAAAAACCCCATTGAAAAGACCTGAGTCTCAATGTATGTTTATCTCTGTCATCGCAGTATACACTGATTCTTCCCCCTGCCGTGTAACTATCACTCCCTCATAAACAATGTGGAGTCCACTCTGGAAGTTGGCTCCTGCCAAGAAAAGGCACACACAGGGAAACTTCCTTCCACCTCTGGGGTACCTGTTCCAATCTCCCCAAAGGAAAAACACACAGACACTGGAATAGTACAACAAATATAAGAAAGGGGTGGGATGAATGGAAAAAGACCACAGGAAAAGATAGGGGAGCAGTAAAACAGGGTTACATCCAATACAGGGACCCATGGTTCCAGTGGTACTACCATATAAATGAATAGAGCTGAACAACACCTCTCAACTCAGAGTTCCGGTGTGGCAGAGAGTCTTGGGGGCTTCTGGTCATCTTTGGTGCCAGTAAACTTTCCCCTACAATGCCCTCTCTGTGGGTTTGTGGAAAGCAACAATCTCCCTCCTTATTCTCAGTGCAAAGTCACAAGTCCAAGTACAGTACTCATGGCCCCGTACAGTTCTTGGCGATGGTGACACTGACTCTGGCTACAGTTTATCCTTCTCAAGTGATTCCATCCTGGTATTGTGTTCTCCTCCTGTCCTGGGACATCCAAAGGCAGCTGCTCTGTCCTTCCCAGGATTCAGTCTGGTTCTTGAATGCTTCAGTACAGGAGGGCCTGCTTGCCATACTGTGTGGAGCTACAGACACCCACATGCCTGTCACACACCCCTCACCCTGGAACAACCATCACTTCCTCTCCCTTAGGATGGGGTTTTAAAGGAGCTGTCACTAAACCCCTGACATTACACCTGATTTTCCTATGGACCACAAAGCAATAGGACTGTGATCCATTTATTTCCTTGTCCATATGCAAACATAAATGGTATCAGCACAGCTCTAGCAATGATTTGTTAGTGCATTGGTGCTCTCTCTACAGCAGCCGAGCACAGAACATTGTAGTATTACATAAGCAATTTCTTTTAATAAGTTCTCGGTAACTAAGTAGCAATTTATTACTTAAAAGCAGCAATTTAAGAATTGAGATTTCTGAGAAGGTCAAAATGCTACTTGGCAAAATGTGTCCCTTTTAATACTGATCCACTTAACATTTTAGAACTTTACTGCATTGATTATTGACATTTATACACATTATACATTATCAGACTGGATATTAAAAATGTTTTCTTCTAGTTGGTGTAAATGAAAACATACCACTTGTGAATGGTGCCAGGTTAACATCCCTTTGGATTGAGGTGCTTTGTTGAGCCACAGCACAGGCAAAAACCAGCGAAAGCTTTTTCCATGTTCCCCTGTCTGTCTCAACCAAGTTTGAGGGACTCCGTCAGAGAAGTTCAGTCCCCATACCCATGTAATCTACAGACATTGCTTATAGAGGTGCCAATTATGATGGCAGCTTTTGTAATGTGATGCATCCACTGGAAATTGGACAGAGGCCATGATGAGTTCATTTCACATAAGTGATATCATCAGTGCAGTGAGAACTGTAAAAGAGGTTATCCTTACTGGCAACATCCTCTCTGAAGATATTTCCCCAAAGAATCTTAGAACTCTGACCCACCTTTACTGGAAGGCAACCAGTATTAGGCAGCCAGAGTTTTGTTTTGTTTTTGTCATTGCTTTGTCTGGCTGGTTTTTCATTTTATTTTATTTTTTTGGGACAGTCTTCTTAGTGGTCACTTAAGTCAGGTTTCACCATATTCCTCTTTACATGTTTCACAAGTGACAAATACTGGGGAAAATGAGCAAAATGCTGCCTTCATTATTTATTACAACTTGAAATGATGCTGCTTACAGAATTGCAGAGCTCTTGCAAATCCTCCCTTCTGCTTAGATTATTTACAACCTGTTGATGGATATTCAGGAACACTCCCTGAAATGCCAATCAAATGATAAATCTGGTTTTAATCACTGTAAGATCATTCACCCCCTGTGATATTTTCAGTTCTGTGACTTTTCCTCTACTGACCCAAAGTAAGCTATATTTTTAATAATACAGCAATTGAGTTGTATGTGCATTATGCTGAGATGCTTTTGTGATGCTCTTTGCTATGACGTTAATGGTTATGAAACTAAAAATATAGCCACTATTTCAACTCTAATTGGAAAGGGAGCAACACAGGATGCAGCACAATACGGATGAAGCATATGTATCATATGACTTAAGTAGATGCACAAGTTTCAGTTGGAAGATAATGCCCATTTCAGTGTGACTAATTAAATTTGGATTTGCACATGGCAACATCTATAAACAGGTCCCACCAGTGTAAGAAAATCTGTTTTTCTTCTTGTTGCTAATCTCTATGGTATTTGCATAGAAACACTGCTGTTTCCTAAAACTAGGATCGAATTCTTCCTCTCTGTCCATTAAATTGCAAACTTTGTATTTCTGCAGTGGCCATTTTACCTTTATTGATTTAATTCTTCTATTTCTTCCTTACTTCATCTTAAATGTCTAGTTTAGATCCCATCCTTGCCACCCTCATTGCCCTTCGTGTGTCTTTTCCCATATACAAAGGGCAACTACATACTTTCAGTGAGGATGTCCTTTATTTTATGTTGAAATAATAAAGCACAAGACAAGTCCCTATGGCAGCATATGGTGTGTCCCTCTCGTCAGTAGCAGCTGACTTGCGACCACAAAATGGCAGCAGCGTCTGCCGCAGCAAGGGGGACTTCCTTCCATTTAAAGGAGCAGCATGTGGAAAATACCATGAGCTATTTACATTGTGAATATTATTTGCAAAATATTGTAATGGGCTTCTCCTCCCCCACAGTGGCAGAGCTGCTGGTGACTGTGGCTTGGAAGAGACACTGGGGGAATAGGACTAAAACAAAGTGTAACAGTGGCAGGAGGGGCAGTGTGCCACCAGTTCTTGGCAGGCACTCGTCAGACCTTCACCTGGGCAGGAAACTGTTTTCTTGTCCTGGGAAATTGTTTGAGATTGCAAAAAATTTTCCTGTTTCTCATTAGGATGAAATAAAGCGCCTCTGAATTTTTTCTATGAAAAACTAGAAAGACTCTCACCCCAGAATGGCCAATACCCTGGAAGGTTAGGGCAATCTTGTGAGGAACCAGGTTTCAAGTCCCTGCATCTTCTGTATCCCAGAGGAGTGTCCTAACTACTGGGTTACAGAGTCAGTCACTCTCTCTGGCCCAATGAATATTTAATTTATATAAAGTGGAACAGCTCTAACAAGAGAGACAGAGGCTCGCCACAGAATAGCCCATCTCCTAGTGGTTAGGATACTCATCTAAGATGGAGGAGACCTGGGTTCAAGTCCCTGCCCCAAATCAGATGGAGCAGAGACTTAAGCCTAGGTCTCCCACAACCCAGGTGAGTGTCCTGACCACTGGGGTGGGTGGGTGTGTGTGTCTCTCTCTGGTTTGACCAGAAATTCCTTCCTGGACTTGAGAAACCCTCATATAAGTTTCAGCAAAGCCAACCCTTTCCCACCAAAACATTTTGTTTTGATGAACTGGCATTTTCCAAAGAAAAAACTTTTGGTTGAAAAATTCCCGCTCAGTTCTTGTTAAATCTCTGGCTAAATTAAAAGTTTGTTGGGTTTTAGACAATGGGATCTTGCCTCATTCAGTCAGATACCCCCAATGCTATAGTATTTTGCACAGCCATATAATACATGAGAAACAAAAACCTGTATCTCAAGAGGCAAGGCCAACAAAACCAGCATTATATTTAGAAATGTACCAGTCAATTTCACATGTTCCAGTGAAGATCAAAAAACACAGCTAAGAACAGCACGCTGCGTTTTTGCTGTGGAACAGCTGAAGCAAAGGGAATTTGCCTTCCCTAACAATGTCCCTTCCCAAGGTAATCTTTTATTCCACCGTTACCTTTCATTCCCTTCATCGGGTCTGTGCAGCAAAGAAAGGCTTTCAAGGCACCACACTAAACCACAGAACCACACATGGAGATTAACTTGGGATACTTTCGTCCCAGCATTAATGTTGCTTAAACAAAAGTACAGTTTAAAACTCTACAGAAAATAGTGCTGCTATAGGCTTCTAATGGAAAACCACTTTTTCCATCTGATTGAAAACTTCCTCCTAAAAAGTATTCCTTGTCCGCCGTAGCATGACTAATTAAGCCATGTAACTACTCCTCCACAACAACACTGAACTCTGGCTTCGTAACCAGGCAGCAACCAGTGATTTGATTGTGCCGCATCTACCCACTTGAAATGTATGTGCTGATAGAGGCTGCAATGAGCTAACCTCATTCCAGACATATCTCCATTGACTTTAATGGATTTACACCCTGGATGGATTTGACCCATAGTTCCCCACGATCAGAGAGCAATGGAGATTTTAACCACATCCCTGAACCACTGACACCGCCCTGCTAATGTCCATGTCCCTGAACTTGCAAAAAGTCACGCACCTGTTAAACAGTTTACAGGATCAGGGCCTGAGGCTGCAGCACATTTCAGGAACACAGTTAAAACATTGTACAGTCCTATCAACCTTTGTTTTAACAACCTCAGGGAGCTCCCGGGATAAACGGCATTCCAGCTGGGTGCTGGGCAAAGGATGTCGCTGCAGCATTGTAACAAGGATCCAAACCCAATTAATGATATATAGTGCAGACGGCACCCCAAGAGAGGGTCAGACATATCAGCACGAATAGGAAAGGTAAGATTTGAGCCACATAGCTGAATGGCTGCTTTGAAGAGTGATCACTAAACAGAATTCCCTTGCACTTCACCCCAGCCTATGCTGTTTTGTAAATCAAGAAAATTACCCTCAAATCTCTTTTCTAGTGGCTTGTTCTGTGCATGGTTGGGTAATCTTATTGAATTTTTTAACAAAGAGATGTAGACTCTTATTTGGAACTGATAAAAAAGGACTTGAACTTTTCAGGGGCAAACGATGTGCTGGTATGAAGACATATTTTAACAGCATAGTAAATTTAACATCACATGTGTTAACAAACATGTATATGTATAACCCATAGCAGCCATAAAAGGGTGCTACACATTGTAAGAGCACCTCAAAATATTTATAAAGCTTAACATGAGTTAAGATTCTGAATAAGCATCTTTGATTACACTGCTCTACAGCCAAAATGCTTCTGAAATAAATGTAGTCAAACTTTACTAATTCTGGGTCACTGAGAACAAAAATGATGCTTAAAATTGTTGATTGGCTCTAGTTTTCAAGATATGCTATTGGGTCAGTATTTACGACCCTTGACTTGGGAATGGCGGAGGAGAAGTGAGTTATAAAGGGAAGGGATCTCAATTTAAACCAGAAATGACTAAAATACATCTTTGACTGGATCTATGAATAAATCTATGACTGGGTTTGGACAGTACTTGCTTTTTAGGCAAAACAATGAATGATGCAATCTGAAGCTGGTATTGCATCATACATGATATGAATTGCATCATGTTATTCCTAGAAGTCATGGATGATACAATCATAACGAAGCTTACATCACTCTGCTGAACAAATTGCCCTATATCAGCTCTAGAAATCACAGTGTCGTGCTCTCTTATTTGTCAGTGTTTGATTTTGCAAAGGGACACATTTCTGTTTAGCCAAAGTGAGCGGAGATGCCTTGTACTTGTGTGAACAGTGCAGATAACTTCTGCTATGTTTGTGGTGAAGTGACTTTTGCATCACAAAAGCGCAGTATAACCACTAAGGTTAAGAAAGCCTATCACCTTTATTTTGGCTGCAAAATTGGAGATCAGGACAAGAGGTGGGCCCCACACATATGCTGCAACACTTGTGCAACAAATCTTTGCCAGTGGTTGAAAAGGAAAAGGAAATCTATGCCTTTTGCAGTGCCAATGATTTGGAGAGAGCCAACAGATCATACCAGCAATTGTTACTTCTGCATGGTGTCTCCAGGTGGGAAAGGTGTGTCAAAGATGAAAAAGTGGACTGTGCATTATCCAAACATTCCATCAGCTATATGCCCAGTACCCCACGGAGAAGGACTGCCAGTTCCTGATGCACCAGAATCATTCTCACTTGAGTCAGACAAGGAAGAGGATGAAACTTCTGGTCCTGAACCATCAATGTCACAGCACCCACATTTTCTCCCATCCTCCTCCTCTGAACCACACCTCATAACACAAGGTGAACTGAATGACCTTGTCAGGGATTTGGAACTACCCAAGAGTAAGGCAGAACTGCTGGGCTCCAGACTACAGCAGTGGAATCTCCTGGCAGGTGATGTTAGGGTTTCCATGTTCCGTGACCGTCAAAAGGATCTTGTCCCATTCTTCTTCATGGAAGGTGATCTTGTAGCCTGCAACAACATCGATGGTGTGATGGCAGCCCTCAACATCGTTCACGATCCAGATGAGTGGAGACTGTTCATTGATTCATCGAAGATGAGTCTTAAAGCTGTTTTACTGCATAATGGCAATTCCAGTTGGTCATGCAGTCCATATGAAGGAAACCTATGACCCCATGAAACAACTTTTGAGGTGCATAAACTATGACCAACATCAGTGGCAGCTTTGTGGCGATTTGAAGGTTGTTGCTCTCTTGCTTGTTCTGCAGACTGGATACACAAAGTACTGCTGTTTTCTCTGCAAATGGGATAGTCGTGCAAGAGATTCCCACTACATCAAGAAAGATTGGCCACTCCGACAGTCATTGGAGCCTGGGAGGAAAAGTGTTCAGCATCCACCACTTGTTGAATCAAGGAAGATTTTCTTACTACCCTTACACATCAAGCTGGGTCTGATGAAGAACTTTGTCAAGGCCATTGACAAAACACAAGCAGCTTTCAAGTACCTCCGTGGAAAATTTCCAAGGTTAAGTGAAGCTAAGATAAAGGAAGGTGTCTTTGTTGGTCCTCAGATTCGTGAACTTCTTCGAGATGATGCATTTGACCATGCACTGCGTGGCAAGGAAAAGACGGCATGGAAAGCCTTCCAGTTAGTGGCAATACATTTTCTCAGAAACAACAAGGCCGACTACAGGTTGTTGGTGGAAAACCTCCTCAAGGCATACAAAAGCCTTGGTTGCAACATGTCACTAAAGATACATTTTTTGCACTCTCATCTAGATTTTTTTCCACCGAACTGCGGAGCAGTGAGCGACAAGCATGGCGAGTGATTTCACCAGGACATTGCAACAATGGAGAAATGCTATCAGGGCAAATGGAGCCCATCAATGCTTGCAGACTATTGCTGGATAGTGACAAGAGATGCTCCATTTAATGAATACAAGAGACAAGCCAAGAAGCACTGAGTAGACACTGAATAGGACTAAACTATGTACATAATAGTTTTTTGCCTTTTGTTTCATAATACATTTTATTTATATAACCCTTTTGCTGATTTTTAAAGTGTTACATAAACAGGACAGGTGAAATATTATCATGTAAAGCAGCCATAAACACATGAAAAGACCTAGGTTTACAATTTATGATTAAAACTCTATCTACACAGTACACATAGACATAAAATGTAAAAACTTAAATACCTTAGAAACAGTAGTCAGTGGTTTTAATTGTCATATTTGAATTCAGCACAACAAAATACGTAATAAATAGCACATTTTATCTCTGAAGCAGACGACTTCTCAAAAATTGTAGACCAGTGTTATTATGATACTCAACTAGAAAAATTAAGAGCATTTTTTCTCTTTACTTTCTTTGAACAGGAAATTTAATGTTGTAATCAAATGACTGTGCAATTTGTACTCTGTATAATGGCACATTTTATTTACTTCAGTACTCATATACTGTAAAACTGTGTAATAAATATTATCCATTAGACACCAGAAGGAAAAAAGCTAAAGCCAATGAGGTCTGCTATTTGCACCCCATATTTATGAAAAGTCAGGCTTTATACAATTAACAACTAAAATTAAATAAAATATGTAGGAGGCAGGATTTTGATTACTGCACAACTTTGAATCACTTTTTAACTTTAATGTAAATTATCTACATTCCAAACTATTGCTCGACACATTAAAATTCCTATAAAGGACAGTAAGCAGCATAGATTGCTATACAAATGCTTATTCAAAGCAGGAAGTCTAATCTAACAAATATATGTAAATAATTTGTTCAGTGATAAAAACTTAAATTATTATTTTTGCTTAAAGCAGGGAGACAATGAGACTACACTTCCCATAGGTGAGCATGGAGAAATTTGAAAGGAATATTTCATTAGGGACTTTTAACTTCTCCAACTGCTAATTTTTATTGAGGAACTGAGTATTGCCATTCAGCATTATACCCTTTGCTTAATCAAATTTTTATTCTTGTTTCAGAATTCAGACTTCATAAAACTTTGGGCAAAGATTATCTCTAGTGCATCAGAATTTGGCACTGAAGCAAACTATACATATCAATTTCATTACTCCTGCACAAAAAAATAAAAATAAAAATTCTGACCATTATATTTTAAAATTCTGCAAACGTTATTTGTCAATAAATAAATGTTGAGGTTCCAGCATGGCAATGGGGAGCACAGGTCACTGGTTGCACGGAGGTCTGAGATCACTCTGCAGTGACCCCCCTCCCCTGGGACAGGGACTTGGCAGTGAGGCTGCACCTGACCCTGGCACAGTACAAGGGCTGGGGCTGTCCCAGAAACACCCTGGAGCCCTGCCCCTCTGTGCCAGGCACACTCAGCCCAGCAGAATCAAGTATAGAGGGGCTTAGTATGGGGGGGATCTAGGTGTGGGGTGAGAGCGTTCAGTTACAAAATGGTCACTTTAGAGCTACACCTCCCTGTATCTGTAAACATAAAGGGCCAGTCCCATCTCCTGACCAACCTGTCCTGAGAAGCATACTGGGCAAAAGTTCTTATAAAAGGGCAGTATTGGAGTAGGTAGAGTTAGTAAGAACTAGCTATTTGGGACGCGGCACGTAAGGCACTGGGTTGCCTTGCTCAGTGCCCAGGGACCCTAGTGACTGTGGTCAGCACCGCCGACCAGGACGTTAAAAGTCCCATTGGTGGTGTTGCCCAGCTAAGGCAGGCTAGTGCCTACCTGTTCTGATACCTCTCTGAGCCCCCGAAGTGGCCAGCAGTGGGTCCGGCTTCTAGGTAGGGAGGCCACAGGGCTCTGTGTGTTGCCCCTGCCCCAAGCACCGGCTCTGCACTCCCATTGGCCAGTTCCCGGTCAATGGGAGCTGGGGGGGGGGTGCCTTCACCCTTCAGCCCTCACCCAAACCCTCTGCCCCATCCCTGAACCCCCACACACACCAAAAACCCCTCATCCCCAGCTCTGTTGGGTCATGGGCATCAACAATTTTCTTCAACTGGGTCCCCAGGAAAAAAAGTTTGAAAACTGCTGACCTAGAGATAAGATAGAAAAGGGAGTAAGTGTTCATGTCCACTCCACATAACTTACTTCTAGGAATATGGGCTGAATCAAATATTTAGGTATATTCCTCCCTCCCCCCACAAAAGGATTTTAAACTTCTTTGATCTGTTTTTTAAACTTACACAGAGACAGAAATGTATAATCCAACACGAGGAAGTGCTTTTACAGAGTTGCATCTCAATATCTGAATACCAAAGATCTAAGCATTTGTTTCCCCATTAATTTCAATACAGTTTTTGCATATTTAAGGAAAACTATTCCCACATCACGTTTTATGACCTTACAGAAATGAAAAACTTCTCCAATGTATTTGATTGTATGAATAGAGCCATTAAAAGTCACTCTTTCCATTGAGTAGTAATGATGAGGCTAGATGAAGACTTTCACATATATCTTACACACTATTAGTGTACAAAGTTTTAACTAAAAATATTAGACCATTTTATAATATTTATCTTCTCATTGTTCAAAAAGGTTTTAGTTTCATCTTGTCTCCTTATAGGAGAGAAGAGTTTAGAGTTTTGTTTCTCCAGGTATGTTTTAATTCTGTAACAAAACTACTTTACGTGGGGAAGGCTGTTGTTTCTACAGACAGCACTCTGTAGGATGTGACTCATCCTCACTGAAGAAATCCAGGCCCAGAGAATAACTCTAAAAGGAACGTATTGGTATCTATTTCCAGTCCCTTAGTCAAGCAGCTATGTTGATGCTCTCCTATCAGTAAATTAGCAGCCTAAAGGACATCTCTGATTTATAAGCTGCACAGAGATGGCATATGGCAGTAACTAACACAATTGAAAGATACTGAAAAATCTTGAGTTTTCAGGTTCTGTAGGCTGAGCATGATGTGAGATTCTGGATTCATCCGGGCCAACAGCTGTCCTACACAAGTCATTACTTAGAGTTAAGCGCCTTTCTTCTTCTGGCATTTATTATAAAGGACTCCTTTTCTATAACCCCATCACCTAGAAAAAGATGTGTTTGCTATGAGCTCTAATGCACTCTCTTTCTGGGAATTGTGCCTGACCGGCTCAGGCTACAACACAAGCTGCAAGGTCACATAACATTTGTCTATACACAGAGTATCACAACAGAGCCTTTGTTAGGAGCTGAACTGAAGCTGCTTTATACAGTGATTTTAAGCACCCCTTTTTTGTTCACTTAGTTCAACCGCAAAATATTTTGATGGGATCATAGTAGTCAGGTACATTGTTGCTTTACAGACTGTTGAAGATTTTGATCAGCAGTGACTTGGTGAGAGCTGCTTGTTGTTCATGACCAATTCTTTTTCTTGAAAACCTCCTAGCAATTCACTGGAAAAAGAAATTCCCATCTTCTGGGGTTGCTGTACAAAAAAGTACAAAGAACCAATGGCAATGATTTTAGTGGAGAGGGGTGAGATCAACAACATGGAACTGCTAGGAATTTGACTGAGTCAGAGCCTGAAAGTCTTGTGACCGTGGACAACTGACTTGCTGAAGAACAGTTATGTTTAGGAGAATCTTGGCTTTTGTTTTGAGAGTTCACTTCTATCTCCCTCCTTTGAAATATAGCCTTAATCATACAGTAAAAGTAAATAGATGGCTGAGGTTTAAAGCGACTGAGCTTCACATCTGCAGAAGGCAACTGGGGCTGACCTAAAGATCCTCCAAACACTTGCCATATAAAATGAGTTAAGTTTGTGTGAGGAGAAGTATGTCCCAAAGAATCATTTTACTAACCCTTCCAAAAGTCCTTAGGCTGTTCCTGAACATAATAGCGTGAACATGGAGACCAGGATGTCACTTGGAGGCATGAAAATGGTTTCGAAAGACTGCCAAACGTGAAGAGGTGTCCTCAAGAAGGGGAACGTGCATAGGTGGGGTAGGAATTTGATGGGAAGAACATACCTCAAAGGGATGTCTAGAGGGGAGGAGGAGGTCTAATGTTTGGGGAAGCAGGGTACATCATAAGAGACAAAACAGGAAGCCATGCTGTGTGGAGGGAAGGAATGAATAGCAAGGTGGGTGTCATGGAAGTACATAGGGAATTTACAATGGCTCATTGCTGAAAGGGAGCGCCCAGTGTATCTCGAGACAAAGCATGGATTCTGATGGGGAGAGGTAATTAGTTGGTGTGAGTACTAATGAGAGAGGACATCTGGGAATGATGGATGTCTCTTGGGGAAGGAGTACATATAGTCTTGACAAGTACAGGTCAAGCTGCCTATAGCCTTCCCAGTCCTGCTAGCCTTGGAGGGAGGGGACAGCCACTAGCAGCCTCTCCTTTAAGATTTTTGCTATAGCAGAGGCTGATGGCTCATGCTGCCTCTCTTGTAGTTGACAGCTTAACTTTATTGGACTGCTTGGAGTCTCACCAATCTTGGAACTACAGCTCATTATACACAATTAACATGGGCTATTGGAATCTATATCAGAACTGTTCACAAAGCATTCACTCTCTAAAGCCAACAGTAGTACTTGATAACTTTGAATGGCTTATAAATTTACAATTAAATGCCTTTAAAAATAAAATATACATAACCTAGTGGTTTCTAGCATCAACATGTAAAATCCATATACTGATGTCAACCTCTATTTTTTCCCCAGCCTAACAGAGACTTTTTATACTTTCTTTTTTTTAAAAAGGTTGGAGAAACATGCTTATATAGTCACAGCAAAAGTCATGCAGTTACTTTGGTGGTCCTAAAGGATGTTATAAACTTTTAGCAAACTAAGAAACTGATTAAAAATGTAAAATTGTATACTCTAAGAAATCCAGCTTGCTAATGACCTTTAATAATAGGAACTCTTAAAAACCTCAAGGTGAATTTGTTCCATTGTCTGAAGGTATAACAAACCCAAGCAGTTCATGCCCCAAGGAAGGTGAACAGTCAAACACCATTAATTAATGATGCAAGAACATGTTTCAAAGGCTGGGATCTCTTAAACCAAGTGCTCTGATGGAAAGCTGCATTCACTTAGAAGTCATCAGAATTATGCCTTCCCTATTCTCCCATAACTTTACCTACTTCAGCTTGACTAGATTGGTCAAATTATTTAGTAGCAGATGGTTTTAGAGCCTTTCAATAAACATATCCATGTGCTACTCACTTCCATACATGACATTTAAATATGAATCAATTTGGCAAAAAGTGAACCAGATATAATGGTACTCAGTGAAGTTTGAGACAACCCAATACTTGTTTTATAAATAGAACATTACATGATCTGAACATTCTACAAACTTTAATCAGAGCCTGATAATTGAAGTCAGTCCCAGTGCTTGAAGTAGACAATGCATCCATATAGTGTTATGCTCTATTAGACACTAACAGTATGTCTACACTGCAAAAATTAGCCATGGCAGAAAATCTCAGAGCCTGGGTCCACAGACTCAGCCTTGTGCTATGGTGTGAAAAATAGCAGTGTAGATGTAACCCCCTCAGGCTCTGAAACCAGGTCTCAGAGCCAGAACAGAAACATCTTCACTGCTATTTTTAGCACTGTAGCTTGAGCCGGAGTCCGTAGACCTGGGCTCTGAGACCCTATGTCATGGATGATTTTTGCATTGTGAGCTAAGAAATCACTTACAGGTTTCTGGATCTTGGCACAGGTAAAGCATGACTTTCAGAGGTGTTGAGCACTCACAATTCCAATGGGAGTCACAGGTGCTGAGCTCTGGGTGAGATCTTATAGGTATTATTTGGGGGGAAATGATCATGGAATTTCAGTAGGAATCTTGGCTAGTAAAGAATGCAGGATTTGGTGCAACAGTTGAGTTTAATTGGGACCAAAGACTGTCCACCCCAAATGTGCTTGACTTTTGTTCTTGTTTTAGCTCATTTCCACATTTTTTTTTACTCTTCCCATCCTTTCTTCAATGAAGAGCGTAGGTGTGCCTGGAATGCACTGTATATTTGCCTCCTCCGCCCTTCTGATAACTGATTCCATGATTCCCATTCCCTAGTTCTACTCTGAATTGCCTATTTACTCATAAGATTGTTAGACCCCTCTTAATACTCGCAAGGGTGCAAAACTTAGATACTGGCTTTATCAATCCACTTATTAATTTTGAAATTGTCTATTAGGTGACAAAGTCCCTATTTCACTTTTCATTGAGAATGAGTCTGATTCCAGGGATCACCAGTAAATGATTCCCACATGTTGTTGGAGTCATACAAAATAGGGAAGATATACACCCTAGCTGGAACAGAGCAAAAATGAGTAAGCGCATCAGGGTGGTCCCATTAGGAACAGAGTGAAGACTCTCCTTCTAGAAGAATTCAGATCTGATAGCCTGTTAAGAGGGGATGATGCAAAGATCATTTATTGTCTGAAACTAGGAGAGTAAAATGCCAAAAGAAATAGCCAAAGAGGAAGCTGGCTGTTATACTGGTAGGTATAGCATGTAATGACTCCTGCAATTAAGGATTCTAAGGGATTATTTTCAAACAGTTGTAATCCCTGTTTATAGGAAGGGGAAGATCACTGCTACCCTGCTCCAATGAGCCAGGGAGAGGTCTCTCTCCTTCTAGGTAACCAGTGCTTTCCCTTCCACAGATCTCTTCATCTTTCCTCCCTTCTCAGCTAGTGCAGTGAGAGCTTCCCTACTTGTTTCAATCTGCTTCAACCACCTCTAATTGTCAAACTTTTACCTTCTAAGATGAAATTTAACATACTTGTTGTCAGTCTGGAAACAAAGATGTCTGGAAAGTGTGAGGAAAAAATGGTTCAGCCACATTGAAAAATAAAAATGAAATATTTAGTATGAGATGCCACTAGAGCTGTTCACTGAATAAGACAGGGTTCCTGCAGATAAAATAATATGTATCTACATACTGTACAATAGTGCATTTGCATAAGAGGGCAGAGTTACAGCACTCTCAGGAAAGGTAGGATTTGAACAGGGGCCTCACTTCTCCCCCTCCAGCAGAGGAGTATGGTCCTGAACCTAGATCTCCCACATCCTAGGTAAGTGCTCTAACCAGTGGGCTAGATGTTATATGGTGTGTACCATTACCACCACCATCTCTTCCAGGCACATTTTGAACAGGACCTTGGCCTCTGAGCATGCCTACCAGATTTGTCCCCACATGCAACATAGATGTTTGCCTGCCTATCTTCCCCCAATTTGTGGATTTGGGCAATTTGTGGATTAGAGAAGAGAGAGTTGTCTAGACACCTACAGTGGGCACATCCAGAGGCAGAAACTTAGGTGCCTAGAACTTCTTGCCCTGAAAACTTAGTGAGTTTAGCCACCTATAGAGTTTGGCAGGAGCTGTGAGGACCAGAATAGAGCCTAAAAGTGGGACTTTAAGCACCTAAACTTAAGATTTAGGTACCAAAGTACTTTTGTGGATCAGCCCTCACTAATTTAGCAGTGACTATCACAGGAGCTATATAAATCTCAATCATCTGAAGAACCCAAATTGCTTGATGAATGACATTCTTTGTTAGTGCATTTGATACTTAATTACTGGTGAGATGGCTACTTCCTTCTAAAACATCTCTCATGCCACTACCTATTTGTATAAAGGAGAATAGTGTTGTAGACAATACTCCTTGAAGAAATTAAGAGAAGTCCCACCTCATTGTTGCAGGAAGGGTGAAGGAGTATGAATTCTATTGGCTTTTGTGGGGATATTTACTAATGTGTGTGCAATAGGGAGATTTCTAAAAGAATGCTAAGGTTCGAGGTTGTTACGAAAGCCTAATGGCTTATTGTCGTGCAAAGTACTAAACATGAGGGTGACAGAATCCAGCCCTCTGCAACTCAAAATAAAAAAAATGACATACACACACCTTGCAAAGCCTTACTCCCCTTCTTATTCAGTTGTAACATTGTCAATCCACTTTCTATTTCATAATTTTAAAGGTAACTTACTCCATCTTATTTTCTTTCTTCCTGGCTTTATACCAAATTTCCTTTTTAATATAGATCATGGAACTATTTTTCCTGCGTGGTTTTCTGTCTGATCCCTCTTTCCTTCTCTGCTTCACCATGTCTTTTCTCCCTCTTTCCCCTTCCACCCACAGATATTCAACTAAACACAGATTTCTTCCTCCCTTATTACATAGAGTTGCAACTCTATGAACTCTGATCCCTGACTCCCCCTCTCCAAGAAGGTGCCTTGACTAGGCTGGTCACTAGTGAGGAGCAAGTGGCTTCAAAGCCTCACCAAGCTCATTCAAAATGTATTAGCCCTAGGTGAAAGAAGTCGTCACACCCTTCCTATATGTGCAATGGGCATGTTAGCTCTTAATCTTTATGCTCTTGGTGAGAAGGGTGTGTGTGTGTGTATGTGTGTGGTGTAAATATTCATGGAATATAAATGGAAAATATGTATAAGAAATTTTGCATTGATTTTCCTACTGCAAGATTTCCTTTTTAAACTTAGCACTTCCTCTGTATAGCCCTACGTAAAGAATGCTGACAGTGCAGCTTGCTGGATATTGCTTGAAGCTAATGTTACATTCATCTCATTAAGCAAAATAATCAGTGGCTTTTCTAAATAGCTGGTTGAATTCTCATGTAATAGTCATAATTAGAGACCTAACAGTGTTTTAATTAAAAAAAATGCAAACAAGTGGTCTGATTTTGAGTAGTGCTGAGCACCTGCTCCTCTCCACTACAGCTGGTCTATTACCACCTGTGCTGAATTGCTCTAGTGTCCCTCATTAATGACATACTCTAGAAATTCATTATGAGGAAGGCATGAGACAGACTCAGCATGGCTAAATTCTTCATTAACTTTACAGCTTGTCCAATGCTATTGAAGTTAGTTTGGAATGTTAGTGGAGAAATGACCCCCCAGTATGTAGATGTATACAATGATGCAGAAAACACAAAGGCAGGAACTGAAAGGATCACAAAATATATCAGCCTGGGTATTTCCAAATATCTCCATACTGTGGACCTGATGCTGAGCAGCTGCTACTCCCATTAACTGATTCAAGAAAATCTGTTTTCACCCACACAGCTATTCCGTTAAGTTTCCTAGCTCCAAGGACAAAAATTTAGTGTGCAACTTTCCCCCTATAGCTGCACCTGCTCCAAATCCCTCTATCATGCTGGCTTGATATTCATTCCCACAGGAGTTGATAGGGAAGGAGTTAATGTGCCTAGAACAGGGATATGTTTGCAGGAGGATGGAGATTTCCTATTAAACAAGAGATGGAGGGGAACTGGTGTTGCTCTCAGCAAGGGCAATCAAAAAGGGAGTGACATCCTTGATCCCTGGGGGCTCATATTGTCACAACAGAGCTCAGCAGTAAAGAAGCTTCTACTCCCTGTGGCACCAGAGGCTGAGCAGTAAATATCACACTAACCTTTCATCCTGTCCCTGCTGGGGCCTCCTGTGGCTGTCTGGCTGGCCCAGTTCATATAGTGTCTATTCTCACTACTTGTTTCAGTAGCCCCACTCTGCTGCTGGTTGGCATCTCTGAGGGGAGAGGAGTAACCGTCATCTTCTTGCCTAGACACAGCAGGAACTGGCAGGAGCCTGCTAGTCCACCCAGTGGGAGCAACTGGTCTCTCTTTTGTGCCCAAGTACCAGTATTAGCTCTCCCTTCTTAATGCCTGAGTAAGAAGATAGAATGGGATGAAAGAGTAGGAGCCCCACTGGACCAATCCCCATGTCCTGCATGAAGGGACATGCTATCAGCCAAGGTGCTGGGAGAAGTAGGAATCACTGTTGAGAGCCCTAGACACCAGTGTATGGAGGGGGGTGGCAAAGACTTGACTAGCAATGCCAGGAAACAGCTGAAGCTTGTTAGTCACCCTGGAACATACAAAAAGAAGTGTATCCTAGGAGCAGGAAAGCAGGCCTTTGTAGCTGGAGTGGTAAAAACCTTCTCCTTCAGAGGGATGATACTATCGATGGAGTATAAATTTGGGTTTTTTCTCTTCCCAAATGGGTTTTAAATTTGGAAAAGAAACCTGTAACGCCTGCATCCCTGGAGCATACACATAAGCCTTTTGGGCATTGTTAGAGAAAAGACAGCTTCCAAAGGACTGTAGGTTGCAGACTAGCTGCAACCTCTAGTCCATTTTTTTCTCCTTTACTGTGAGAAGAAAAACAAGTTTCTAGAAGGCAAGTAAGTGTGGGAAGGGAAAGAGTAGAAGCTGCTACTAACCTTCTCTGGTATAGGTTGGAGGCTCCTCTTTTCAGTTGTAATGGGTTCCTCTAACATCTATCACACCTGCTGGGCAGAGAGGCTGTGCACTGCCCTGCTCAGGAATAGCTATTTAAAAGCCTAGTCATAAATTGGTGGCTACTATAGTTAAAAAGAGGGGTATTATTTTATTAATTGTAACCTCTGTGGGACAGAGACCATTACTGTAGTACAGTGCCAAGCACAACTGAACTTTTATCAGGGCTTCTAGCTGCTACTGCAGTACACTCTACATATAAGTTGAGAAAACACGTGAGTAAAGCAAAAAGGCAGAAGGAAAAACAAAGTAACAGCGAGGCAGTTATGATTAGTGTAATAAGCAGTAGTCAATAGTACACTGCTGTCAAGTAACTTGTAGGCATCATGCTATGGGAGGAGGACCTCTATGAAGAGATTTGAAGAAAGAACTGAGGAGATTCCTAGCTTGGACTATGACTACCATTGCCTATGCTGTACCTATTTTGGGGGGATAATTAGAGAACTGTCACCGTCATTGTCAGTCAAGCATTTTTTACCAGCATCAAATCTTTTTGTTTAAAAAAACTCTAGGTGTGGCAAAAAAAACTCATGCTAAAGCATCATCTCCAGAGAGGCACTTTCACAAGTAAAATGAGTGTAATGGCTTCAATTTGGAGCCAAGAGGAGACCACAAAATTACCATAGTTTAATAATAAATTATCATTTCTGTTTAGTAGCAGCTGTGGACAGTACAGCAGTGTGAGCTGCATAAAGTGTGCTATGTAAGGTCACTTGTGTTCATGTCAGAACTAAACCTCTATCCATTAGAGGAAGGGGCAGGGGTTACATTAGTGGCATGAATAAAACTGTATTAGCTAATGGCAAAATCTGCAAGACAAAGATTGGATTCAATTTAAATCCGGAGTTTAAAATGTGCAAGTAAAAATTCTTAGTGACCACCCAAGGAGATATCCTTTAACAAGGGATTAAAGAACATTTTCCTGGAAACCTGGGAGAAACTACAAAGTGGATGTGATTGTTAGTGCAGGTTTCAATGTAGGCAGGTGTTTCCTGTAAAACACTTTCTAAGTGATACATAATGCAATTTAACTTTCAGCACCTCTAGCTTTTAAAGCTTGCTTGCTTGCAATGACAGCTAGTGCTTGGTTTAGTTGGAACAATGACTTTTTTTTTTAAGGCAGGATGTTATAAATGTACTTTTGTGTCTCTGTGAACAACAAATTCAGGCTGAAGTGAAGGGAGGGAAGCATGTGGTCTATTTAAATACTTCTAGCATGTTCATCATCAGGGCACTGGGTGAACCAGATGCTTCTTTACGCAAATGGAGAGAAGTGAGAGAGGCAGTGGGCAGAGCAGCCTTCACCTTCTGGAGCAAACAGTGGGGAACCTGCAGGGTGAACAGCACCATGCACTAGGTGAGCGCTATGGGGTCTACCCAGTCCCACCCACCATACTCAAGGTGGGCTCCCATTTGGATGACACCAGGCAGGGCCAACCTCCTGTGCACCAGCTGGTTTCCGGAGTGGTATGAGTCTCCTGCAGGAGGATCAGATACCCTCTGCCCAAATACAGGAGAGTACCTGGCATTTGAGGACACTCACCCTACAGCTCCCAGTCTTGGACCTTCTTGGAGGGCATGGAAGCAAGCACAGCAGTGGCCTCCCTTTGAAAAGATGGAAGGAGCTGGGCCATGAGTTACGTTTATCACATTTACTTTTTGAGACTAGGACCCAGCCCTCATTGGTGATAACAAAGGGCAGGTTAGCAGGGGAAGGCTTGGCAGGTAAGGATGACAGGATGGGGGCTAAAGAGAATATGACAAGGGGGAGGATGGCCTTCCTCTAAGGGTGGGCCTCTCCCTTGCCCATCATCACATGCACCCCTCAAGGACCCTGCCAGATGGCTGTCAGTGGCTGGGTCTGCCTGCTCAGCCAGGCAGGACAAGGATCACACCTGGTGTCCAAGAGAAGTTGGCAGATGTCAGCTTTAGATGGAGGAGGGGAGCTGGATGGGAAAGGTTGCCAACAGTGGTGGTGCTGCTGCTGTCCTGAGGCCCAAGAAGGACCACTACCCCTCCTTGCTAGGCTAAGGGGGACTGCCTTTGGACATGCCTCAGTGCTTGACAGGGGAAGCAAAGAGCCTTCCCCAACAAATAATATAGGAGACCCCTGATGGGCACCATGAACGACCCCTCCAAGCCCCCTCACTACCAGGTGCCATTGCTGGTAGCTGGAGAGTGTCCTCTCAGAAGAAAGATCATCTGAAGGAGGGCAGAGTCCTCGCAGCCCTGTGGCAGCAAGCTGATGTGGGAGACCAGCTTTTTGTACCTGCTATTGGTGTTATGAAGGCATTTGAGATCACAAGGATGGAGCAGAAACCTGAGGGGTGCAGCAATGGTGATTGCCCCCCTTATTTTGTTCCTTCTTAACCTCCCACCACCATAAAAGCAGCAGCCTCAGCCCTGGCAGGGTCAGGGTGTGCCATGGTGGGGGGAGCTAAGGCTCTTCTCCACTACAGTGGGGCCGGGAGGGAGCAAACACAACTGGAGACAGTCAAAATAGTGGGGGGAAGGAGAACTCAGTAGGGGAGGGGACCGACTCCTCTGGCTGCACGGGGGGGGGGGGACTCCACAAAGAAAAGGGGGGAGGTGACATTAGCAGGGGAGGGAAGCAACAAATGGCAAAAGGAGAGGAACAAATTGAAGGGGGAAAGACGGGGACCGGCTCGGTGGGAGGGAATAATAAAGGGCGGGAAGGGGGGAGAGCTCAGAAAGGGCGGGGTGTCTAGGTGCGGGAAAGGGCCCCCTTCATCTGTGATGGGGGAGCCCGGGTGCTCTGCAGGGGGCTGCTGTCCCAGCTCCCGCCGGCTGGCTGTAAGGAGCGGTGGGCGGGTGAAGAGCTCCACGCCCACCCCCCCCCGGCAGCAGCGGATCAGAGCAACAGCCTCCGCCTCCTCCCTGAGCAGCCGCCGCTGCTTGCAGACTCAGCCCCTGTCCAGACTCAGAGCTGCTGCGGCGGCACTTTGCTCCCCTTGCCATCCAAAGGGGCTCCGCGCCCTGCACCCTCCGCAGCCTGGACTAGCGCCGTGCCCCGCGCTCCGCTCCCTGGTGCTGGTCGGTGGCAGAGGAGGACGCTGGTGTCCCGCAGCACAGGTGAGAGCCTTTTTGCTTTGAAGTGCAGCCAGCCCTGGCGTGAAAGGGGCTCCTGGTCGGGCTAGGGGGCGGAGGAGCGTGCTGCTGTGTGGGGGCGCTGGCGCTGGGCTCCTAGCTCCTTCCGCGCACCCATGGGCTTGCTTGCATGCCCCTCGGTTATACCTGCAGACGTGCAACCCACTCACCTCTGAAAACAGTCGGATTCTTGTATATGCCTGCCTTCCGTTACTCGTTACAGTGCACTGACAGCTTGGACAGCGAAGTGCAGCATTTGTGCACAATCACCTTCGTGTGCCATTTAAAACAAGAAGCTCATAATGTTTCTAACACAGTTTTAACCCCTCACCCATTTGCCTATTAGGAGAGTGAGGGTGGGTGAAGGAGAAGACTCTAATTGAAGAGATTTTCCTTCCCACTCCTAGGTATCAGTGTTTTGCTGACGAGCCTTTAATTTTCTCCACCAAACCCCGTTGCTCTGAATCTAAAAGAAAAGTTGCTGCTGCTTTTGAAAGTGATGTTCTTGAGCCTTCTCCGTTTCTGCAGCTTGTATTGCACTCTGCGTGCTCTGAAGCAGGGCAGCCCGGTGTGTCTCCTGCAGGGACAATCCGCATATCAGCTGTTGCATACAATAACGGAGACTGAATGTGTTGCTTCCTCTCAGGGGCTCTAAGAACTGGTTTAATACCGAGTTAATTAATCTCGCCCTTTCTCCTGCCCATGTTGTTCGGATTTCTGGCTAACTCCTCATGAAATGCAAAGGAAAATAAACTGCGGGGGGGAGGATTAAGATTTAGTCGTCTCTAATTTCTCTTTAGATTGATGCCTGCATATTTGGGAAAAATCCTTACAAAGTCCCTATGTTTCAAATACTATCTTAAATTATTAAAACTGTAGTTCTAGTCGGCTTTTCACTGATTTCTTTGTTGTATACTTGTTCAAACTAAGTGAAATGTAAAATGTAGTTTAATTTCATTTTGGTCATAGCTTGGTTTTAGTTCATTTCACTTTTTAATGTGCTCCTGCTCTAGCACAATGAACTAATCTTTAGATCCCAATCACAACAGGAAAGTGTGTGTTTTAAAACATTCCAGTAGAAGCTTGTTTTTTTTAAATCATGTTTTGGAAACATAATATATAGTTCTTAAGTTTTTGTATAGCTTGTATTAATGAACTTAAATTTGGGTCAAATTTGATCTGGTAAGGAAGTTTTGTTTCCTCCCTATTTGTTATTTTCGTGTTTGTGTGATATACACATACCACAGATATTTGTGTATGCAGTGCAGATGGATTTTTGTAGGTCTCCGAGTGTGTGATTTCATATACAAAATCTCATCTGAAAATCCAAGTAAATTTTGAGTCTTCACGATGATAAATCATAATCTTTCATCTTAATTCTGTTTGTGAATCTTCCACTGATTTACAAAATCATCCCAAACAAATCAAATTGTTTGCATTATCATAGTGCTAAGAAGTTTCAGTCATGGATCAAATGCCATTGTGTTAGGTGCTGTACAGACACAGAACAATGAGAATCCCTGCCCAAAAGAGCTTGCAGTCGAAATGGTATTCCTCAACACTATAACTAGTTGGGTTCCATTTAAGGCAGATGAAATCTGCCTCCAACATCATGTTCCTGTGGAGTTTCCTTTGAGAAAAGGAGTTCAAGAATGAAGAAGTTAGGCACTGGCTATTAGGTGCAAGATTATAGTGGTCGAGGGCCTTACCGGATTGGGCATAACATGCCTTTCTATAAAGTATGAGTATCATATTTTGGGAGATGTTCAAAAATATTCCTTGTCTTCTTTCTTGAGTATACCCTTGCCTTGTTACACACTCTGATTTCTTAGAACTTTGAACTCTTCATAGTTTTATCCCAGTCATGCACTGGGAGTGGTAACTTGTTACAAAAAATTACTTAAAATAACAAGACTATTAGTTTAAAAGTGCTGCATCTCTTCACTTTTGAGAAAAAGAACTACAAAAAAGCTATTTTTGATATTTGTAACCTGAATGGAGCCCAGAATCATTGGTAGCCTTGTAAGAGTATGTTCTTGGGAGGTTTCCAACACAATATCCAGACCACAGAGGATTGGAAACATTGACAGCCATCCTTATGCTTATATTGGAACCTATATCTACTTAAACCAAGTAGGCTTGTATTTGAACCTATGTTAAGAAGCTTTTGTTGTTCACCTATCACTTGTCCCCTTATTGTTAAAAATAGAGAATAAGCAAGGATGCAGCGTGGAATAAATTATAGATGTTGAGCTGAATATCAAGATCTGTTGACCCAGGTGGTAAATATCTGCCTTTGAGGACAGCAAGTCATCTTGTTCTCCAAAACAAGAATCCCCATGTGTGTCACTGTTACATGTGTATTGAGGACTGAATTATGCGTCCCTCTGAATGGGTGTGTTAGAGAGGGAAGTGTAGGAAGTAGATTCTCCCTACACATAGGGATTGGGTGTAATCTAGCTCTCCCATCTGAGGGCTGAAGGAGTGAGGTGGGTGGCACCTCTGGCAGCACGAGTGACTTAAGGGGGTATTTCTGGATGTGAGAGGGTAGAGTTGTGACTCCTTCACTCATGGGCAGCGGGTATCATAGTACAGGAGAGGCTGTGTCTCCCCAAACAGCCTGGTGTGGCCCTACCCACAATCCACCCGCCAGACTCTCTCCTGCATGCTTCCAGTTCCCTTCCCACTCTTCTGTGGCAGAGAGGCTAGGGTAGGCAGGCTGGGGCTGGTGCTCACAAGGCCCGGGGCTGTGGGTGCTGGGACTGGAGCCACGTCGCGCTGCCCACACAGAGCTCCAGGGCTGGGGGCGCTGGGACCGCTCTGCCTGTCTGGAGCTGGGGGCGCTGGGACCACTCTGCCTGTCTGGCGCTCCGAGGCTGGGGGCGTGTGGGGGTCCAGTGGCCAAGGGGTGTGTGCACACGTGCTGGGCTCCGGTGGGGGAGGGGGGTTGGAGGAGGAGGGGCGGGGGGCTAGCCTCTCCCAATGGCTCATTCACCTGCTGCCCCTGCCTTCACTGTTTTCCAGGAATAGTAAGGTGCACTTTTCCAAGTAATGCCCTCATGCACCTTCCAGGCCTCTGGACTTAAGTCTGTCATGGAGGGGGGGTAATGAGGGAATGCTGTGCTGCTTTGACATTCCTCAGCACTGAGAGCTCAGAGAGCTGCTCCTGGCAGCTGAGGAGGCTGTGGGAGAACTTGGAGGGAATCACAGAACCATAGGCAGACAGGCAAAGAGTGGGCTGCTTCGGGAGAGACTGCTGTGCAGAGCAGAGCCGGGGGCTGACCTTCCGCTGCCTCAGGATAGGTTGGTCAGCCTGCTGTCTCCCCCCACCCCAGACACATCACTCTCCTCTCCTCCTCCCCCCCCCCCCCCTTCAGCTGAAAAGGCAGCTGACAATCTACCAGGATGCCCCTGGAACGATGGGATTGAGAAAACTGCATCATGTAATATTGTACCTTCCCCATGAGGCATTGCAAACCCTTCCCAAAGCACCCTGTGGCTAGTGTTGATGCAATACCAAGGTGTGTCATGCTACTGTTTGTTTTGTGGAATTTAAAGTTAATTAAATATCAAACTTCCTTTTAAATTTATTAACATCGGGGCTTAAATTCAGCCAGAGCCATCTGGAACGGCGCTCCAGTCAATATTTTCAAACCCAGGGGAGCTCCAGCAGTGCCCCGCGGCAGTGCCGGGAAATACTTTGAGAATTTAAGTCCTGATTAACATGCCATTTTTAAAAATGGCAACACCTAAGATTACTCTAACTGCAAGAGTAGAAACCTCTTTCCAGTTTTACTGTGTCCATTTTACAACACTTCTCTACAGCTGGTTTCACTATATTCTATTTAACTGGCTCTTTATGAGCCTTTCACCTAGCAACAGGGGAGAGATGAAAACAACATGGTGGCAAAACCAAAAAGAAACTGACTTTTATGGACAGGTGTTGTACCTGAGACTACTTTCAACACTTTCTTTTTTCTTTTTAAAGGACTAGATCGCCAGTTGTTGGTGCCCTGTGGGATAACTATATAAACTGCCTGAAGTAGCTTGTATTATTATCCACCCAAATGACTGACATTAGGTACCAGACTTAACCTTGTAATAATGCATTTTTATTATTTGGTGGGTGGCATCTCATGGCTTCTTGTGCATTAGACTTATTTATTTTAAAATCTTTATTCTTGCCTGCAGGTTATATGGGTAATTTACTCGGGCAAACAAAGGTTATGGAATCTCTAATTGAAGCTACCGCAGTTATGGTAATTCTAGAAGAATGCTCATTTATTTCACAGTGGTGCTTAGCAGGAAGGATCCCTCAGCATTATTCTGCAACTACTGTGTTAGAGAGAAATTGGTTATGAGTGATTCTACCTAAATACTAATTTCTCTGTCTCCTGGTTCTGTTATTTGCAAACTAATTATATGTATCAGACATGCATTTGCAGATTATAAATAGCAATATTAATATATAAAATAAAAAAGTAGAAATTATGATGCAACAATAAAGCAGGGCCACCCTTCAATTGGCACTTGGTAGTCTTGGCAAGATGGTTGAATAAGGCTGCTGCTCCTGTGCCAAGGACTCTTCATTGTATTGTAGTTGTAGTCCAAAATGAAGACATTCTATAAGTGTTTGCCCTTCAAAATATAAATTTAAGTGCTGCATACATGAGTGCTGTAAACCTCTATTGGAGGGAATGGGTGGCTATTTCTCTTTAATTCCCCTATTCTTCGTCTCCCTGAAGAAATGCGCACGTGAGCCATGGACCTTCCAAACTTCATAGGTCTGGCCCCACAAGTTGGAAGATGGGGTATCCTGCTCTGACACTCTGAGTTTTCTATTGCCTATTGTATAGGTATGTCAGATCACCATTTGGCAGGATGGAGCGGTACCCAAGAGGTGATACAAGGCTTATTTAGAAGCTGAGAATGGATGATATCGTTGTCTTTTATAATTGTGCATCTGTGTGTCTGCACATACGTAGTCTTTCCACCAGCAGATGAAGTGTGTGAGCCCACAGGTGGCTAAGCAGCTTTTAATATCAAACATGGCTTTTTCCAATTGGGAAGTACCAGAAACTTAGCACTCAAATGGGAGCGCCCAAAGGACTTTAAGGGCTTGTCCACATGGCAAGTTACTGTGTGGCAAGCGGTGGGTGTAAATCTACAGTGCACTAGCTAGCCATGCACTAACAGGGCATGTGGATCCTGCTATCATGCACCAAAGGTTTCCTAGTGCTCTTTGACCTACTACTGCTTCAGGCTAGTGTGTTGTGGATTTACACACTAGCTTGCTGTGCACTAAGTCTTCCTGTGAACAAGCCCAAAGTCACTGGATTCACTTATGAATGAGAGAATTTTGGCACAACTCTCATTGCGATGCTACCTTTTTGTAAAATATCTCTGCACCACACCTTGCTGAATGTGTTTAAGCACTGTTTTTAATCATTAAAATGCAAGATGAATTTCGAAACTCATGTTTGAAGGGCAAGCGGCCCAAGCTGCAGATATGACTTATCACAGTGAGAAATGGATGCCTTGGCAAGCTCCTGGATGATTCCTCCAAAGATGATCTTTGAGCAGTCTGATGCAAATTCACCCCATATGTAAGAATGTGCAGTTCCATTGTAATTAGTGGAGTTATGACTGCTTACACTTAAGGATGGTCTAGATAATACTTAGTCCTGCTACGAGTGCAGGGGACTGGACTAGATGACCTCTTGAGGTCCCTTCCAGTCCTATAATTCTATGATAAATTGGCCTTTCTTTGATAATGGAAATTGGGCAATGATTCAATATATAAGAAGCAGGAAACCTACAAGAGACTCAGTGGCTCTGCTGGCTCACCAGGGAGCAAGAAGGATATGGCAAAGGAGCTACATAGTTAAGAAATCAGTCTTCACCATAGAGAATGTTGGGAAGATAACTACTCTCTTCAGGGAGTAAAGATGAGGCACTATTAGGGTTGAGGGGTCCAAAGAGGAAGTGCTGGAACAAACCGATAAATGATTGAGCAAAAAGTCACCAAAAGTTCTGAAGAAACTTAAGAATTCTGAACTAGGGATTAGGAGAGAGCAGGAAGGAAATCAAAGAAGGAGAGGGAAAAAAAAGACAAAGTCCACCCTGCTGGTAATGGTGTACTCTTCCTGTCAGCCACAGAATAGCCAGATTTGCTGCAAGGATTTTTTAAATTAGTTTTCCTAATGTAGGAAAACTGCCGCTGGTACTGCAATAACAAAACTGGACACAGGGTAGAGGAGAGAAAAGAATGAGTGTTTTTAGTGGTGAAATACTTCCAGCCTGCAAAGCACTTCTGGGAGAGCAAACCAACCCCCTACCCCACCATCACCATCTTCTCCTCTCCCCATCCCCCAAACTTGATTTGGGATGAAAGAAAAATTTAATTAAATTTAGCCTCTTCTTCCTCCTCCTCTGCCAATCCCATTTAACGGTGAATCTGCTCCAGCAGCAGTGCCTCTGCTTCCCTAAAATTATCCACAAATGGAACCAACTATTGGAATCTGTGGGATGCTGTGAAGCCTCTAAACTCCCTTTTCTCTCACTTTTTCCTTCATTAACCCCAATTAAGTAAGATCAGCATTTGCCAACAGTTGTGGAGCAACACTTAAATGTTTGGTTTGGCCCCTTATTGCTCCTTTTGTTGAGAGGGGAGAAATATTACATCTTTACTTCCCCGTTCTTCAGAAGAACTGTGGAGGTTAGTGACCTCACAATAAGCTTGAAACCTGACTGGTAGGTGACCTTGCCCCTAACTGAGCAGGGAAAGAAGTCAGAATTTTTTTTTCCCCACTGAAAAAATAGTGAGGAGTCCTTGTGGCACCTTAGAGACTAACAAATGTATTTGGGCATAAGCTTTCATAGGCTAGAACCCACTTCATCAGATGCATGGAGTGGAAAATACAGTAAGCAGGTATAAATATATAGCACATAAAAAGATGGGAGTTGCCCATTCCCACATCCACCCTAATTGAATTGGCCTCATTAGCACTGACCTCCCACTTGGTAAGGCAACTCCCATCTTTTCATGTGCTGTATATTTATACTGCTTACTGTATTTTCCACTCCATGCATCTGATGAAGTGGGTTCTAGCCTACGAAAGCTTATGCCCAAATAAATGTGTTAGTCTCTAAGGTGCCACAAGGACTCCCCGTTGTTTTTACTGATACAGACTAACACGGCTACCACTCTGAAACCTTTCCCTGCTGAAATATTTTAAGTTTTTGATGGAAAAATCAAAAACTGAAATATTTCAATTATGAATTGCTGCTACACTGCCTCATGGGAGCTGTAGTTCAGCTGAGATAGAGAGGCCCATTCACTATAACTTGGGGTTCCTGCTCAGATTGCCTCTCCCATGTTGTACCACAGTCTCCCCATTGGTGAAAAGAAGAGGTGTATCATAGTTGCATTGCATCATGGGAGGTGAAGTCACAAAAGCTAGTTGAAAATCTAATTTTCTGTTGAAGAATAGTTTAGATTGAATTTTCAACCAGTCCTAGTAATAGATCTTGCTCCTGTTGGATTGACCCTTAGACTACATAGGAATCAAATTCCCCTTCTTGCTCAGTTGGGGGCTGTGAGAGCTACAGCTCATGTTTCAGTCTGCTTTACAACTACGTAATGATTTAGGGAATATATCTAAACCTAGCTGTGGTTGGAATTAAATGTGTGCTTACGGGATTTATGGTGGTAAGGGAATTTGGATGGTTAAGGCAGGTGAATTGAAGCTGCTGTGGATGTATGTGTTTATCTGATTTCCTGGAGTCTTAATGATTGCATTGGTAGGGAATGCACTTGAGCTACCTTGACTCTAAAGCCTTCTGCGTGGGGGTAAGTGAGGATTGTATCACTTGTCTTTAAGCAGTGTTGAAGGCCAGTATACACCATCCCTATAGGAAGTATGCTGTATTATATAACAAATGGAAAGTTTGCTGCTAAAAGTATAGAGGCTGTGTCATAACTATATACTTTAAACTCCAGATGCACAGGTTCTGGTTCATGTTGTACTTGTCTTTTCTGTTGGAAAAAATGTGGGGAATCCTGTTCATGTAAAGGAAAAATTGCCAAGTTTTGGTCTGTACACTAAATGAATTAAGTTATTACAGTATGCAATCCCTATGAGAACATTGAATATAGGGACGTACTTCCATGAATCTTTTTGAGTTTGTTTATACTAAATTAAATATTCTCCATGTTAATTCAGCTGGTTGCTAGGTTTTAATATGAAACAAACTATGTGGCATTTACTAAGCAATCTTGTAACTAGTTTGTAGTCCATTACTTTGACAAGCATCTGACATTGTGTTTGACCCTAAACATTCAGAGTGGCTGGGTTCTTTTGTTGACCAACTGTTAGAAAGGTGCCAGGAGATGCTGACTGTTGCTAACTCACCGTAGATGTGGCTCAATAAGACTTTGAAAAGAAGGGAAGTGCTGTTGAGTCTGAGAACATAGAAACTAGAACGGAGAAGTGTCCCTAGAGAAACTTTAGCAACAGTCTAGGGAGAAAGTTTAGGCTGAGATTTATTGGCAACTCAAATGTCATAAAGCCAAATCCCAGGAAGTGGGTAAGTTTGGATTAAATGAAGGATGGGAACCTGCACTCTAATTGATGACCACATTATTCCTCTTCAGCTGATATGATAAATCATAGGACTGGAAGGGACCTTGAGAGGTAATGTAGTCCAGTGGTTCTCAACCAGGGATCTGGGGCCAGTTTGATGCACTCTGCCAACACAAGGAGCTAGTGTGAACGTACAATAGTGGTTTTAATTAAAATGCTTTAGTTAAAGCGAAATAACTTTTGCTGACAAAACTTTGTAATGTAGACAAGGCCAAGGTGGGTGAGGTAATATCTTTTATAGGACCAAGTTCTGTTGGTGAAAGAGACAAGCTTTTGAGCTACACACAGCTCTTCCTCAGGTCTGGGAAACTTAATCAGAGTGACACAGCTAAATACAAGCTAGAACAGATTGTTTAGTATAAGTAGTTAACATATTTCAAGGGACGGTTATTTCAAGGTGAAATGGCCCATTAACACCCCTCCTATCTCTTCTGTCCTCAGAAAGAAAAAGGTTGAGAACCCCAGATCTGGTCCAGTCCTCTGCACTCATGGGGACCATCCCTGACAGGTGTTTGTCTAACCTGCTCTTAAAAATCTCAAATGATGGAGATTCCACAGTCTCCCTGGGCCATTTATTCCAGTGCTTAACCACCGTGCCATTTAGGAAGTTTTTCCTAATGTCCAACCTAAATCTTCCTTGCTGCAATTTAAGCCAATTGCTTCTTGTCCTATCATCAGAGATTAAGAAGAACAATTTTTCTCCCTCCTCTTTGTTACAACCTTTTATGTACTTGAAAACTGTTATCACGTCCCCTCTGTCTTCTCTTCTCCAGACTAAACAAACCTAATTTTTTCAGTCTTCCCTCATAGGTCATGTTTTCTAGACCTTTAATCATTTTTGTCGCTCTTCCCTGGACTTTCTCCAATTTGTCCACATCTTTCCTGGAATGTGGCACCCAGAACTGGACACAATACTCCAGCTGAGGCCTAATCAGCGTGGGGTAGAGCGGAAGAATTACTTCTTGTGTCTTGCTTACAAGTCTCCTGCTAATACATCCCAGAATGATGTTTGCTTTTTTTGCAATAGTGTTTCACTGTTCACTCATGTTTTGCTTGTAATCCACTATGACCTCCAGATCCCTTTCTGCAGTACTCCTTCCTTGGCACTCATTTCCCATTTTGTATATATGCAACTGATTGTTCCTTCCTAAGTGGAGTATTTTGCATTAGTCCTTATTGAATTTCAGTCCTATCCTCCAAAGCACTTGCAACCCCTCCCAGCTTGGTATCATCTGCAAACGCAATTATCTAAATCATTGATGAGGATATTGAACAGAACTGGACCCAAAACTGGTCCCTGCAGGACCCCACTCAATATGCCCTTCCAGCTTGCCTGTGAACCACTGATGATTACTCTCTGGGAACAGTTTTCCAACCAGTTATGCAGTCACCTTATAGGTTATATTTCCCTAGTTTGTTTATGAAAAAGTAATGTGAGACCATATCAAAAGCCTTGGGCTATGTCTACACTGCCAAGTTATTTCACCAAAAGTTATGCCACGTTTATTAAAATGCTTTAATTAAACCACTGTTGTGTGTCCACACTATGCTCCTTGTGTCACCGGAGTGCATCCACACTAGCAGCTCTTGCAACAACACAGAGAGCAGTGCACTGTGGGTAGCTATCCTACTGTGCAACTGGCCACAGGGTGCTTTGGGAAGGGTTTGCAATGCCTCATAGGGTAGGTACAACATCACATGATACAGGCTTCTCAATCCCATCATTCCATGGGCATCCTACTAGATTGCCAGCCGCTTTTCAACTGAAGTGAGAGGGAATGGGGAGAAAGTGTGTGACAGGGAGTGTGTGTGGGTGGGGAACGGAGAGACAGAGACAATATGAGTTGGGAGAGAGTGAGTGTGTGTGTGTCTCGTAAGTTCAGTCCTGAGGCGGGGCAGGGGGGAACCACCACTCGACATCAGCCCCTGCTTTCCTCCCTACCCAGCTCTGCACAGCAGTCTTTCACACACACACACATCTACCCCTGCCTGCCTTGTGTTAGTAGTGTGGGAGAGAGCAGGAGCATACCAGGTTAATGATTTGCTCTTTGTTTCCTTGAGCAGACCAGCAGAGCAGCATGCTCAGCTGTCAGAAGGGAGCTTTAAAAGAGGAGGGACGTATGCCTGCAGGGCTACTGAGCTCAAAATAATGAGCAGAGCAGTCAGGGCAGGAATTATGGGACACCTTCCGGAGGCCAATTACAGTGATAAAATCAAGCGCGGTGTTTACACTGGCACTATGGCGATAAAACTTTTGTGTAAAAAAAGCCTTATGACTCTCGTCAAGGGGGTTTTATTATAATGCTGCAACTGAGAAATTTCGTTGCAAAAAGTGGTTTTGCAATGTGTACACCCCCATTGTTTTGGCGCCAAAAAACTTTTTTTGGCGAAAAAAATTGCAGTGTAGATAAGCCCTTACTAAAGTAAAGATATACCACATCTACTGCTTCCCCCGCTATCCACAAGGCTTGTTACCCTGTCAAAGAAAGCTATTAGGTTGGTTTGACAAGATTTGTTCTTGACAAATCCATGCTGATTGTTACTTATCACCTTATTATCTTCTGGGTGTTTGCAAATTGATTGCTTTATTATTTGCTCCATTATCTTTCCATGTATTGAAGTTAAACTGCCTGGTCTGTAATTCCCCAGATTGTCTTTATTTCCTTATTTAGAGATTGGCACTATACTTGCCCTTTTCCAGTCCTCTGGAATCTCTCCCATTTTCCATGAGTTTTTGAAGATAATCGCTAATGGCTCAGATATCTCCTCAGTCAACTCCTTGAGTATTCTAGGATATATTTCATCAGGCCCTGGTGACTTGAAGACATCTAACTTGTCTAAGTAATTTTTAACTTGTTCTTTCCCTATTTTAGCCTCTGATCTTACCTCATTTTCACTGGCATTCACTATGTTAGACATCCAATCGCTACTAACCTTTTTGGTTAAAACTGAAACAAAGAATCATTTAGCACTTCTGCCATTTCCACATTTTTTTGTTATTGTTTTTCCTCCCCCCATTAAGTAATGGGCCTACCCTGTCCTTGATCTTCCTCTCACTTCTAATGTATTTGTAGAATGTTTTCTTGTTATCCTTTATGTCTCTAGCTAGTTTGATCTCATTTTGTGCCTTGGCCTTTCTAATTTTGTCCCTACATACTTGTGTTATTTGTTCCTATTCATCCTTTGTCATTTGATCTAGTTGCCACTTTCTGTAGGACTCTTTTGAGTTTCAGATCATTAAAGATCTTCTGGTTAAGCCAGGGTGGTCTCTTGCCATACTTCCTATCTTTCCTACACAGTGGGATAGTTTGTTCTTGTGCCCTTAATAATCTCTCTTTGAAAAACTGCCAACTGTCTTCAGTTGTTTTTCCCCTTAGACTTGCTTCCCATGGGATCTTACCTACCAACACCCTGAGTTTGCTAAAGTCTGCCTTCTTGAAATACATTATCTTTGTTTTGCTGTTTTCCATCTACCATTTCATGATCACTTTCACCCAGACTGCCCTCCACTTTCAAATTCTCAACCAGTTCCTCCCTATTTGTCAAAATCAAATCTAAAACAGCCTCTCCCCTATTAGCCGTCTCCTCCTTCTAAAATAAAAAATTGTCTCCGATACATTCCAAGAACGTGTTGGATAATCTGTGCCCTGCTGTGTTATTTTTCCAACAGATGTCTGGGTTGAATCCCCCATCACCACCAAGTTCTGTGCTTTGGATGACATCACTCGTGTTTTTACCCCTTTTATCCTTACCCAGAGACTTTCAACAAGTCTGTCTCCTATTTCTATCTCAACCTCAGTCCAAGTGTATACATTTTTAATATATAAGGCCACACCTCCTTCCTTTTTTTCCCTGCCTGTCCTTCCTGAGCAAGCTGTACCCTTCTATACCAGTATTCCAGTGGTGTGTATTATCTCGCCAAGTCTCTGTGATGCCAAATGTCATAGTTGTTTTTATTAATTAGAATCTCAAGTTCGTCCTGCTGATTCCCCATACTTCTTGCATTAGTATACAGACATCTAAGATACTGATTTGTTTTTCCCCCATGTTCTCTCCTGTCTCTCCCTTATCCCTGCCATAGCGGCTCATGCTCTCACTCCCCCCCTCCCCTCCCCCCCCCCCCCCCCCCCGATTCCAACCTTTCTCCCAGGTCACCATGTTTTTGACTTATCTGTGCGCTTTTGTCACTTGCTAGCATAACACATATCCATTGTAAATAATGGATGAAGATGGTTATTATGTGTTCTTTCATCACTGGAGACCTCTCTGCAACTGGCAATATGTGGAAACTGAAATAGAACTGTGTAAAAAATAAGAAGATTCACAATACACCTTGGTATGTCCTGGCTCCTAACACACAGCAGCAAGAAGACTCCCCTGCACTCCTCTGCTCCTAGGAAAAACACGATTAACAGCAACAACTGTCAATCCCTAAATTGGGGGTGCTTGGTACAGAAAAGAAAGTAACCCCTTCTACAGTCATCCCTCTGACCACAGGAAGAGGCACACGTAGGTCCCTATCCCTCCTGTATATGGACTGCATATGGGAGGATGCTAAGAAAAAAAAATCATACAGAAACCATTTTGTTCCAGGTTTTCTGGTTATGAGTCTGATAGCTGTAAGTTTTTTTCTGAAACAGACAGTTACAATACTTCTTTCAGTGTCACATGTGAAACTGAAACTTTAAAATCACCCTTCACAGGTGCTTACATAAAGGGAAAAAGAACTCAGCAGTGCACGAGTCAGCCAGTGGAAAGAACGCTGGCTTTTAACACAAGCTGCAATGGAAAGAGAACCTTTTTCTTCACTACACCAACGAAACAAAACAACAAATGAAACACAAGTCCTTAATTAAAGAAAAAAAAAGGCGGGGAGGGGGAGCGAGGGGAACTATATGGTTCGGGGAACTATATGGTTCAGGAAACTAGTGACTGGGTGGAGAGGCTTTCATCATGGCATGTTCAGACCTAGTCTGTAATGACTAAATTGGGGGATGCAGTCCATTTCCCAGTGGACAGCTCTCCACATCAGCAATACCTGGCTTTTCATCACTGTTGAGAAGACAAAGACTGGATGAGCATGGTCACAGGCAAGCTTACAGACCTTCAGTGTTGGGTCGCTATCCTACTTTGCAGCTTGGAGGCAGAAATCGGGCCTGTGATGTACTGGCATAGGACCTAGGTCTGTCCCTTGAAAAGACATCAAGTTCTTGCTGCCTCCCATAGCTGCAATGGGCAGTCTCATCCTCTTCCACTGCTAAAGCAACTTGCTCATACTGCACATCCACGGGCTCTTAAAATGGCAGATACTCTTTACTCACCAATCCTTGCTATGATGACTATAATGAAAAAGCTACTGATGCTTTACTTGACCATCAAAAAAACTTCCAACAAACCCTTACCTTAGGAGAATGGAAGAACTGAACTTGGGAAGGCTAACATAGGGTTACCATACCTAATAAATAAAAAAAGAGGACCCTCCACGGGGTCCTGGCCCCGCCCATTTCCCACCCCCACCCAACTCCGCCCCTTCCCCGCCCCAACCCCACCCGAACTCCACCCCCTCCTCCCTCCCACTCCCAGCCACGCGGAAAGGGCTGCCCAAGCGCTACCGGCTTCACGGTTTGCCAGGCAGCCCCCAGACCCTGCGCCCCCAGCTGGCGCTTCCCCAGCGCAGCTGGAGCCCGGGAGGGGAAGCGCCCAGCCGGGGGCGCAGGGTCTGGAGGCTGCCCGGCAAACCGTGAAGCCGGTAGCGCTTGGGCTTCGGGCAGCCCCCTTGCCTCCGGACCCTGCGCCCCCAGCTGGGCACTTCCCCTCCCGGGCTCCGGCGGCGCAGGGTCCGGAGGCATGGGGGCTGCCCAAAGCCCGTAGCGCTCGGCTCTTAAACAGAGCCAAAGAGTCGGGGAGGAGCAGAGCCGCCACGGCTGGAGGCTGTGCTCCTCCCCTGACTCTTCGGCTCTGTTTAAGAGCCAAGCTGCCCCAGCGCTACCAGATTCGGGCAGCCCCTGTGCCGCCGGAGCCCGGGAGGGGAAGTGCCCGGCCGGCGGCTGGGGTCCGGAGGCCAGGGGGCTGCCTGAAGCCCATAGCGCTCGGGCAGCTCGGCTCTTAAACAGAGCCGAAGAGTCAGGGGACGAGCAGAGCCGGCATTTTCCCGGACATGTTCGGCTTTTTGGCAATTCCCCCCGGACGGGGGTTTGAGTGCCGAAAAGCCGGACATGTCTGGAAAAAGAGGACGTATGGTAACCCTAGCTAACAAAACATTGAAGTTTTTCTTCTTAATGATCACTTTGAGAGTTGTGTTTAAGTCTGTGAATCATTTTATCTCATTCCAAGAGAAATGTCTGCCACTCTGTCCTCCCTGAGGTGTGCTTCTAAATAAACTATCCTTGTATTCATCTTAATGGCATCATTGTATAATGACCCTTCTCAAGCAAGGTGCTTTTTTTATTTATTTATATTTTTTTTTTGACAGAGTTAAATCAAGCTCATTTGTGTTTATCTTCCATTTAAGGCTTGTTTGTTTTTCTGTTGGTCAATCCAGATGGTCTCCTCAGATGATTTTGCTGTGAATCCAGGGGACTTTCTATGAAGTCACTTGAAGCCTAGCAAGTGCTGGTGGCAAAGATGGCATCTCCATCATCACCACTGTCTACTTCCTCTTGCATTGTCTAAAAGCTTGAGGTTTTTAAGAAACCATTTTAATTCTAAAATTAAGAATTTTGGGCCTCAGATATTTGTTCCCATTTCCCACTTCAAAGAACTCTCAGTAAGGCTTCTCCTTGGATAAAGCCAGGTGAAGTGGATAAGGCTCTGTTCAGTTCAATCTACTGTGAGCCAGTTATTCCCAGGCAGCTGGTAAAATAGTGATGCAAAATTTTCTGTCCTCAGCTACCTCCTTAAGCTGCATGGGCTTTTTGCACAGAACTCAGTGATGGTTTGAACTGTTTGTAGAGGAAATTTGCCTTAGCGAACCCACTGTCTTTGCATGCAAATATTAATTGAAAGACAAAAAGATTGGTGGTTTAAACGAAGAGTCTATTAATGACAAACCAGGTTTGTGGGAGTTTTCCAGAGGCTGTCTCCAAAATGTGTTTTGATATTTAGTGGTGCTGTTACAAAAAGGGAAAGTGTCTGGTGTGCAAAATATGAGGATTATTGAACACTCAGTTTATAGTTTAACAAGGGGACAAAATTAATCTTTTGCACCACATCTTGTTAGCAGAGGTTGGAACCCTGCATGAAGATGCTGATGGATTTCTATTGACTTATTGTGGCAGTTGTAGCTCATTAATCAACTGAAGAATATAGTGAGTGGCTCTTTTAGTCAAAAGAAACTGGGGTCTGGCATAGTGAGGTCTCTGCAGTTGACATATTTGCTGCTGTGTGAGTTACCAATGGAAATGTTTATGGACTAAACTGAGCATATGTAGATTCTGTTCAGAGCAAGGTGTGAACTCCATTTGCTTAAGCTACTAACAAACCAAACACTATTTACAAGAAGAAAAAGGAGGAAAAATTACAAGTTTTAAAAAAAACTTCCACAGTAAACGGGTTGCAGATTGTTAGTTTATCATTATCAATACAACTGGTATATAACTAGGGTAACATACTGATTCACAAAGAGACTTTTATTTCTGAATCTCTATTTTTTTTAAATAATGAAGAAGGTGATGCTGTACTTACTGAGTAGAGGGAGTCTTAACTTTTTTTTTATTTAAGACATGTTTAGGCTGCTTGTGTTGGCTGTGAAATGGCAGCTGTGAATTCCAGACCAATCAATGCCTCCAATATGAGATACAAAAGTTAAAAGGGAACCTAACTTTCCTTACTTTCTGTAGCATTCATAAGACTTGAAGAGTCTATATTTACTCCAAGTCAAAGAAAATGTGAGCTCACAGTGATGTTGTACCTTAATTATCCCTTCTCAGTGAGCTTGTGTTTCATTTTTATATTCTTAAGTAACAAATCAAGTTTGCCCTTCATTAGGTTTGTCCTTGATCTTGTATTTGAAAACTGTTTACTCATCCCTGTGTTGTGTATATAGCCATACGTGTGAAATGAGCATACTGCATATACTTATTCCAAGCTGCTAAATCTCTCTAATTGAACAAAAAGGGTGCACAGCGGGGCTGTAACTTCACCTGTGCTTTCAGCCTACAGAAATTGGATAAAAAAGAGAAGTTTAAACAAGCGGGTAGGAAAAAGGAAGACCAGATGGTGAATTTACTGTCAAGTTCTTATTGCTTTTTTAGATGCCATCCTTAGTTTACAGTTGCTGCTTCTTAGTGCTGCACCTTTACTGACTAAATGAAACATGATTATATAAAGCATGACATATTTAATTTCAGAAAAGAAACAGACATTAACTTTCAAGCTGAAAACTCTGTAAAGCATGTCAATCATTAATAGCTAACAGAACTGGTGAAGGCAACAATAATTAAATATTTTTCTTTTTTACGTGGAAACTGCATCTTATTAACTTCCAGGGCTATACTATACATTCTGAAGCGAAAAATAATTCTGAAAATTATAACACACTTTCTTTTGTGGGGGATAGAGAGAAGGGGGGGGGTCTATGGGTAGATTCTGAAATCAAATGGAACAGGAAAGGAAATATTTATGGAGAAGGGGAGAGGTGGATGCTCATGAAGCAGAGTCAGCAGTATAAAACCTACAGACTCCATTGACTAATCATAGTTTTAGTTAGCTGGGTGTGTGAGACCTAATTGACTAGGGGGGAGGGATAGCTCAGTGGTTTGAGCACTGGCCTGCTAAACCCAGGGTTGTGAGTTCAATCCTTGAGGGGGCCACTTGGGGATCTGGGGCAAAATCAGTACTTGGTCCTGCTAGTGAAGGCAGGGGGCTGGACTCGATGACCTTTCAAGGTCCCTTCCAGTTCTAGGAGATGGGATATCTCCATTAATTTCTATTTCTATTCTCAAGCACTGGAAAATAAAAATATTAATTACGGAAAATGAAAGCAAAGCGTAGACTCAGTCCTGTATTGCTGTGAAACTGTATTCTGCCATCCATTGGAATCAAGATATTGCACACAATGAGACTGATTATTGATCTTTGATTGGTCACCTGTCTGGCAGCAGCAGCATCACTGTACAAAATGCAGGCAGAATTGCAGGTGTACCTGATACAGTAGAATGAGTGGGGAGAGTCCCTTGTAAGCAATGTAGAATGAGCGTACCAAGAGATCTTGACTGCAGCCCACTGTCAAACCAAACCACGTCCCTGCATGTGAGCAATGGGCATAAGAAAAGTAAGAAAGTCTGGGAGCGCTGAATGGGGAGCTCTACTTCCTACTGCCTTCCTACTACATATATTACAATGATTTGGACATATATATGTGCATATTTATTTGTTTTTTCCTAAAGTTAATTAAGTATTTTAAGAAAAATATACCCTGAGGCCACCAAAAACAATATACTCTGAGGCCAACAAAACATTTGTTGTGTGAACCTCTGCTTAGAGCTATGTTGAAGGTCAATACAAACTGTGTAGTCTGTGGCTTTCTGTAACTGAAGGGTGGAACAACAATTGCCCCTTCCCAAGTACAAAAATACAAGCTTTGCAATTAAGGTTCTAGGGGTCTAGCATGGTGATTTTAAGAAAAGACACAAGAAGGTCATATTAAGGGCAAAAGGCACAGAAAAATCAAGGAGTGGAAATTGTTCTCCCCAAATAACCTTTTTATTCCCCTCCAGTTTTGTCGCAAACAACAAGAGGTGTCCATGTGCTGTGATAACAGTGATTATTTTGGCAGTGCCCCTGCCATAGCACAGCTGCCCCTGGATCCACCTACTCTGAAGCTCTAGGGCAGTGGTCTCCAAAGTGGGGTGCGCGCAAGAGGATCCTTGGGGTGTGCGGCAGGAGGAGCGCTTTTTGTTTTGTTTTATTTTTTTGCTTTGTCAGGCGGGAGAGTCCGAGCAGCTTTTTTTTTTTTTTTTTTTTAGCTTTGGCGCGGCATGGGGTGCGTGCTCAAAAAATTTTTACTGATAGGGGTGCGCGATCAAAAAAGTTTGGAGACCACTGTTCTAGGGGAAGGCAAAGCTTGTTCTCCCCTGTTCAGTAATATAACTGGGCAGCTTTGTGTAGTGGTGGGACCCAGTGTAAGGATAAGTCATAAGTCACATACTTTATATCAGCATGGACTCCAATTCATTGCCAGTGGCCTCTCCTAAAGGATAGAAACTGCAGTTGCTCCTGAGCCTTCCATGAGAAGTACTACTCTCATCCCAGGTGGTCTTTCTGATTTCAGGTATCTGCCATTGGGTAGTCAAAGGTACACTCTATTACAGGGTCAAAGTAAGTGGAACCTTACAACTTATTCAAATATTTGTCACTCATGATGAAAATGTCAATCCCAGATGTGCTTTTTAGAAATCAAATTACTTCTAGTAAACACCATATGGCTCTGTAAATTTTAATAGAATTACTAACCCACCTACCCTGCCCAAAAAATGCCCAGATCTGAAAGTCATTCAATCCAAGACAATAATCATGCATTACTGTTAGTGGTGTGATTTATTTCTTAAGAGTGGAAAGAGATGAGAAGAAGGCATTTGAGAATTATAGTAGTTAGAGTTATCTGTATCTTTTAGTGAAAGATCTACTTGGGAAAGAAGTGTGGGAGAGATCAATCAACTTAATCAAATAGGGAAGCATTTATCTATTTACTTTATTTTAGAAAACTCTGACTTTGTTTTAGAAACTTTAGAATGTTGATGTCACTTCTGCTGCTGGAATTTTGAGAGGGAAAAGATACACAGACCATCAAGTATCAGGGGGTACGGACTATCAAAGAAATGCTTTTCTGGGGCCAGGGTATTGTGGCCTTATTTTGTTGCATACTTTTCCAGAGAATGGGTGCGAGTCAACAATATAGTAAAGATTTCTGCTGGAAATATAAACCCAGTTACAAAGAAATATCTTTTATTTTTCTCCACACTACTTTTGAATATTATTTCTGATATTAAAGATATCTTGGCCAGGACTTGGATTTTTTTGTAAATCTCTGGCTTTCTGTCATGGATTTACCACAAGTTTCTCTTTTATTTCCTGGAAACCAAAATCTATGCCGCAGTAGGGAAATATATAGAGCACTCTAGTTCCCCATTTCCCCCCCCCTTTTTTTATTTTTTTTATTTTTTTGAACTAGTCATATGAGCCTCAGGTGTGGAGTATGGCTTCTGTGAGTGTATAAAAGGAAGCGTCCATAAAAGGAAATGATCACCTCTATTCATTTTCTGGAGATCCAGCATACAACAGATTGCTTGTAACTCTCCCAATTGCCTGTGGTGTGAAATCCCTGTTGTATTAAGAAGAGAGGCAAGCCAGCAAGTACCATCAGAAACCTCTGGCATGCATAAAAGACAGTAAGACTACAGAAGAAAGCATGCACAGTGTTTTACACACAAGTCCAGTTACTGGCAAATGATGATCAGATGAGTAAAATGGATTACAAATAAGTATGGGGAAAATGAGACTAACCACTGTCAGGCATATTTGCAAACTGTGACCTATTCAAAATGTGGGAAGGCTCCACCAATAGAAATTAACTATTGTCACCACCCAGGAGAGAAAATAGGAGCATCTTGAATTTCGAATGTGAAAACTGTCTCATGCAACAAGGAAAAGATAGGTATTAAACAATCACCACAGAACAGCGATGAGGAAGAGCAATTATATGCATAAGAGACATCACTTATTCTGAGAAGAATGAACACATTGCCCCAACACTTACGGGGCACCGAATGGCAGACTTCCAATGTCATAAAAATTCAAATATAAACCGGTCCATTCTCAAATACACATTCCTATGCCTTCATTTCAGGTGTTCTCCATTCCTACCCTAGGAATAGTGACTCCACAAATGCATCAAGAAAACGAGCACGTCTGGTTGCCTTGACTTAATTTGCTTGCTCTTTCTAGGCTCCCTCACCCCTTGTTTTTACAAGACTTTGTTTGGCAGGTGCTACTCTCCAGTATGACCGTGACCATGTCAGATCATTACAGTGAATATTTCCAGTTCTCCAGTGGTGTGCATTAGAAGGAAATGGGTTTCTGGTAGAAAGTACAAGGGAGAAACAGGAAGAAATCTGTACTGTGCTCATACATACAAAACTCCCACCAGGTTGGAGCTTCCAGTTGAATTTTTGTCACACCCATGAAAAACAAAACTAAAAGAAAAAACCCTTCCGAAGCTGACCTCTGCTGGAATAAATGTGTACTGTGTATATATAAAGCAAATATCTTGACACTATTCTATGTTCTAAAATTCAAAACTTCCAGACCTTAGTTGGATTTAAGCATAGAAACATATTTTTGACAGTCTTCCCCTTTTTTCTAAATATATACATTCAGAAGAGCCCATTAAATGAATCTTTTTGGAAACCTATTTGTTAAAATTATCCAATGCATTGCCTGAAAAATAAAGCAAGGACCATGTGAAGAATTATCCCTGTCAGTAGCATCCAAGTAAATAAATATTCTAGAAATAGTTTGTATTCACGTCTGCCAGTATAGGTGGATTGAGCATGAAAGGCAGGCACTGTCAATTCTGTCTTTGCTACTGTACTTGTAGGGCCTTGGGTGAGTCAGTTCTCTATCAGTTGTACTTATGTGGCCCTCATTACCAGAATAGTTGAGTGCTTCAAAATCTTTAATATATTAATCCTCCCCACGCCCCTGGGAGGTAGGGAAGGTTACTCTTGTCCCCATTTTACACACAGAGAAACTAAGTCATTTTCTCAAGGTCACACGAGGAGACTGTGTCAAAGTGGGAAATGTCTCTGCCCCAGTTTATCAATCTTTAATACAGGGATAATACTGCTCTACCTTGTAGGCATGTTGTGAGGATTAATTGGTTCATGTTTGTAAAGCACTATAGAATGGTAAATATTTTCACTGAAGTTTTGAGAGAAATTTCAAATACCAGAAACCAGTAAGAGGAAATAGAGTTGCTGCTATAAGACTAACAGATTTATTTGGCCATAAGCTTTCGTCGGTAAAAACCTCACTTCTTCAGATGCACAAGTGAGGTTTTTACCACGAAAGCTTATGCCCAAATAAATCTGTTAGTCTTTAAGGTGCCACCAGACTCCTTGTTGTTTTTGTAGATACAGACTAACACGGCTACCCCCTGATACTTGCTGCTATAGAAACTATACCGGCTGTGGCATTGCCTACCAATGGCCTTGAAGCTTTAGAGGTCTGGCTCAGAGGATTGAGTCCAAAATATCCTCTTTGTTGCTGTTTTGGGGTGTGGGTAGAGGATCAAGTGAGCAGGACTAATGGAGCATAAAGAATCAGTTTGGATAAAAACCTGAACGTTCCCCCGTGACTCAAACTGATCTTTTCTTGGTGGTTCAAATATTAGCCAACTCTGACATCATTGCTGGAAAACTCATAAGAACAGGCTCTTTTGTGTATTATTGGAAAAGTTGGTTCTGCCACAGTTTATCATTTCTGCTTTCCTGATTCTGGAGTGGCACCAGAAGGCAGAGAAAAAGGAAGATAGCTTTGTCTCCCTGCAGTAACCCCACCAAAAACTCACATATCTAGTACTTAACAACAAAAGCTTCTCTACAGTATGGGGGAAAGAGAGGGAGAAATATGTAAGTTTTCTCTTTAATAAACTTGTGAGGCATAGATGTGTGTGTGATATAAGAATCTAGATAGAGGGGTGCACTAGTATTGCATAGAATTGTAAAGGTATAGTCTTGAGGACTGAATAACTGAGGTATGTCTATACGGCAATGGTGAGGTGTGATTGCAGCTCAGGTAGACGTACCCTAGCTAGGCTTGAGTCCTGTGCAGTGAAGCTTTGGTATCATGTGCTTCAGCACTGGCTAGTCCAGTGAGTAGCTATCCAAGGTTTAGGGCCAGCATGTAGAGCCCATGCTGAAGCATGTGCTGCTGCAGCTTCCGGGACCCAAGACAGCTAGATTAAAGCTAACTTTAATAGGTCTATTCAAGCTGTAATCGCATCCTGGGATTACAATATAGACATAGCCTAAGATCCTTGAAGATGAGACCTGCTTGACATTTTCTACAATGTAGAATGCAGTCCTGTTTTGTTTTTAAATCATATTCCTATAATTTGGGAGTCTCTACTTGGAAAACAACTGGAAAAAAATGGCTATGAGACATAAAAATTGGAAGTGAGTGACAACCTGGTAATAGTGGCTTTTCCATATTTTTCTGAAACAAAGTGCACTGACCATATGAATAGAACATCAGCTAAGCAGAAGAAACCAATGCTAATACACAGAAGAGCTTACTTCTTTAGCTGCCTCTGAATTCTGAAGTGTGTGGATTTCTTTTTTTTTTTTCTTTAAGCTGTGACACGCTGGAAACACTTAGAAATGTTTACTTTATCCCAGGCCTGACCATTTGTAAAGGCGTACTTGCATTCTTAATGAGAACTACTTATTTTTGAATTGCATCATTCTGTAATGTGTTCACTGATTACTTAAGGCGCAATACAGATGTGTCCTCTCACTGACTTTATAACTCTCTCATTGTTATAATTGTATATGATTATTGGATGATGACCCAAACGAGATCTCTTTGTGTACTGAGTGGAGGCTCATCTGTCTTATTCACAGAAGCATCTTTCATTTAAAGAAATAAATACTAAGATCAGCCTGAAAATAAAGCCATTTATCTACAGAGATTTTTCTGTTGTACAGCATGCATGATAGGAATCACCATTCTGAGACCCTCTAAGCAATTCCAAGGATATTAACAATGAAAAAATAGGATATTTAATAAATTGGCAAAGTAATTAAGAGAGACCAGAAATAGGCTAAACAAATGTTCAGTTTTGATTAAAACAGCTTTGTTTTGTGGTAATCAGAAAAGATCACGTTCCTCTTCCCTCTGTCACAAATTGTCTGCACTAATGACTGTCCAGTGAATGCTGGTTCTGATTAGATGAATTTTGAAGGACTGCAGCAATCAGTGACTTTTTTTTCTCATGAGGGTCAGGGTGAGTAAGTGGTTAATCTTGATTTCAATTATTTTAAGATTTTGGTGACCCTTTCCCTGAGATGCCTCCGTTTCCCTGCATGTGGTGGCTGCCATATCATCAATAGCTGGGATACCCAACAGAAGCACCCAAGGGCAGCACAGGTTGCCTGTAGATAAAACATGCTAATCTCCAAGGGAGGGAGGAACAAATAGTATAGTTTGGGGATAGGAGAATGCCTCTCCTTCCAAACCCATCCCAAAACAAAAAGTGATACTTGTTGGGCAATTACTCTTTCTCCACTCCTGTAAGGGATACAACAAAGACTTGTGCTGCTACTCATATACTCCTATCTGTTTTGCATTTAATAAAGAGAGATGGGAGGAGAGATCTTCAGCATGCTGCAGAAACTCAGCAATCCATGTTTTTCATCCAGCCCAGAGAATGTAGTCCGGTATCTTTCCCCCAATGTCTAGGTAAGACTGGGGCCTGTGTATGAACAAACTGGCTGGGATTCAATCCAGATCAGATTGAAGGGATCCATGATGGTTTGAAGGAAGCAACTGCAGGAGTTGGCTGAGATGTATCTACCCTCTGGAGGTTATTCTGCTAGCTATTCTAGTATCATTGTTTGTTTGTAATTTAGGAGTCTGGTTAGATTCCCAGCTCTTCCTAAGAGGATCAAATAGAGGTCTTGACTTGGACTTTTGTTTTTTGCCCTATCAGAGTCCAGCAAGGAAGTTGCATGCCTTTCTCTAAAGGGCAGACCTTCCTACCACAGTCCACGTTTTTTCAGTCTCTATGACTTCTGATCTCCTCATTCGTGATCTATATACTGAATGAGGAGATCAGAAGGTGTACAAAGGTGACCGATGTAGTGCAGGCGATGTATGGTGCAAAGCAAAGATGGGTGGGTCATGTAGTCCGCAGGTAAGACAATAGGTGAACAACCTGCATCAGTGACTGGATCCCCAGAGACCATCAGCGATCGCTAGGCAGATCGAAACGTGCTGGGCCAATCCCATGACAAAACTCTTTGGCCAGAAATGGAAAGAACGTGCTCGCAACAAAATACAATGGTGTGGCGTCGACTTGCGTTCGTGGAGGGTCGGACGAGGACAAGCTGGACAAAGGTGACACTGGCCTACACTTGGAAGCCATTTTAAAAGCTGAAGTTACTGCATGATGTGTCAGTTTGTTTGAATGAAGTAACTCCCTGTGAGCACATGATGCCCCTCTGCACTGACTGCACATTTGCTTCCTGGTGCAATGTAAGGTGATTTTAACCTAAAACATGCTAAATACCTGAGAGTTAATGGAGGCAGGGTGCCCTTGATAAAAGAGGCTGAGCTACTGGCTTGGTGTCTTCTGTGAGGGAACCCATGATTCTGGAATGCACTCACTTCCCTCTTGGTCCAAGAACTGTGTGCATTCTTCAATCTTCAGAACCCTTTGCAGTTCCCTGCTTTTTCGAGCAATGTTTGGGAAAGGCTGAGGGGGATGTGAATGGGGCTTTCTTTGGGAATTTGTGGGAGGGAAGATCTTGATTTAGTTCCATCTTGCAGCCTGGTGGTTCTATGTATGAAACAGGGAAATGTGGTACTGATTTCATTCTTAATGACTGTCTCTATAGACATTTTAACTGATAACAAGGGCTCCCAAGACTGGGATAGGAGTTCTATTAGGTGTGTGGTTTTTAACCTTTAAATAAATGTCAGCCATGAATTTTCTAACCGATTATTTAATTTGGCCAAATAGTATGCATGTAATTGATAGCAAGGTGACCAAATCTTTACAAATAAGATTGAAACTGAGTTACCATTGTACATTTCATCTTCCTAGTTTCCTAGCATTTTGCTTTTTGATAACGTTTACATTCTTGCCAGGCTTTAACACTCATGTAACTGATTGTAATTTCAGACTTATAGTTTCATCTGGGAATACTGTTTTTTGTTTAGAAGTTCACTGGGATTGGAATGAACAAGAGTCAGGATAAATTTGATGAAGTAGACACAGTGTTAGTCCTAATAGCTATATAAGGCTAGATTATAGTCATTCTGAACACTTAAAAAGAAGCCCATCAGCAAGTGCTATGGGGTACTTCTGACCCTATTTCATGGACATTAAGAAGCCTGGTAACCTCTTTTATGACCTCAACTTTTTTGCATAATGTGCTGACCATTTCTGGGGGTGGCTGTGCTGGCAAAGCATAAGAGCAGGCACAGCAAGGAGCAAGCACAGAGCTGTTTTGGAAAGGGAGAAATTATGTAAATGAACTTCCAGTCCTGTGCACAACATAATGCTGTCTCTTCCCCTAGCAGGGATTGTGAGGGGGAGTGTAGTGCAGGCAGAAGAATGGATCAGTGGTTAGTATGCTGATACGGGACTTGGGAAACCTAGGTTCAATTTCCTTCACTACCACAGACTTCTTGTGTGACCTTAGACAGAGGGAGACTGAGTGACTTGCCCCAGTTCCCCACCTGTAAAATGGGGATAATAGCACTTCCCCACTCCAAAGGAGTGTTGAGGATAAATAGATTAAAGATTGTTAGGTGCTCAGGTATCCTGATAATGGGGGGCCAGATAAGTACCTAAGGCCACGTGTTGTATGTTGCACAATATTTGTGAAGATAAAGGTGATAAAGGTTTTTCAGCAGGGGACTGCTGAGGTGTAGACCACTTGTCTGCTGCTTTTGAGCAGCTAGATACCAGGGCTATCAGAGGGGCACAACCGGGTGGGCAGCGGGGCAATTTGAATCAGGCAGGCTTTGAGACACACTTTGAAGATGAGAACCAGTAATATATGTTACTATACTTGGGACTGCAATGCTTAATGAAATCGAGTTTTGCAAGGAAGCACTTGTGATTTGTGTGGCCTAAGATTCAATGTAAGCAGATGATTAAATGGCTTGTTTACGTGTTGCAGCCATCTGCTATCGTAATTTGCTTATCATTCAAAAATCTTTGCTTTTATTGCACAAAAAAATACACACACACACGGGGGGAAAAGGAGGTACCAGTGGAGGGCTGACTTTCAGAGCTATGCATAAGTCCAGCTATCATTTGATAAGGTATGTGGAGTGAATGGGAAAGCGAGAAGTCCGAGAAAGCAGAAAGGAATGTGCAGGTGGAGTTTGGGAAGGCCATGGGAAAGAGTTCTGAATGTGTTGAACGGGAAGGTGAGTAAACATCTCAGTCTGGAGCATTATGAGGGACTTCAGCATCTTGCTTTGCTGCTCCACAACTTTAATCATCCTCTCAGTTGCGTCCCTAACAAAGGCCTTGTTTTTCTTTTCTGTCCTGCCTTTCGATTTCCCTCCACTGCCTGCGTTCCCTCTTTTTCTGCATCTGAATATTGCAGCACCTCCTGGAATGTGTCTTCCTTGCACCTTCTCGGGTGCTTTGTTCTGTCGGTGTGTAAGGGGTGCCTCTGAAGGTTGTATCTGCAGAAGCACAAGGAATAATACACAGAAGCATGAGTAGGTACATGTACAGAATTGAAACAATACAGTAAAAATATGAACCTCTGGTAACATACCAATCACTTTCTCACTGACCCTTGACAAACACACGTGCCAGCGAACACCCCAAGCCTGGTGAATTTTCCCCGGGGCGGGAGGCATTGTACATAGGGAGAAAAGCAATATGAAAGGGTCGTGTTGCAGTCAACTAGGAACAATATTTTAAAGTTTCCCACCCTTTTCCACAGGCGAGGGGGCATTGCAGCAAATATCTCACTCCTGAGGGTAATCAGGGAAGCAAGGTTGCATCATGCTTGCAGCTTCTGCCCCGGTCCCTATGCTGCTCACCAGTATGTCACTTTGGTCCCTATGCAAGCGATTGCAGAATGGCGCGGGAAAGTTTCCTTCCATGGGGGAAGGGACAAAAGTTCTGCCAAGGAACCTTTAGGCAGAGGATTGCCAAGTACCTCCAGGAAAGTTTCCATTGGCCACTGTCAGAAGACAGGATACTGGGCTAGATGGACCTTCGGTTTGACCCAGTATGGCCGTTCTTATGCTCTTATGTAGTGATCTCTCTTGAGGATTCCCGTGAAATCTCCATGTGCATCAACACCCCTGTTCCGTCACACTGCTTAGCTGCATGGGGAAATGTCAAGCCCACAGAAACACAGCAAGCCTTATACATTTCTATGCCCTCAACCCACCTCCACACTTCACAAAGCAAAACCACTTACCAGGGGTCTCCTCTCCAGCTTCTCGCTTGCCAGAGAGCGACTACTGAGACTGGCTAGACACCTCTGGAGTGGAGAACAGCTCCTGATTGCATGCAGCATCAGACGACCCCGCCATCAGCTCCACATCATCGTTTACCTCCACCTCTTCATCGATGACTTCGTCCTCTGAGTTAGGTCCACATTCTTCCAGCTCCAGCCCTGCCAAAGTATCCACAGGGTTCTTGGTGGTGGAGGTGGGGTCACTGCTGAGGATAGTGTCCAACTCCTTATAAAATGGCAGGTCTGTGGCACAGCACCGAAGCAATGGTTTGCCTCCCTTGCCTTCTGGTACGTGTGCCTCAGCTCCTTGATCTTTGCTCTGCACGGCAGTGTGTCTTGATGATAACCTTTTTCACACAAGCTTCAAGAAATCTGCCCATAGGTATCGAAATTCCTATGGCTGGAGCGCAGCTGGGCCTGCACAGCCTCCTCTCCCCAAATACTGAGCAGATCCAGCAGCTCTGCATTGGTCCAAACAGGAGAGCATTTCCCTCCAGGAGCCGCCATTGTCAGCTGGGAATATGCGATGTGAGCTCTCCACACCAAGCAAACAGGAAGTAGAATTTCAAAAATTCACAGGGCTTTAAAGGGGGAGGGGCAGAGGTTGCTTACCTGGCTGCAGAACAGCAGAATTGGAACTGCTGACCAGAGTGGTCAGGATGAACATTGTGGGATACCTTCTAGAGGCCAATTAAAGCAACAAAATCAAGTGCGGTGTCTACACTGGCACTTTAGCAACAAAACTTTGGCATAAAAAGCCCTGTTGCTCTCATCAAGGTGGTTTTTATTTTGTTGCCAACACTGAAGAGTTTTGTCACTGAAAGTGGCATTGCAATGTGTACACCTGCACTGTTTCACTGCCAAAAGCTGCAGTGTAAACAAGGCCTTAGATAGACAGATATCCCCGAAACCATCTTCTTGCATCTCTGTGGACTCTAGTCTAGTCTACTTAGATTCTACTTAGCTCTTCAGAGCTTGTCTTACTATTTATTTGTACTGATGGGGGATATGAATGCTATTGCAGAACAAAAAATAATAATCCTATGCGGACAAGATGAGAATGAGAGAGACTGGAAACAGGGTCTCTGCTTTTGTTGTTTGGAACCATTCCTAGGGTGAATCTTCTCCTCCTTTGTTGACAATGTTGGGAAATGGGTCCTCATGGACCCTCCTCTGTTCTACTTGGCTCGCTGCTCTGTTTTGGAACGGTTAGCCAGGAGATCTCTCTTCTGACTAAGCAGCCCATTCAGTCTCCCCCATTACTAACTGACCACCAAGGGAGGGAATTGTTCGGGCAGACAGCGTGCATGATCTTCAGTCCAGAGGCCTAATTGCCATAGGTGGGAGTCAGGATTGATATGATATGGGAAGTTGAAGAGGGAAGAGTTAAGTATCTCCATAAGCAATGTGTAGCTGCCTTGAGGAGACGAACCCTTTAGGAGCTGTGCAGGTGTCCTATGGACCCCAAGCAGGTTATGCAGGTCTTCAGGGCCCTATGAAGCAGATGTGCCTGGGATTTCACTCGTAGCTGGGGATAAAATTGCTTGGGGAGGTGCCTAGGATTTCAGTCATTGCCAGGAGTAAGACTTGGTGGGGAGGGGCAGGGAATAGTGGTACAATCTCAGCCCTCTCCCTAACCTCCATGTGAGACACCAGGATTACCTCCCACTCACAATAGGTTCTGCACATCTTCATAAAATGACCTTCATTCTTCTTCCATGCTTCACATGCAGAAATATCAGTTGATGGTTGTCCTTCATTGCATGCTTTGAGCAGTGCAATATTGATATTTTAAATTATCACTAGGCTCGGACATTAGCACTGCATTGAAATGAATAGAGGCAATTCCCACTTCTCTCAGAGCACTTTCAATTCCTGTGTAGACTCCAGTGAATATCACTGCATTGATTTGCTCTTGTTTCTCCATTTGAAATCCAATTTTGCAAACACAAGGATAGAAACTTAAAAATAAACTTAAATAAATATACAGATTTCTGGAGTTCAGGATGCAAACATTCAACTGTCTCACTGACCCTCCACGACCCAACCTAATTCAGCCCTTGTTTGTAGTATTTTTAAAAAAAGGCTATTAAAAATAATTTTAGAAAGTAGTTGTTTAGCAGAATTTCAGTCTAAAAGGAAGCTGACACAGCACGGATGACCCCATTAATAAGGTCTAGAAGAATGAAAATCCTTAGGCTTGTGTAACTAGAAAAATTGGTTTTACTTTTATAAAGGAGGACTTTCTTTGGTCTGAAATTTCATTTATGCAGTATCACCTTAGAATCACATTTTGAAAAACACCTTAGCAACCTCCTAGTGAAATCTGTTTTCATGCTGGATTTTTGACTCTTCACTTTTACCAGTGGTTGGTTCGTGCCAATTTCTGTGCAGTGAGAGCATTTGTTCACACATTCTGGTATTTGCTGCTCACATGTTTCAACATGGTAACTTTATCGGGGCCACCCACTGCTCTGGAATCCATGTGCACCCTGTAGGCCATGTGCATGAGAAGTGGAACATTTCCAGTCCGTGTATTGGAAACTGAATAAAAGCATTTGCTTTTTCATTCTTTCACTATGAATAACTTTAGACAGACAGACATGTCCAACAGCTTAAAATTGTCCCTGGGATAGCATGCAAACATACATTTTACTAATGGCAAATCATATTAATTGGGCACCATCAGTTTAAACTAGAAAGTGTCTCAGACTGTGCTTTCAAGTGCTTATAGTCAGAAAAGGACTGTGTTTCTTTTGCTGTCAAATAAATTTTTACTGTACTTTAGCTTTGTTAACACTGCAGCACCAGCATGGCTCTGGGAGAATGAACTGGACTTTTTGAGCTCGCAAATTAAAAGAACCATATTTCAAACTACAAATGATTTGTATAAGACAAAGAATGCAGCTTGACTTTCAGATACCAGGTTTAGGTTGCATGACTGTACCTCAGAAAGGGAAAACGTTTGTGTAAAAGTGGCATTATGGGGTTTCAAAGTTATTTTGCAAAGGAAAAACTGCATCTTATGAACAGGGAGATACATACCTATCTGCTTTAGCCAGTGTGGACACTTTGGTGTGGTTGGAACTTGAGATCTCTGTTTCTTCTGTGCTTCTATATTATGCTTTTGAAAGATCTGATGATCAGATCTCTTACTGGATGCAACCTTATGAAGAGACAACACTAAGATAACTATGTGATTAATCATTGTAACGAGGTGGTGTGATTGCCCACCGCCCCGGAGAGGGATGAGCCCCTCTGGACGCCAAAGTGGGCGGAGCCAGTGGAGCCTGTGCCCGCCCCCCAGAGGTCAAGGCACAGGACAGGAAGTATAAAAGCCCAACCCCAGAGCTCACAAGGAGCCCGGCCGAGGAGAAGCCAGATGCCTGTGGCCTAGCTCCCGGTGGGGAGACTCCTGCAGTCTGCGACCGACCCAAGGGCTGGCCAGACCAGCCGAGGCCTGATGCCGACCAGACCCCGGGGAAGCTGCTAAGTGTCAAGCTACCCAGAGAAGCTGCCAAGCCTACCGCTCACCAAGTAGCCTGAGGAGCCCATGGTGCTTGATTCCGTGGAGGACACCATCCAGACACAGGTACCTCTAGAGGGGGAGGCAGGAAGTAGCCCAGGGGCAGCTGACTCTAGTCTGGCTGCAGCACACCCAGAGCCGATGTCAGTGTGTTGCAGCCAGGATCCCCACTGACACAGCAGCGGGCTTTCTGCCACAGCTAGGGCCCCAGGCTGGGATGCAGTGGAGTGGGAGGGCCTGCATCCCCCCTGCCACCCAACTCATGGGTGGCAGTCTACCCCTCTCTCCAGGCCCTTCAGAGCCAGGGCCTAGGACTCTTGAATTCATTTGTTTGCTCAGCCCATGCATAAGGGCCTGAGCCATAGACTCTTGACTGCCCCGCCCTGAACTAGGGCCTGGGTCTGCAGAATAGAGCTGTTTGTTTGTCTCTACCGTTGCCGCGATGTGAAACCCCACAGCCAGGCTAGTTTCCCCCAAAATAACCCGACGGACGTAGCGAGGCGGTGTGGTTGCCCACCGCCCTGGAGAGGGATGAACCCGGACGAACCCTTCTACAATCATAATAGGCTGACCTTGTACCATTTTGGAAATGTCTGCACCTAGGATTTTGCTCATGATTTTTTTTCCCCCTCTGTTGTACTTTGTGTGTGTTATATAGGGAGAACATAGTTGTGGACATGAGAGTAACTCCAAGGGTAAAATTGCATTTGTAAGTCAATGGAAATTAGACTCCTAAGTTATTTCGTGCTTTTGAAAATTTTTGCCCAAAACTATGTCCTTGGGGTATATTGTCTGAATTCAGCCTTCTGTTTCATCCATGGGTCCTGACTGAGATCAGTGGGGTTTTGCAGGGATGTAACTGAGGGCAGGATTTTCTTTGTTCTCTTTTGCACTCATGCAGCATGATGAGTAGTACAAAGCTGGTAACTGATGGCTTAATTTTGAATTTGGTAGCAAATGGTACTAGTCAGGGACCACATAACAGCAAGTTCAGTGTGGGCTCTTTGGATGAGACTTAGCCACTTATCACAGTGGTAGCAAAAACTTTCTCTTCTCATAGGAAATTGCTTTAGAAAGCATTGTTACAGTAGATTTTTTTTAAAAATAAAGTTAAGTGTTGTGTACAATAGGGACATCAACAGTGTAACTTGCGGTTTTCCAAGCTACTCCATTTAGTGTGCCTTAGCGGTATCCTAGTGGGACATACCTTGTCAAGCCCTTGGCTTCCGCTGAGATTACCAACCAAGGTGCCAATTGTGATAATGGTTTTGGTGATGTAAATACCTGCCTGCTAGGAATTGGACTAATACCACTAACTCGTGTCGCATATGGATAGGCCATTGAACAATTGTTGATAGTAACAACTTTTAGTTTCTACTTTTGGTACAACATATTACACTGGTCTACAATTTTTGAGAAGTCGTCTGCTTCAGAGATAAAATGTGCTATTTATTATGTATTTTGATGTGCTGAATTCAAATATGGCAATTAAAACAACTGATTGGCTACTGCTTCTAAGATATTTAAGTTTTTACATTTTATATCTTGTATATTGTGTAGATAGTAGAGTTTTAATCAGAAATTGTAAACCTAGGTCTTTTCATGTGTTTATGGTTGCTTTACATAATATTTCACCTGTCCTGTTTATGTAACACTTTAAAAATCAGCAAAAGGGTTATCTAAATAAAATATATTATGAAACAAAAGGCAAAAAACTATTATGTACATAGTTTAGTCCTATTCAGTGTCTACTCGGCGCTTCTTGGCTTGTCTCTTGTATTCATTAAATGGAGCATCTCTTGTCACTGTCCAGCAATAGTCTGCAAGCATTGATGGGCTCCATTTGCCCTGATAGCGTTTCGCCATTGTTGCAATGTCCTGGTGAAAACGCTCGCCGTGCTCGTCGCTCACTGCTCCGCAGTTCGGTGGAAAACAATCTAGATGAGAGTGCAAAAAATGTATCTTTAGTGACATGTTGCAACCAAGGCTTTTGTATGCCTTGAGGAGGTTTTCCACCAACAACCTGTAGTTGTCTGCCTTGTTGTTTCCGAGAAAATTTATTGCCACTAACTGGAAGGCTTTCCATGCCGTCTTTTCCTTGCCACGCAGTGCATGGTCAAATGCATCATCTAGAAGAAGTTCACGAATCTGAGGATCAACAAAGACACCTTCCTTTATCTTAGCTTCACTTTACCTTGGAAATTTTCCACAGAGGTACTTGAAAGCTGCTTGTGTTTTGTCAATGGCCTTGACAAAGTTCTTCATCAGACCCAGCTTGATGTGTAAGGGTGGTAAGAAAATCTTCCTTGATTCAACAAGTGGGGGATGCTGCACACTTTTCCTCCCAGGCTCCAATGACTGTCGGAGTGGCCAATCTTTCTTGATGTAGTGGGAATCTCTTGCACGACTATCCCATTCGCAGAGAAAACAGCAATACTTTGTGTATCCAGTCTGCAGACCAAGCAAGAGAGCAACAACCTTCAAATTGCCACAAAGCTGCCACTGATGTTGGTCATAGTTTATGCTCCTCAAAAGTTGTTTCATGTTGTCATAGGTTTCCTTCATATGGACTGCATGACCAACTGGAATTGATGGCAAAACATTGCCATTATGCAGTAAAACAGCTTTAAGACTCTTCTTTGAAGAATCAATGAACAGTCTCCACTCATCTGGATCGTGAACGGTGTTGAGGGCTGCCATCACACCATCGATGTTGTTGCAGACTACAAGATCACCTTCCATGAAGAAGAATGGGACAAGATCCTTTTGACGGTCATGGAACATGGAAACCCTAACATCACCTGCCAGGAGATTCCACTGCTGTAGTCTGGAGCCCAACAGCTCTGCCTTACTCTTGGGTAATTCCAAATCCCTGACAAGGTCATTCAGTTCACCTTGTGTTATGAGGTGTGGTTCAGAGGAGGAGGATGGGAGAAAATGTGGGTGCTGTGACATTGATGGTTCAGGACCAGAAGTTTCATCCTCTTCCTCTTCCTCGTCTGTCTCAAGTGAGAATGATTCTGGTGCATCAGGAACCGGCAGTCCTTCTCCGTGGGGTACTGGGCGTATAGCTGATGGAATGTTTGGATAATGCACAGTCCACTTTTTCTTCTTTGATACACCTTTCCCAACTGGCGGCACCATGCAGAAGTAACAATTGCTGGTATGATCTGTTGGCTCTCTCCAAATCATTGGCACTGCAAAAGGCATAGATTTCCTTTTCCTGTTCAACCACTGGTGAAGATTTGTTGCAAAAGTGTTGCAGCATATGTGTGGGGCCCACCTCTTGTCCTGATCTCCAATTTTGCAGCCAAAATAAAGATGATAGGCTTTCTTAACCTTAGTGGTTATACTGCGCTTTTGTGATGCAAAAGTCACTTCACCACAAACATAGCAGAAGTTATCTGCACTTTTCACACAAGCACGAGGCATCTCTGCTCACTTTGGCTAAACAGAAATGTGTCCCTTTGCAAAATCAAACAGTGACAAATAAGAGAGCACAACACTGTATGATTTCTAGAGCTGATATAGGGCAATTTGTTCAGCAGAGTGATGTAAGCGTCGTTATGATTGCATCATCCATGACTTCTAGGAATAACATGATGCAATTCATATCACGTATGATGCAATACCAGCTTCAGATTGCATCATTCATTGTTTTGCCTAAAAAGCAAGTACTGTCCAAACCCAGTCATAGATTTATTCATAGATCCAGTCAAAGATGTATTTTAGTCATTTCTGGTTTAAATTGAGATCCCTTCCCTTTATAACTCACTTATCCTGCGCTATTCCCAAGTCAAGAGTCGTATATACTGACCCAATAGCATATCTTGAAAACTAGAGCTAATCAACAATTTTAAGCATAATTTTTGTTCTCAGTGACCCAGAATTAGTAAAGTTTGACTACATTTATTTCAGAAGCATTTTGGCTGTAGAGCAGTGTTATTACTGGTGCTGCTGTACACTTTGCAAAATTAATCAAATCTTAAAGCCACTGGTATCTAGTGATGGCGAATAGAGTACAAAATAATACCAGGGTTTGGTCATTGTGATATTAAAAAGCTACTATGCAAAGTCTTCCAGGGAGCACTATATTTTGATTGCAATAACTTTTTTTCTTCTCCGCTTGCCTTAAAAATCTTTGATCATTCAGCCTACTCCTGAGCTGAAGGAACCTGAGAAGCAAATTGCTAGGCAACAGATGCTGTAAAGTGGACTTTCCACTCAGTCCATTTTAATGTTGAGATGGCAATACAGACCTGACAATGCTGGAAGTCCTCTCCTTCAAAATATTCAAGACAAAGAGAGCTTAGTGTTACAAAAGAGAGACAAGTGAAGCAAGAAATAGCTTTGAAAGCAGGAGTTAAAAATAAACTGAGAGAGAGGTGAGCGAGAATACCAGAAAGATGAGAGAAAAAGGTGGAATGGGAGGAAACAAAAGGCGATATAAAATAAAGAGGAGTCAGAATGAAAAGAGTGTGAGAGGAGTTTGAGACTCTAACTAAAGGAATGATAAAAACAAAGGGCAAGAGAGAGGAAAATGGAAACATAAGTATTCAGTCTACTGGTACTTAAAATGTACAGTTGCCATCAAAAAAGGAAAACAAGCTTAAATCTATTGTTGATTTATACAAATGAGCCTATTGTTAAAATTGTGGGTACATTTACAGTATAAACAGTATCACAAATGTTGTCCACCTGAACAAGCTGTCCTCACTCCATCATAGTCTGTACTCTCCCATTCAATCCTCCTGCTCAATCCTCTTCTCACACAGGACCCAGGATGCACCCTTCGCCTTTCCACAACTCTTAGTGGCAGAAGAGGAAGAGATGCTCTGTGGGATAGCTGCCCAGAGTGCACCGCTCCGAATACCGCTTAAAGTGCCGCAAGTGTGAACACACTATTGCGCAGGCAGCTGACAGTGTGAACACACAACAGCAGTTTCCCATCAGCACTCTTTGAGCGGCGCTGTAATTGCTGGTGCTGTAACTCTGCCAGTGTAGACCTACCCATAATAAGCGTAATAAGCGGGAGGAGATAAAGTTGCTGGGAAACTCAGAGATGACCTGCTGGAAGAGGTAGGGAGCTGATTGGTCCCTTGCTTTAACCTTTCATTAATTTAAACCTTAGCCTGGACCATGGCGAGCCTCTCTGTTTCATTTCCTCCATGTAACTGTAGTTTCAGAGCTGTGTTTTGCAGATGCTGTGGGTGTAACTGTTTGATCGCCTGTTTTGAGGTCAGGAAGGAATTTTTCTTTCCTGTTAAAGCCAAGTTGGCAGAGGCCTGGTGTGTTTTTTATTTTTTGGGGGGGGGGGTGGGGGGTCTACCTTCCTTGCAGCATCCTGGAGGCACAGTTAAGTTAAATACCAATAGGAATTAATAATTAGTGGTAGTACTTGGTAGAGGTGTTAGCTCGTTGCAATTTATGGTCAGTTTCCAGGGTGGTTAAGATGACCAGTTCCCAGAAGTAAAGGACATAGTATTTTGCTGATGGGGCTTATGCTCCTGGGATGGGGGTGACCTTGTGGTCTTCACAGGCTGAAATATCCCCTCTCCTTTTAGTACTTTCCGTCTCCTTTGTGGGAGTGGAGGGTGGTAGGACTCAGCAAAGCAAGCTGATTCTGTGGGATAGGCCAAGGAGAGGCTACCCCGAGTTATGGGTTATGTTGAAGGAGCCCTACAACCACCACACTGGAATCACTTAAAATGTCTTGTATATGAGAGTCTGGGTGACAGGGTGGGTAGCATCCCTTCCCTGTGCTAAATTCAGTAAAGTTGTGGCCTCTCACTTAAAATTAATCTGCATGTCTGTCTTCATTCACTACCAGGATCAGAACAATACAAAACCTTAACAATGACCCAGGCAGCATTAACGCAGAATAACTTCTCAAATGCATGGAATGTGTGTGTAGCGGGGCGGTCACCCCACTCTGGCTCTGAAAGGGTTAAAAGCTAGCCCTTGGAGAGGCCTGGGGCTGAGAGCTAATCAGGAAGAGGCGGGAGGCAGCCAATCAGAGCTGGCCAACCCGGTATAAAAGAGGGCAGACTAGAAGGGATAGTCACTCTCTCCAGCCTTGGAGACAAATGAACCTGGCTGCCTGAAAGAGTAAAGGGTACCTTGGACAGCTCAGTGCTGGGGAAGAGCAGGAGAGCTGGGGGAGCTCTAGCCTGGCAAACCCCCAGGCAGAGGCCTTGCTGTTAAGGGCCAGAGGAGGTACTAGGGCTGTGGGGAAGCAGCCAGGGAAGGAAGAGGCAGCAGGTCCAACCCCCTTGCTGATGATAAGTGGCCACTTCAGACTGCAGTTTGCCCCTGAGGGAAGGGACTAGATGAAAACTGGCAGTGGGTCACTGATGTGAGGTGGGTCTAGGGGCTTGGGGTTCCCCAAGGAGGGGAGGACCCCGAGTGTGTGGGCACTGCTGCAGGGCAGTATCCAGGAGAAAGGGCACCGCGGGCCAGAGGGACGTGGGGCCTGAAGTATAGTGGTGGAGATTGATAATGAAAAGACAAGTAGCAATAGCAGGGGAGACACTGGCCAGCAGGAGGTGCTCCGAGACTGGGATGAGCTAATTCCTGAGGTAACCAGCAGGAGGCGCCGCAGCGATGAGGGCACGCCATGTTATAGTGTTATAGCCAAATGGCTGATCTGTTGATCTAATGGATATAAACAAAGGTGGTCACCTGAATGTTTTGCATTGGACTGCAAGTTTGATGAAATTGGGGTATGTATTGCTTTTAGGTATGTGTTTGGAAATGGAAGTGTAAACTCTATGGAATGTTGGAGTTACTGACAGTGCTATAGGCAATATGAAGGTGGAAAGGAATTCATAAGTCTTCCCCTTCACTTCTTTCTTCCACGCTTTTAGGTTTTTGAGTGGATGAGATATGCCCTGCTACAACCTTAGCTAAAACGATGTCTAAACTAGCACTTTTGTTGGTATGGATTGCTCAGGGGTGTGAAAAAACACACTCCTGTGAGACAGAAGTTACACTGACAGATGCAACTTTGTGGACAGTGCTATGTTGGTGAGAGAACATCTCCCGCCGATGTAGCTACTATCACTTGGGGATGGTTGAATTATGCCAGTTGGAGAGCTCTCTTCCATTGGCATAAAGCGGCTACATGGGAGATCTTACAGCTGCATCGGTACATCTGTGCCCACAGCTGTAAGCTCTGTAATATAGATATGGCCTATCTCTAAATGTAGTGTTTGCTCAGTAACTCTTGTTTTTGTCTAGAGTACATCACAGTTACAGCAGGGAACTGGGAATCAAGACTCCTTTGCTACTGACTCCTGTCATTTAGGTAATTTAAATAATATCTCTGCCTCAGTTTACCCAGACTTGGCTTACCGCTCAAATTTGTTGTGAGATTTAATATTGGTAAAGTTTTGTGAGATTGGGATGAAAGGTGCTATGTGACTGAAAAGTATAGTAACTGTCTTATTTCCAGAATTGCTCTTTAAAAGTTGGTCACCCTACAGTTTTGTTTGTTTTTGTTATTGTTTGGTCCCTCTCTTCCCTTCCCCTGTCCCCAGTGGCTAAGGTCAGTTGGGTAGTGGTGTTTAAATGTTGACACAAGGTTTGGGCCCTTGCACTCTTATCTATGTATTTTGCATGCCAACAATTCTCTGTTTCTGTTAGCATTTTTAATCCAGGTAAACTTCTGTATTTCTCTGTTTAACCATGGCATTTTCCTTCATATCTATTATTTTGTAGTGCATATGGTATCTTCATTAATTCTAAATTTACTATCTTCTGTAGCAATTGAAAATATATGTAATAAATTTCAATTTTGTGATTTCTGCTTTCAGCCTGATTCTAACTTCATTAACTTCTTCTTGAATATTAGTGTCAAAACCATCTTGTATAACAAATACATATTTCTATTGTGTTGATTCAGTGAAAAGGGAAAGAGGCCATCAGGATTGAATAGATAATTGGATTTAGAAATAAAGAAATATAGGTACAATAATGTATAAGAAACCAGTATAGTTATTTGTTCTGTTCTCTTGAGTTTTCTCAATGTAGTTTGCCTTTATAACAAGTCATCATTAGTTCTACAATTCAGTTTGATTGACAGACTCTTTATTTTAGCTGGGAATAAAGTTTTCTAGCATGTTTTTCTCTGTTCTATGTTGTATTTAATTTAATATATTCAGCTAAGGTTTGAAAAACTTACTAGATATAAACAAGCTAGAGAAAAATATGAAAGTCGTGAGAAATCTCCCCAGCTACTCCCAGTGCTGAGAATTGTGAAGGTGTTGGGATTTCTGCCAAGGTACTGTTTTCCCTTGATCCTGGTTTGTGGGCTGTGATTGAAACCTTGGCCTTATTGAGGTGAATAGCAAAATTCCCAGTGACTTCACTGGGGCCAGGATTTCACCCTCTAGCTAGTAGTAAAACTGACATCTGCTGTTCCATTCCCCTCTAGCTGGGAAGAAGTTGTCTGCTGCTTATCTCCCCTCCACAATCTTACATAGTAGAATTCTGTAATATTATGCAATATTTGAAAATAGTCACAATTGTTGGCTGAAGAGTGTTTTGAAGTCTGTAGATTGAAGGAGATACATTAACAGAGCCATGGGCCAGATTCCTTGGTCTGCCAAATCCACTTTTCAAAACTCAGCCAGGGACCACGGCCGGATTTCCCATACGGCACAGTAGGCATGTGACAATGGGCGCCAGCATTCTAGGGAGGCCTAAAAATTCAAATTTTGCCACTCCTGGGTCCTGGCAGGGGGCGAGCTTGCTGAGTGGGAAATGGCCCCACGCAGCCCTGCTGGAGCGCTGTTTGCTCAGCCCAGCAGATAGTCCCCTCCCAGCGGGGTAAGTGTGTGGGTAGGGTGGGTCTCTGGGGGGTGCTGGGCAGCGGAGGTTTTGTGGGGGGGTGCTGGGCAGTGGGGGATGGGGGAAGATCTCTGTGTTGGAGCACTGGGCAGTGAGGGTGGGGCTGTGCAGGGACACTCGGCAGTGGGGGGGGTCTTCGTGGGGTACTGGGAAGCTGTGGTGGGGCTGTGTAGGGGACGCTGGGCAGTGGGGGGTCTGTGGGCAGAGGGGCATTGGGTGGCGGGGTGCCTAAGAGTTAAAAGTGGTGGGGCACCCCTGCTGCCTGTGGCGGTTAAGAGCTCTTAGCTGCTGTCTGCCGCAGTGGGGTTGCAAGGGAAGCTCTGAGCCACCACAGGCGGCAGCAGGACCCCACAGCTCTCGGTCACCATGGGCAGGGGCTCTGAGCCCCTGCACCTAGGGGCGCCCAAGGTGTAAATCTGGCCCTGCCTGGGACAAAGTGAAATTAAACTGGCCAGAGCTGCCCTGTAGAGAATTCTCAGTGAGCAGGGGAGTCCTCTGCTGGTGGACTTGATTCCTGCATGAGCAGATCCCCCACCCTCAATGTAAGGGGAGGGAGGGAGCTGCTCAGGATGAGGCCTAATAAAGCATAGCTGCACTACACACAATCCTCCACGGGTGTAAGATCACAGAAAAACCTTTGTTAGTAGTGTAAGACAGAACTGTGCCTCAGCAATGAGTTTTGCTGGGGCAGGGTGGAGAATCCAGTCCCAAAGCTATTCTAAAACCCAGATGGCCATGCATTTTTTCCCATTATGAATTTTTTTTTAAATCTTTGTTCCCCAAATTCCATTTGCCACAAAGTGAGTGTGCAGACTGAGACATTTCAAATGTGTTTTGTGCTTTCAGGTATTTAGGATGATTTCTTGTAAGCTAATTGGTTTCAAAATTGTGTTACTGATTTTTTTCAATCTCAAAATTTCAGTTTTAACAATAACTTCACAAAATAGTATGTTTGCAGCAACCTTTGTGTGACCTGGGTTGTTTCTGGATATCCATAGCCTATCTTTGTCCACCTGTCATTCTTCAGAAGAAAACAATTTCATATTGTAACAATCAAACCTTCATAGTAATTTTGAGAACAAAAAATATTTTCACTCGGTTTGAAACAGGCTGCTTCACAGAAGTGAAACCTCCTGTTAAAATCTCTGTTTCTTCTCCCGAAGGCATACTGTATAATGAGAGAGTTTATTTTCTGTTTTTTCAGAGACAATCTAGCTAGCTGGACCGAGCTACCCATCATAAACAAATTTAGCTAGCTGAAAATATAACCTTTGAGAGACAATGGTTGCTTTCCCTCCCTTCCTCTAAAATGCAGTTCTACTCGAAAAGTGACTGTAAAAGTAGCATCTGGGAGCTCTATAGTTATATCCATGTTAAATATTCACAATTTGCAAGTTTAAAAATGGTTTGTTTCTTTCAAACTGCCAGTTCTGCAAACTCAATCTGACAATCAAGCTGGGTCCTTTTCATGCATAATTACCAGTAACAAAAGTTCTATGGCCAAATTATGCCCTCAGTGACACTTGTGCAATCGGATTTTCATCAGTGGTTTCATACAGCTGTTATTGTCCAGAATGTAGTAAACAATTCTGATGTACTAGACGTATTTGAATCCAGTCTGCTGTCTCAGATATCCGCCACCATACAGCTAACACAAGAAAATGCTGTGAAAACATTAGTGCTAAAAATAAGCTAGGCATGACTTCAAATACACATAAATAACATACCTGAGTGAGAGGCCATTTACCTCAATCATTTCTCAGACTATAGACTTCAAGAGAGAGAATTTATCCTCTTGATTATAAATATTGGAATGATTGGGATTGAATGCTGCTGCTGTTCACATTTATTTTTTTTTCCTTTTATTGTCTTTACTTTCTATGATACCATACCAAGACTTACCAGGGGAAAAGTTGTTTTTGTTCTTCAACTGAATAATACATTAAATAGTGTTTAAAATATCACTGTCTAAAATTTCTATTTCTTTTAACTGTTTTAAATTCCAGAAGACTTAACATTTATATCCACTGTGTTGATCTAAAGAAATAGCATGGATGGTAAGCGGCCAGGGATATTCAGTATTAAGTTCAAAGTAATTTCTCATTTTGTTAAAATGGACAAGATGTTAATTTCTCATTGACCGGATAATAAATATGAAGACTGTCCACCACACAATGAATATGTTAAGGAGCCAAAATCAGATGGTTAAATACCAAACTTGATTACACCAGTTTAAATGTAAACCTTAAATGGATGGACTTCTTTGGAATTGCACTGATACAACTGAGATCAGAAACCTTCCCAATGTCTTTTCAGTATTTAAGAAGAACTCTTCAGTACAGTGAATTGATGGTCTCATTTTCTTCATTCATGTAAAGCAGTAGCTAATAATTGTGTTGTATTGTATAATAATTCTAATCCCTTTTTATATTTCTTTTTAAAATCAAAGTACATATCATTGGTCTAGTGATAAAGCCCCCAAAAGGCAGCTTTGATTGAACGTACATGCCTAATATATTTCACAGTTGGCAACAAATAGGCACGGTGTCACTGACCAGGGTCTGAGCACATGTGTAGTTCTAACTCATTCAGAAAATCATCCAGTTATCACAGTGTCTTTTACCCACAGGTGGTGTTTACACTTTTAGGTGGGAATGTATTCCCTATATTCCAATATGTGTACATTTTCAGCACACTGTTTTTTTTTATATAAATGAGAATCAAAGTAAATATAATGATAAACATTCTTAAACCTATCTTCAGACATAAAGATGAGTGCTTTAAATATGTTTCTACAAAGCTCTTTCCAATATTATTTTAATGCTTTAGAAATTATCTGGCTGTTAGTGTCAACATTGTGGAGTTTACAAACCCACTGTAATTGTTAGTTAATAATGGATAAATCTTAATTGTTTGCTAAAATAGCTAATAGAAGACTGTTTTCAATGTAAAAATTGTATAAATGTACAAATTGTTATTTACAGCTATGCCAGATGGGGCAGTTTGGAAAATATTTTTTTGTAAATGTTAGCTAAAATCCATTCTTTGGTGTCATGGAATATATTGAGGGCTTGCACCCTTCCCCACCCCTCCCTTAAATGTTGGGTGAAAATCTCTCTACTCATATCATAAACTCATACCTCAGTCGATGGAAAAATCATAGAGCTGGTCCTCAAGGAATCAATTCTGAAGCACTTAGACTCATAGACTTTAAGGTCAGAAGGGACCATTATGATCTTCTAGTCTGACCTCCTGCACAACGCAGGCAGCAGAATCTCACCCACCCACTCCTGTAACAAGCTCCTGACCTATGTCTGAGCTATTGAAGTCCTCAACTTGTGATTTAAAGACTTCAAGGTGCAGAGAATCCTCCAGCAAGTGACCTGTGCCCCATGCTGCAGAGGAAGGCAAAAAAAAAAAAAAACCCAGGGCCTCTGCCAATCCCTTGAGGAAAATTCCTTCCTGACCCCAAATATGGCGATCAGCTAAACCCTGAGCATGTGGGCAAGACTCACCAGCCAGAACCCAGGAAAGAATTCTCTAGAATAACTCAGATCCCACCCTCTCTAGTGTCCCATCACAGGCCATTGGGCATATTTACCGCTAATAGTCAAAGATAACCTAATTTTGACAATTAATTTATCCCATCATACCATCCCCTCCATAAACTTATCAAGCTTAGTCTTGAAGCTAGATATGTCTTTTGCCTCCACTGCTCCCCTTGGAAGGCTAACCATCCTAGGATGAAGTTCTGGAATAGAAACCTTTCTCTAATTTCAAGTCTATATCTATGTTCTTGTGTCCACATTGGTACTGAGTTTAAATAATTCCTCTACCTCCCTGGTATTTATCCCTCTGATCTATTTATAAAGAGCAATCATATCTCCCCTCAGCCTTCTTTTGGTTAGGCTAAACAAGCCAAGCTCTTTGAGTCTCCTTTCATAAGACAGGTTTTCCATTCCTCGGATCATCCTAGTAGCCCTTCTCTGTACCTGTTCCAGTTTGAATTCATCCTTCTTAAACATGGGAGACCAGAACTGCACACAGTATTCCAGATGAGGTCTCACCAATGCCTTGTATAATGGTACTAACACCTCCTTATCTCTACTGGAAATACCTCGCCTGATGCATCCCAAGACTGCATTAGCTTTTTTCACAGCCATATCACATTGGCGGCTCATAGTCATCCTGTGATCAACCAATACTCCAAGGTCCTTCTCCTCCTCTGTTACTTCCAAGTGATGCATCTCCAGTTTATAACAAAAATTCTTGTTATTAATCCCTAAATGCATGACCTTGCACTTTTCACTATTAAATGTCATCCTATTACTATTACTCCAGTTCACAAGGTCATCCAGATCTTCCTGTAGGATATCCCGGTCTCTCTCTGTATTGGCAGTACCTCCCAGCTTCATGTCCTCTGCATACTTTATTAGCACATTCCCACTTTTTGTGCCAAGGTCAGTAATAAAAAGATTAAATAAGATTGGTCCCAAAACCGATCCCTGAGGAACTCCATTAGTAACCTCCTTCTAGTCTGACAGTTCACCTTTCGGTATGACCTGTTGTGGTCTCCCCTTTAACCAGTTCCTTATCCACCTTTCAATTTTCATATTGATCCCCATCTTTTCCAATTTAGCTAATAATTCCCATGTGGAACTGTATCAAATGCCTTACTGAAATCGAGGTAAATTAGAACTACTGCATTTCCTTTGTCTAAATCTGTTACCTTCTGTTTGGAAGATCAGGTTGGTTTGGCACGATCTACCTTTTGAAAACCATGTTATATTTTGTCCCAGTTACCATTGACCTCAATGTCCTTAACTACTTTCTCCTTCAGAATTTTTTCCAAGACCTTGCATACTACAGATGTCAAACTAATAGGCCTGTAGTTACCTGGATCACTTTTTTTTCCCCTTTCTTAAAAATAGGAACTATGTTAGCAATTCTCCAGTCGTACAGTACACCCCCTGAGTTTACAGATTCATTAAAATTTCTTGCTAATGGGCTTGCAATTTCATGTGCCAGTTCCTTTAATATTCTTGGACGAAGATTATCTGGGCCCCCTCCCCCCCCCCCGATTTAGTCCCATTAAGCTGTTCGAGTTTGGCTTCTACCTCGGATGTGGTAATATCTACCTCCATATCCTCATTCCTATTTGTCATCCTGCCATTATCCCTAAGCTCCTCATGAGCCTCATTAAAGACTGAGGCAAAGTATTTGTTTAGATATTGGGCCATGCCTAGATTATCCTTAACCTCCACTCCGTCCTCAGTGTTTAGCGGTCCCACTTCTTTCTTTGTTTGTTTTCTTCTTACTTATATGGCTATAGAACCTTTTACTATGGGTTTTAATTCCCTTCGCAAGGTCCAACTCTACATGGCTTTTGGCCTTTCTCACTTTACCCCTACATGTTCTGACCTCAATAAGGTAGCTTTCCTTGCTGATCACTCCCATCTTCCACTCCTTGTAGGCTTTTTGCTTTTTCTTAATCACCTCTCTGAGATGCTTGCTCATCCAGCTTGGTCTACAACTCCTGCCTATGAGTTTTTTCCCCTTTCTTGGGATGCAGGCTTCTGATAGTTTCTGCACCCTTGACTTGAAGTAAATCCAGGCCTCCTCCACCTTTAGATCCACAAGTTCTTCAGTCCAATCCACTTTCCTAACTAATTTCCTTAATTTTTTAACGTTAGCCCTTTTGAAATCAAAAACCCTAGTCACAGAGCTATTTTTGTTTATCCTTCCATTTAGTTTGAACTGATTTAGCTCATGATCGCTCGAACCAAGGTTGTCCCCTACAACCATTTCTTCTATGAGGTCCTCACTACTCACCAAAACCAAATCTAAAATGGCATCCCCTCTTATTGGTTCAGCAACTACTTGGTGAAGAAATCCATCAGCTATCACGTCCAGGAAAATCTGAGCCCTATTATTACTATTAGCATTTGTCCTCCAGTCTATATCTGGGAAGTTAAAGTCTCCCATCATCACACAATTCCCATTAGTATTTACTTCATTAAAAACATTAAAGAGGTCTCTATCCATATCCAAATTGTATCCTGGCGGTCTATAGCACACCCCAGTCACTATCCCAGGGGAGGCTATAGTAGCTTTCTTCCCCAATGTGATTTTTGCCCAGCAGACTCTGTCTTATCCATTCCATCCCTTCTTATTTCTTTACAGTCTACCTCATCATTGATATACAATGCTACTCCACCACCTTTGCCTTTATTTCTATCTTTCCTAAACAGCACATACCCTTCAATACCTGTACTCCAGTCATGAGTACTATTCCACCAGGTTTCTGTTATCCCTATAATATCTGGTTTCATTCCTGCACCTATAGCTCTAGTCCCTCCATTTTGTTACCTAGGCTCCTCGCATTAGTGTATGAACATCTTAATTTTTGCTGTTTGGTTTCTCTCACATTCTTTACCCCATTAGGCACAGATATTCTACCGCCAGTATCACCTATTAGACTGGTATCTACACTACCCTTCCTCCTTACGTCCATTCTCCTACCCACGGCTGTATCCTTTCTTACTTCATTTTCTTCCCTCTCAATGTTAAAATCCGGCTTGGAGATTACCTGGACATCTCCCAACCATCTCTCCCAAATTCCTAGTTTAAAGCTCTCTTAATCAGTTGTGCCAGCCTCCATCCTAGAAGTCCATTTCCCTCCCTACTCAGGTGAAGTCCATCTCGAGAGAACAGTCCTCTGTCCATGAATGCTTCCCAGTGGCCATACATCCCAAAGCACTCCTATAGCACCACTGCCTGAGCCATCTGTTGATCATCATAATCTTGTCACACCTTTGTTGCCCTTCTCTAGGAACAGGCAGAATCCCACTGAAGATCACCTGAGCCTCGATTTCCTTAAGTGTCTTCCCCAGTCTGGCATAGTCTCCCTTGATATATTTCAGCGAGAATCTAGCCATATCATTTGTTCCCACATGAAGGACAATTAGTGGATTCTTCCCCGCTCCTGTTAGGATCTTCTTAGATCCTTAGAGGAGAGGAAGGTGATCAGGAACAGTAAGCATAGATTCACCAAGGGCAAGTCATGCCTGCCTGACTAACCTAATTACCTTCTGTGATGAGATAACTGACTCTGTAGATGAGGGGGAAGCAATGAATTTGTTATACCATCACTTTAGCAAAGCTTTTGATACGGTCTCCCACAGTATTTTTGCCAGCAAGTTAAAGAAGTATGGGCTGGATGAATGGATTATAAGGTGGATAGAAAGCTGGCTAGATCATCAGGCTCAACGGGTACTGATCAATGGGCTCCATGTCTAGTTGGTAGCCAGTATCAAGCAGAGTGCCCCAAGTGTCGGTCCTGGGGCCGTTTTGTTCAATATCGTCATTAATGATCTGAAGGATGGTGTGGACTGCACCCTCAGCAAGTTTGCAGATGACACTAAACTGGCAGGAGTGGTAGATACGCTGGATGGTAGGGATAGGATACAGAGGGACCTAGACAAATTAGAGGATTGTGCCAAAAGAAATCTGATGAGTTTCAACAAGGACAAGTACAGAGTCCTGCACTTAGGACGGAAGAATCCCATGCACTGCTACAGACTAGGGACCGAGTGGCTAGGCAGCAGTTCTGCAGAAAAGGGCCTATGGGTTACAGTGGACAAGAAGCTGGATATGAGTCAACAGTGTGCCCTTGTTGCCAAGAAGGCTAACAGCATTTTGGGCTGTATAAGTAGGGGCATTGCCAGCAGATCAAGGGATGTGATCATTCCCCTCTATTTGGCATTGGTGAGGCCTCATCTGGAGTACTGTGTCCAGTTTTGGGCCCCACACTACAAGAAGGATGTGCAAAAAAAGGAAAGAGTCCAGCGGAGGGCAACAAAAATGATTAGGGGGCTGGAGCACATGATTTATGAGGAGAGGCTGAGGGAACTGGGATTATTTAGTCTGCGGAAGAGTAGAATGAGGGGGAATTTGATAGCTGCTTTCAACTACCTGAAAGGGGGTTCCAAAGAGGATGGATCTAGACTGTTTTCAGTGGTACCAGATGACAGAACAAGGAGTAATGGTCTCAAGTTGCAGTGAGGGAGGTCTAGGTTGGATATTAGGAAAAACTTTTTCACTAGGAGGGTGGAGAAGCACTGGAATGGGTTACCTAGGGAGGTGGTGGAATCTCCTTCCTTAGAGGTTTTAAGGTCAGGCTTGACAAAGCCCTGGCTGGGATGATTTATTTGGGGATTGGTCCTGCTTTGAGCAGGGGATTGGACTAGATGACCTCCTGAGGTCCCTTCCAACCCTGATATTCTATTATTCTATATTTTCTGTGGGCTGAAATGTACAATTATATTTGTCAATGAATAAAAGCTGCTGGGAAATTATTATTTATTATTGCTTTTTACATTGCAGTGACAGGATTCTGCAAACTCACAAACGTACATGATTTTTATGGGGATTGGCTGGACCTTATGGGAAACGAGCTAGTGATTTTATGCAATGTGTTGTTTGAATGTTACCACTCTACACAGTACCTACACTGCACTATGGGTGCAATTCACAAAGGGGAATTGGACAGAGTATTGCAGCACCTCACATTTAGACACCTTGCCACCTAGTGGAATTCACACCCTGAGTTAGGCTCCCAGGTCCCCTATGCAAAGCATGGGGAGAGTCAGGCATGTCAAAAAGGGATTCATAGAAGCCAGCATACTGATCAGGGAGCCATATAAGCTAGACAGTAGGAAATGCTGAGGAGAGGGGCCTAAGGCTTAGCGTTAAGTGCCTAAACCACATAAGCCCTTTTCCAATAAAAACAGTTGTGATGGTGCTTTCATTTTACCCAGTAGCCCAGTGATTAGAGCACTCAACTAGGATGTGGGAGACCTGGGTTCAATCCCCTCTCTGCCTAATGTATAATAGGGACTTGACCCACCTGCCAGGTGAGTGCCCTAACCACTGGGGTATGGGGCATTCTGGGGTGAGCCCCTCTCAATCTATCCTGTTGGAACTGTTCCACTTTGTATAAAAAATTAAATAGTCATCACACCAGAGAGAGTGTGAGAGATGGACTCTCTAATTCAGTGGTTAGGGCATTGAGAAAGTATAAGGGATACCATTCCTCTGGGGTCAGAGACCAGCCAGCTATATCCCTTATAGCTTCACAGGCACTCACTTGGGATATGGAAGACCAAGTTCAAACCCCTGTCCCAATGATTACTGAAATATTTCATACAAAGTTGAAAAGCTCCCAGGAGAGAGACCTAGCCGTTAGCACAATAGTTGGCCAATTACCTGGGTGGTGGAGGCCTGGGCTCAAGTCCCTGTTTTTCCTCAGATAGGGTGGGGATTGAACAACCGTCTCTCACATACCGGATGAGTGTTCTAACCACTGGGCTATTGGGTAAAAGCAGGAAGGAGCCTGCACATGCAGCAGTGGCTGTTTTGTTCCTCTGAGTATGTATACCAGATCAGGCTCCGCAGGTGACATAGGACGCACAGTGTGGATTGTGTGTTGTGTGAAAAAGTACTTCCTTTTTTAAAAAAAACCTGCTGCCTATTAATTTCATCGCGTGACCCCTAGTTTTTGTGTTATGTGAAGGGATAAATAACACTTTTTTTTTTTCCCCATACCAGTCATAATTTTACAGACCTTTATCATGTCCCCTCTTAGTCAGCTCTTTTCTAAGCTGAACAGTCCCAGTTTTAATCTCTCCTCATGTAGAAGCTGTTCCATACCCCTAATAATTTTTGTTGGCCTTCTCTGTACTTTTCCCCATTCTAGTATATCTTTTTTTGAGATGGGGCAACCAGAACTGCATGCAGTATTCGAGTTGTGAGCGTACCATGGATTTTATATAGTGGCATTATATATTTTTTTCTCATCTATCCCTTTCCTGTGGTTCCTAACAGTCTGCTAGCTTTTCTGACTGCCTCTGCACATTGAGCAGATCTTTTCAGAGAACCATCGACGATGACTCAAAGATCTTTTTCTTGAGTGGTAACAGCTAATTTAGACGCCATCATTTTGTATGCATAGGTGAGATTGATAAATGCAAAGTGATGCACATTGGAAAACAATGTTGAATTTCATCTACTGTTTTGTTGTCCAGTCACCCAGTTTTGTGAGATCCCTTTGTAACTTTTACTTACGCTTGCAGTAGATTGATGAGAACTAGCACAAGTACTTGTACATGAGCAGGGGAATCATACCTCAAGCTCATAGTATAGATATAGCCTAATTTCATATAACCCATTGAATAGCCATCAAAAGATAACAGCCAATGCTAACTTGGGCTTGACTTGAAATGGCAACACAGTTTTGACACCCCAGCTGGGAGCTCTCATTCCTAGCTCAGATGGACATGCATGTGCAACCTCTACTCCAGCTAAAGGGCTAAAAACAGCAGCATAGTGGCAGTGGCTCAGACTAATTGCCCAAGTGCAATCCTGTTCTACCTCTTGGGTATGTGCTTGAACTGCTGCCCATGTCGCTGAAGTCACACTGTTAATTGTAGGCGTTACCTTGAGCAGAGCTAGCATATAAGTCTATGGGAGTTGGGAACCACACCTCCCAGTTGTTGGGTAGATGTACAAGTGCAGGAAGGGGCATCCTCGGGTACAGGGAGGAGGTAGAAAGAGGAGAATCCAGGTCTCAACATCCCAGGATAAAGTGAGAAGGTGAAAGGGGAGGCACTTCCTTTTCCTTGCTCCAACTCAGGGATAAGGAGAGAAGATGGGCAGGAGGAAGAGTCATGGAGAGAGAGACCCTCCTCAGCCTGGGGAAGAGGAGTGGGGAGAGAAAAGAGACATGGGGGATCTGTCTGAGCTCATGTAGATTGGGGTGGAGAAGAGGCATTTGGAGAGCTCCTCCCCTCACCTCAAGACTCAAAGGGATTTTGTGATTTCAGGCCCCAAGTATAAAGTCTCACATCAGGTTGAAAATGTGATTCGTGCACCTTTAAAACACTTAGCTTCTCCCTGTTTCCTGGACACATCTTAAAATCGTCACTATCTTGGAATCCTAACTCCTCCCATAATAATAGCACCAGACTTGTCTCCCGGGCTGCTACAAAGTTGTAGAGCCTGAGGAACCCTTTTAATCCCAAGGGAGCAATCAAAAAAAACTTTCCTCCCTGAGATTTAAGATTTAAAAATACAGAAATCAATTTAAATTTCTGCCATCTCAGCTCTCTGATTTATATCAATGAACACTTGCTTCAGCCTTCTTGGTAGGATTTCTAAATCCTCTGGCTTATCAGCCATCACTCATCGAAACTCTGCCTCTTCTGTCCCTTTCTCCAGTACTGTTCAAATGCCCTAATTGGCTACTCTTTGTTCTACCTTGACTGCTTCTGTCATTGTCATTCTCTTTGCGTTCTTGCTGGTATTTTCTCTTTGAACTGTGCATATTAACTTACAGATCTTTCAACATTATGAGAAATGCTACATGCTATTAATATAGAGTATAAAATTTATAACAAAAAACACCACAATGGGCAGTTTGAGGGTTTGATTTCATTTGTTTCACACAGGAGCTTATCTTCTCCCATTAGGGGGTCTCATTGCATCCAATATAGCATGAATGTACTTGCAAAACAGAGTATTTGATTTTCCTGTAGTATTTTAGATATTAGTCCTTAAATAAGGATAAGAGGGAGTGTTAAGTGGGGCTAACAGGTCATAATTGCAGCAACAAATGGTTGTGCTTTTCTTCATATTATATTGTAATACTATAAGTCTCTACAGCTCTGGAAGTACTTGTCTGAGGAGGGTATGGTCAGTTAAGTAAATATGCCATCAGGAGGAACTTTATTCCAGTTTTTTTTAATGCTTCTATTCTATTGAATTGGACAGACATACTCCATGAATTTGTTTTTTGTCCCGATCAATGGCTTCATCCCAGCAGAAAGCAAAACTAGAGATGTTAGTTCTAACTTTCCCCTTCAGTTGGGTGACTGGAATTTTTCATGTTCAGTCCATGGAACTTTGGCATTGTTAGATTGGTGAGTAGAGGAGAAACTGAGTTCCCCAAGGGAACTTCACCATGGTTAATTTCTGAAATCTTGATTGTGCATTGCAATACCTAGCCTCTCTGAGAAAGGCATTATATACACTGACATCTCTCTCATTAAAGAGATGGGGAGCAGCTCCTCATCTGATGTAAATTGTCATACTTCCATTAACTTCAATGGAGCTATTACAGTAGGGAATGTACCCCATGGTATTCTGGTATATCCATACAGACCAAGGTCTCTGCAGTAGCTGGAGAAAAAAATAGTGGTTAGAAGGAGATTAAACAGTAATATAAATATATAATCTCTTTAGAAATCCAAGAGAAAGCAGTGAGCTAACTTTGGATCTCGAGTGATTCATTAAAGGAGTTCCCTGTAAACTGACTCAAGGAAAATAAGATTTGGGGCTTTATCCTTAAAGTTGCTGAGTTCCCTCCATTCCCATTGCAGCTTCTATTGGCTTCTCTCAACCCCTTGGTGAGACTGTAGAACACCCTGTGGGTATGACCCATTGGATCTCCAGAATAATGTTTGCAATTGCTGCTGTTTGCCTTGCAAAGTTTAGAGTAATACATAGCAATGCCAATAGTAGTTTTATTATCAGGCAAAATGTATTCTGGAATGGTTGGTAGTTTCCTTACCAACGGAAGAGATTCTGACCACTCCTCTTCTGGGAAAGATTTAGGTAAGAATTTGTATACATCTAATTTCCAAACAATAAGTTGTATGTAGAAATAGATATACCCTAGAGAACTCTACACATGACTATTTCTAATATTTTCAGGCAGAATGAAGATAATTCTCTTGTTTCTGTAACTAGATTAGTGCTAACATTATGAACTTGACAGCCAAGAACTGAATCTGGTATCATATTTTTCTTTCTCGTAATAATCAGTTTAGTTTGTAAACAATATGAATGTTAATAACTTTTCTCTATATTGATGTATTCTGATTCGTTTTCAGATGCTTTTTTAGAGTTTGAATAAATGAACAGGGCAAATTCCATAATTAAAATATATGTTGAGGGAAAGTGTTTGAAACAGCCCAGTAAAAAAAGAGTAGTGAAGAATGAGAAACTGGCATGCATCTGACGAAGTGGGTATTCACCCATGAAAGTTTATGCTCCCATATGTCTGTTAGTCTATAAGGTGCCACGGGACCCTTTGTCGCTTTTTATAGATCCAGACTAACATGGCTATCCCTCTGATACTTGTAAGCCTTATGTATTCTCTTGCTCTCATTTAAAAATTAAATCTGAAAAATAATTAGCCCTTAATGTAATGGATTTGGTTTAGTACAGCACATTGTTTTAAAAAAAGATATTAAAAGAACAAAAAAGATTGAAGTTTGAAAAGTGGCTACCATGCATGTGAAATCACACTTGTGCTGTTTCTATATTACGTGCCTGAGACATCATAGTATGCATTTGAAATGCATTATGTAAATATCACTGAGATGCTATATTTTGCTATGTAATTATATGTTTTCAACAGACACATGTCATTTAAATAATGCATATTTTTCCCAGACTCTGTGAACTTCAGCTTTCCACCCCTACTTTTGAGGCGGGAATCAAGGTCATTTTTCCGTCAGCTTAAGGTGAAACAAATGGTGCACCTTGATTAGCCAAAGAAGACGCCGTTAAATGTGATTTGAGTTGCGCAAGACATAAGCAAATATGTTAGGATAGGTCTTCACTATGGGCACTACAGTGGCATACAGATAATGGCATAGAGAGTACACTTATAAAGTTTGTGGATGATACCAAGTTGGGAGGGGTTGCAAGTGCTTTGGAGGATAGGATCAAAATGATCTGGACAAACTGGAGAAATGGTCTGAAGTAAAGAGGATGAAATTTAATAAGGACAAATGCAAAGTACTCCACTTAGGAAAGAACAATCGGTTTTATACATACAAAATGGGAAATGACTGCCTAGGAAGTAGTACTGCCGAAAGGGATCTGGGTGTTATAGTGGACCACAAGCTAAAGATGAGTCAATAGTGTAACACTGTTGCAAAAAAAGCAAACCTCATTCTGGGATGTATTAGCAGGAGTGTTGTAAGCAAGACACGAGAAGTAATGCTTCCACTCTACTCTGCGCTGATTAGGCCTTACCTGGAGTATTGTGTCCAGTTCTGGTCGCCACATTTCAAGAAGGATGTGGACAAATTGGAGAGAGTCCATTTTTATCGTTCTTCTCTGATCAAAGGTCTAGAAAACATGACCTATGAGGGAAGATTGAAAAAATTGGGTTTGTTTTGTCTGGAAAAGAGAAGACAGAGGTGACATGATAACAGTTTTCAAGCATGTAAAAGGTTGTTACAAGGAGGAGGAAGAAAAATTGTTTTTCTTATCCTCTGAAGATAGGATAAGAAGCAGTGGGCTTAAACTGCAGCAAAAGAGGTTTAGTTTGGACATTAGGAAAAAACTTTCTGTCAGGGTGGCTAAGCACATGAATAAATGGCCCAGGGAGACTGTGGAATCTCCATCATTGGAGATTTTTAAGAGCAGGTTAGACAAACACCCGTCAGGGATGTTTAGATAATACTTAGTCCTGCCACGAGTGCAGGGGACTGGACTAGATGACCTCTCGAAGTCCCTTCCAGTTCTATGATTCTATGCTTTCTGTATCAATGGAAAAGATTTTTCTGTCGATGTAGATAATCCACCTCCCTGAGTGGCAATGGCTAGGTTGATGGAAGAATTCTTCCATTGACCTAGCGAATTCTTCCATTGACCTAGCTGGTCTTCACTGGGAGTTAGATCGGCTTAACTACAGCACACAGGAATGTGAATTTTTCAGACCCCTGAGCAACATAGCTAGGCCAGACTAAATATAAAGTGTAAACCAGGTCTTAGCATTTTGAGTATTGTGCTTATGAAGAAAACTTTATTTAGAGGACAAGTAAACGTGACCATTTCTAGAAGCTCCAGTACCCAATGGATTGGATTACGCATTCTAGAAGTGTACTAGTCATAAGGAGCTATTTGTCTCTACATCTTATTTAGAAAGAGACCTGGTCATGGACCATGAGATATGCTGAGTAGTACAGTAGTTCTCTTTCACTTATTGAACACTATAAATTTATCTGGCTGATTTACGGATATGGAATTCACACCAGTGTTCAGGTCAGATTAATCCAGTAATCCTGGCTCCCACCCTTACTCTTCATGTTTTTTTAAAAAGTGTGTGTGGGGGTGGGGGGCTCTTAGCTGTTAGGCTTCAAGTGCCAGTGCCATCAGTCCAGGTTGGTGAGTGACACATTCACTCATTGAAGCTGCGGCCCTTCTTTGGAAAGAGCAGGGAAAACTGGTTTAAGTAATGCTGCTCCCAATATTAGTCTTAACTTGAAAAATGACGATTGAAGCACCAAACAGGAAGGAAAAGCTTTTACAACCATTACCCCTTGTCACCAAAAGCTGGATGGGAATGTGTAGATTGTTGTGGTTGATTCACAGAAACCTAATTTACAGGTAAGCTTGCTTACATTGTGCACTTTGGAAAAGACAGCAAGTGTTTCAGGTGAATATAGATTGTTGTTACTGAAGTCTCTTGCATCTAACTTGCTGTACAGAGCATCAATGGCTGGCTTTCTTTTTGCATCTTTGAATTAGCAAAACCTTTTCTTACTCTTATTAACTTTTGCTTAGTTTCTTTTCAAATTTCTCACCCATGCTGCTGTCTGAGCTTTCTAGCTTTCATCCTACAAGGTTAATTAGCTGTGTCAATTCACCAACTGAGATGCATATTCGACACATTCCAAGAAAGATTATACTGTTGCTATGGTGGCTTTTTGCTGAGAGGTTTCTGACACTTGGTATTTGTTGGATCCCATTGTTTCTTTGCTTAGCTTCCAATGCTGAAGAAAAAGTGGGCTTTACTCATTTTACTGTTGTTTTTCAGAAGTGTGTTAAGAAATGTGTGGGATTATCCACATATTGCTGTACAGTCCTTTCACATTTGAGGAGACTTGGATTGGTATTTTAGAGAATAACCGTTCTTAAACTTCCAACCGATTGAGCCCTGCAAATCTGCAGATATCTGCTTTATCCATGATAGCAGATTGGGATTGGATGCTGGGTTCTACTGATTGAACTCCCCTTCTGTGATGCTTTGTTTGATTTACAAGCTCTTGTTGTTATTTGCCTTTATGCTTGGCAGCCTTGGTGGTGGTGATTTTTTTAATCATAAAAGGGCTTTACAAACATTTAACTAATTAGTAAAGTCTTCAGTTTTTCTGTGAGCAAGATATGTGGGTATTGTCATCACATTTTACAGATGGGGAAACTGAGGCAGAATTTGAGACTTGCTTAAGGCTATGGAGGGAAGGAGTGTTGTGATTAGAACAGGGACTCCGTGCATTTGGGCTATGTTCATCTCTAGGCCTTGATCCTGGGAGGTGCATCTAAGACAGAGGTAATCAATTTTTGTCAAGGTCCAAATTTCTTGGTCAAGATATAGTCAGGGTCCAGACTGCAGAATAAAATAACAACAATAATGATTATGATAAGTAAATAAATATTTTTTGCAGTCCATTCAAAAGTGTCTGGCGGTCTGGATTTGGCCTGCAATGCACTTTTTGAGTACCCCAATCTAAGTTGTTGTAATAGACCACTTTCTTGAGGATGACACTTTAAAAGTTCTTTTGACTCATGAAGCCATTGGTGCTTAAAAAAAAAAAAAAAAAAAAAGTCTTGCTTTGAAACTGGGAAATATTTGTCCTGTGATGCTGTCAGCCTGTGTTGCAGTGCGATAATCCATGAGAAGACAGTGATTTAACTTTGATTGCTAAAAACTCATCAGACACAGTCTGGCAATGACTCTGTGTTGTAATTTGTCAGTGCTGGAGGACGGGAGTAATAAGTGCACCACAATCTGCATCATTTCCAAAAAGGAATTTACTGTAGGTTGTCAAAAACTGACTGCACCACAAGTGGGGCAGAATTTATCTGGGCTTACCCAAAGAAGGGCCGCTCTGCTTTGTGGTTGGGGGCGGGGAGAGGAAGGTCAGAAACTGCTGCAAAAGGTGCTTTGCAGCAATGACTAACCCATCCTCCCCCCCCCCCCCGGAATGTGCATAAAGGTACCAAACCTGGGTGGGGCAAGTCTCTATGTCCAAGCAGCGAGGAAGCCAGGAACAGGCTGGGGCTCTAAGGCTTGCTGCAGGACCATGTGGAAGTAGCATGGCCCCAAGGCAGCATGGCTCCAGAAAAGCAGCAAACAGCATTGGAAACAGCATGGTTCCAGGGGCACAGAGAAGGGTAAGCTCGGGAAAACAAGGGGAGAGGCAGCCAAGCAAATGGCTGGCGCCTCTTTGTGGCAGATGTTCAGTGCAGGGCAGCCAGTGACCAGATAAGTGGCCTGGTAAAGGACTTAAAAGGAGGTACTGGATAAAGGAACAGAACGGGGGAGGTGGTTCAGGGACTCCTATGATTGGTACAGCAGAGAGCCACCTCCCTCCTCCCCCCCTTCTGATAGCCCTCCTTACCCCTCTTACGAGGCTGGTGGATGGTAAGGTCCAAGTCATGGGTCAGCTGGGGGACCTGGATGGAAACAAAACAAAATGGTGTCAGGCTCTTTTTGTGATCTGATTTACTTCTGACGTGCATGCATACTCGTTTTGTGCCAGTCCAAGAAAACACTTAGATTTATGATCATTCAGGTGGATAGATTGCATTAGTTGAACATAATGACTTGAGAGGTAGGAGTGGGATTGTTTTCATGAGGTTGACTTGCTTTAACCAACAGATGAGTTTTTTGTTGTGTGGTTCTGAAGGGGATCATGGCTAGATGGGGGAGAGGCTCACTGAGGCAATGTTGTACTAAGATGTGGTCTGTACTGTGGAAAAACTTGAGAACCCCTGCCCTAAGGAAATGGGGTGCTTTCAAGGAGACCTACTTATAGCTTCTTCTCCACAGACTCCCAACTACGAGAAGAAATTCAGATAGGTGCTTTAAGACATTATGATAATAAAACAGAATCTCTGTTAAAAAAGTTCTATTATCTTTGGCTTCTTTTATAGATTTATAACCAAGGAACATGTCAAATGCCTTTGGGGGGAAAGCCCTTTGATAGGAAAAAAATGAAACAGGGAATTTCTTTCATGATTTATAGTCATTTAAATGATGTGTTGTCCCAGTTTCTCCTGAGGATACCACTGGTCAATGATTTATTCTTTAAAGCAGAGACCACCCAGGCAACATGAAGTACCTGAAATATTGAACAGCATTTATTTATGAGGTGCAATGATCATGAAAAGCCAGCCCTAGTTGTTAGCTGTTGGGTGACAGATTTAGTTTGTTTGCATGGAGATATAAAAATCTCCCTCCTGTTGGTGTTCTAGTAAAGAACACGGGCCTTATTCTGGTCTCATGCTGAGTTTACACTAGTGCAATTTAATTGACTTCTAATGAGGAAGTGATGCTCTGTAGTAGAGATCAAAAGTACATAGAGCCTGAGGCCTAGACATCGTAAGATACAAATGGGCCTGTTAACATTTTTTAAAAACACTTTGACAGAAACAAAAACTATAGAAGAAATTCCCTGGGGTATGAATGTACCAAAAGTACAGCCACAAAGAGCCGCCTCCTGGGGGAACTGCAAAGAGGGCTGCAGTTTAGGATTAGTGAAGAGGTAAAAGTTAAAACTAGATCTTGTTAAGCACCTGCTCATTATGCTTCTGCCCTATTTCTTGTGAATGTCCCCTACATTCTGTTCTTTGCCCATTTCCCTCTCCCTTGCATGTTTTCCATTTAATTCTGGAGTTTAAATCTCTCACTGGTGTAAGTTTCATTGCCTTGCTTCTTTGTTCAACTTAGAAGCAACTTTTATGCAACTCTTTTTGTCTTTTGCGTAGCTTTTCTTACACACACTCTCTCTCTCTCTTAAATCTCCAAGCCTTTACAGTTTCTCGGTGAGCTGCTCTTGCTGGATAAATCTTTATGTTGCTGCTATTTTATTCCACTGTTGATTTTATAGCAGTTGGAATTTATTATCTAGAAATTTTAAGGAGCACATAACAATGTGAAAATATTAAAGAAGCCCTCCGCTCCAAATAAGTACAAAGATACTTATCTTCTGTGCTTTGTCTTCTGTTAAAAAGCATAAGAGAGTCTGAGGCTATAGTGCTTTCAAGCATCTACAGGCAACTTTGGTACCTTTTCTGAACAAGACCAATCAGATACAAAGGTATCCTGTGCAAAGATAACAGGGCTCTGCTCAGTTTCTAAGGGTGAGTGCTTTAATCATTCAAAGGGAATAGTGGTGATTTGTTGTTTTTCTTCCATTCTTGGCACAGTCTTGTCCACTTGCCCTCCTATGGGGTTTCTTCTCCTTTCGCTTGCATTGGAGGGAGTGACAATATTGGACCTTTGAGAGTTGCTTGGAGACTGTCCTTCTGCAGACTTCTCTGCTCCCAAAGCAGCAAAAAGCTGGACTGAGACTCCTGCCTACTTTTCAGGGCTGTCTCTTATCTTTTTGTTTCTAACTCCAGCAATGTTGCCTATCTAGAGTCTTCAATCTGTACAGGTACTTCTTGCCTCAAAATCCTTAGTTCTCTTGGCTCTTTGTTCTCTTTGTGGTACCTATATATTCTTCTCCTCTTGCTACTTCTCAGCATAGTAGACAGGCCTGACCAGAACAAGCCCAAGAGGGGGTTCTGTGCTAGCTTCACTGCTTACTGTAACCCTTACATGAGGGCAAATTATGGCTGCTGGTCTGCTCTATGTTAGAATACCCATGGGCAGATCAAATCCTATGACAGAGTAGCAGCAGAGGGAGAAAACAGTAATGCCAGGAGCAGATCCAGCTTGCCACTGACTTCAAAGGAAATGCATTGTGGATAGCATTAATCCTCCTTTGCCTCTCAGGAGGAGATCTGCAGGGCAGACACTGATTTATCAGTTCATACTTTCTCAAAACACTAACCTGGATGTCCAAACCATGATACATGCCATCTATAGCAGAAAGATGCTTTAAGCAATGTGGACCACCTTTTCATAGATACATGTATTCTGGTGTCATTACAGGTTAAAGTTCCCTTCCTGGGGACTTTGCTTTTGTAGGAACGGCAAGCTTGGATGTGATATATAAAGGAAAACTTTGTTACCTGATCATCTTCTTTCTTTCAGTAGCCAGGCTTCCTATTCCTACCCACTCTTGCAGGAAAAGTGGAAGTTCTGTGGAAGGATATTTCAGGAAAATGTAACTCTTGAGTAAAACTTCTTATTGTTTGTCCTGAGTACTATGTACAATGTTACAGCTTTGGAAACTCTTTTAAAGACGGGGGAGAGGTTTTCCAGAGAGGGGAAGAGTTAGTCATATGGTGATGGACATAAGAACTTGCCTTCTGTGCAGCCCAAGGACAAGGAAATCATGAGCCTGGAGCCATAAAGGAAAAAAAATGTTACCTCATGATTTTCCTTCCTTATTATATATTAAGAGATCTTGGGAAATTTTTCTCCCAATTTTAGGATTTTCATTGAAGAGATGGGTATCTGAAAGTGGAACCAAAATATTGTCTGCATATTGCCCATAACTTCACTGCTTTCATCAGAACTCTTGCAGCATTAAATCTTGGCTTCAGATGCTTGTGCTGTTCATAGACCTCAATGGAAAAGTTTTATGATGGAATAAATTCTACCTTAGAATTCTGGCAGAAGAACACCATGTATTTTCTGTTTGCTGGCAAAGCATATACAGGAAATGTGAGAAGGAAATGATAAATTTTCAGTCTAACATCAGTTTGATTAATCCTTTGCCTGAAAATGCCAACGTTTTTTTGGAGTATGCATATAGTATATTTAAAAATGTTTGGATTATAAAGACCTTTCTTCTACTATCTGTAGCTATCTGGCTGTGTTGTACAGATTTTTAATTTAAAATGATCCTGGGCGATAGTAAGAGGTTTTGCACATGATGTGCAGGGCAGAGGTACATTGTTTCAATTTATGGTGAACAGAATTGCTCATCTCAATCCCTTCCACAGAAAATTTGTGCCACGTGATCTGACTATTCAATTAAACTTGGAGGCTTTCCAGACTCTCCTATCTTTCTGCTGTATTCTTTGCTTCCATCATGTTTTACTTATTAATATGTATGCTAAGAGCCTCAGTGTGGTTAATAGTGATGTGTTTATTTCCTTTGAGATGTAGTTTCCAACATTGGCTGATTATAGTTTTCCCTCAATAAAACAGATTTACTCCTTTCTTTAAAAAAGTTTAACTCATTCCCAGAAGCTCATGGTGTATTGTTTCTCTTGGTGATGTGTAAATATTTATAGAGTTCTAGATCCTAAAAGTCTCTCTAACTAGGTGACAGCATTTTAGCAAGTTTTTCAATCGCATCTGTTAGGCCTTGTCTACACTACAGGGAAAAGTCAATCTAAGTTACGCAATTTGAGTTACGTGAATAGTGTGACTCGAGTTGACGTAGCTTAGCTCTCCCGTCAACTCCCCTTACTCTTCTTGATCCAGTGGAGTACAGGAGTCGAAGCAAGTCGAAGTACAGGGAAAGCAATCTGCGGTCGATTTAGTAGGTCTTCATTAGACCCACTAAATCGACCGCAGATGCATTAATCGCTGCACGTCGATCACCGGGTAAGTGTAGACAAGCTCTTAGTCTCTCCCCCCCAACACACACACACCCTCTCTCACTTCTGCTTACTTATTGTTAGATGGTCAGTTTTAAAAATATGTTGTTTATGGGAAGTTGGCCAGATATTTTCCTTGAAATTAGTGACACTTCCGTAAGGTTCATATGTGTGAGTGGTTCTCTGGGAGGGAATTGGGGTGTTTTCCCCTCAAAGATTTGTGGGTTAACTTATCTACCTGAATATAGGTATTATAGACTTAAGGTAACGACTCATGCATTCGCATCGGAAGAGTGTTTCTGTAAGAGGTTAGCTTATGGGATAAATTTCTTTCTACTTCAAAATATTTTGTATAATCCTTGCCTGGAGGAGCATACAGGTCCCAATTCAACAGTCAGATTCACATGGGTGAGCCTTAACACACCGGTTTTGAGGCTCACAGATTTCTGTGGGATTCAGTGCGGGCACAAAAGTCTGGTCACGTGAATCTGATTGCAGTGTCAGAGACTTGTTTTTGAAAGTTTGAGGTTAATGGGGCAAGTTTTATGTTTAGGTGCACAAGACTTTGGAAAGCTCTCAAAAGCCAGCCTTTTCTGTCCACTCCCAAAGCTGCATGACTCATGTAAAAACTTGAAGCTTGTATTATTCATTAATCTTATATGAGAGCTAGTGCATAGGGATATTTTACTAATTGATAGTAGCAAGCACAACGATTTTTAATTATTAGAAGTTACCTCTGCCTGTGTATGTTAACTTCCATTCCACCTCATCCAAGGTTTTGTGTAGAGTAAAATACTTCTAGCCCTTTTCATTTTGGGGAGGAAGCTTCCAAGTATAAACTGATTGCTAGACTTCTTGGTCTGTTGCTCTGATTTTTTCCCATAGGAGTTTGCCAAGGAAAGCTCATGCATGCACACCTATTCCACAAAGGGAGGAACAAAAGTAAAATTCCATCTCCGGGAACAATGATACTCTGATGGTCTGATCCCTATATGTAGACTGGATGCGGTGTCACTGGCTATCTGGTATGTCACAGAGTTGTAGGGTTTCTGACCGCTGAAAGAAGGGTGCAAAAGGAAGTTGCAGTGGGCTTTCCAGTCCTTTTATTGAGAGAGTAAATAAGACACATTGGGGTATCCAATCTATAGTGTAACGATGGACAAGATAAGATTCAATCACTGAACCAAATGTAGGATTACCATACGTCCGGATTTTCCCAGACATGTCCGGCTTTTGGGGCCTCAAATCCCCATCCGGGAGGAAATCCCAAAAAGCTGGACATGTCCGGGAAAATAGGGAGGGAGGGACCGGCGGTGCTCGGCCAGGGCCGGAGCCGCCGGGGCCGGGGCCGGTGGTGCGGGGCCGGCGGTGCTCGGCCGGGGGCCCGCGCCGGGGGCCCGCGGTGCTCGGCCGGGGGCCGGGCTGGGGCCGGGGGCCGGAGGTGCGGAGCCGGGGACCGGGGGTGCTTGGCCAGGGCCGGCGGTGCGGGGCCGGCGGTGCTCGGCTGGGGGCCGGGCCTGGGCCGGGGCCGGTGGTGCGGAGCCGGGGGCCGGCAGTGCGGAGCTGGGGGTGCTTGGCCGGGGGCCAGGGCTGGCAGTGCGGGGCCGGGGGTGCTTGGCCCGGGGGTGCGGAGCCGGCGGTGTGAGGCCTCGGCCCTGCCCCAAATCTGCCCCCCTTGTCCCAGCTTGCCTGCTGCTTCAGGCTTCCCGCGAATCAAATGTTCGCGGGAAGCAGGGGAGGGGGAGGAGCAGGGGGCAAAGCGTCCAGGGGAGGGGGCAGAGTTGGGGCAGGGGCAGGGGGCGGGGAAAGGGTGGAATTGGGGCGGGGCCGGGGCCCGTGGAGTGTCCTCTTTTTGGACACTTAAAATATGGTAACCCTAACCAAATGGGAAGTTACATATCTGTAATTCATAGTAAGAGGGTTGCCTTGAAGATGCCTGAGTCCCCAGTTTATGGTTGCAGGATAGGTAGGTGGTGACCTGTTCTTAAATGATAATAAATGAGGATCTCAGTGGTCTGAAACTCATGCTGGAATATAAAAACAACAAGGAGTCTGGTGGCACCTTAAAGACTAACAGATTTATTTGGGCATAAGCTTTCGTGAGTAAAAACCTCACTTCTTCGGATGCATAGAGTGAAAGTTACAGATGCAGGCATTATATACTGACACATGGAGAGCAGGGAGTTACTTCGCAAGTGGAGAACCAGTGTTGACAGTGCCAATTCAATCAGGGTGGATGTAGTCCACTCCCAGTAATAGATGAGGAGGTGTCAATTCCAGGAGAGGAAAAGCTGCTTCTGTAGTGAGCCAGCCACTCCCAGTCCCTATTCAAGCCCAGATTAATGGTGTTGAATTTGCAAATGAATTTTAGTTCTGCTGTTTCTCTTTGAAGTCTGTTTCTGAAGTTTTTTTGTTCAATGATAGTGACTTTTAAATCTGTAATAGAATGACCAGGGAGATTGAAGTGTTCACTTACTGGCTTGTGTATGTTACCATTCCTGATATCCAATTTGTGTCCATTTATTCTTTTGCGGAGGGACTGTCCGGTTTGGCCAATGTACATGGCAGAGGGGCATTGCTGGCACATGATGGCATATATGACATTAGTGGATGTGCAGGTGAATGAGCCCCTGATGGTGTGGCTGATGTGGTTGGGTCCTCTGATGCTGTTGCCAGAGTAGATATGGGGACAGAGTAGGCAACGAGGTTTGCTACAGGGATAGGTTCCTGGGTTGGTGTTTCTGTGGTGTGGTGTGTAGTTGAGTATTTGCTCCAGGTTGGGGGGTTGTCTGTAAGCGAGGACTGGCCTGCCTCCCAAGGTCTGTGAGAGTGAGGGATCATTTTCCAGGATAGGTTGTAGATCGTGGATAATGCGCTGGAGAGGTTTTAGCTGGGGGCTGTATGTGATGGCCAGTGGTGTTCTGTTATTGTCCTTGTTGGGCCTGTCCTGTAGTAGGTGATTTCTGGGTACCCGTCTTGCTCTGTCAATCTGTTTCCTCACTTCCCCAGGTGGGTATTGTAGTTTTACAAATGCTTGATAAAGATCTTGTAGGTGTTTGTCTCTGTCTGAGGGGTTGGAGCAAATTCGGTTGTATCTTAGGGCTTGGCTGTAGACAATGGATCGTGTGATGTGTCTTGGATGGAAGCTGGAGGCATGTAGGTATGTATAGCGGTCAGTAGGTTTCTGGTATAGGGTGGTGTTTATGTGACCATCACTTATTTGTACTGTAGTGTCCAGGAAGTGGATCTCCTGTGTGGACTGGTCCAGGCTGAGGTTGATGGTGGGGTGGAAATTGTTGAAGTCCAGGTGGAATTCTTCAAGGGCCTCCTTTCCATGGGTCCATATGATGAAGATGTCATCAATGTAGCGCAAGTAGAGGAGGGGCACTAGGGGACGAGAGCTGAGGAAGCGTTGTTCTAAGTCAGCCATAAAAATGTTGGCATACTGTGGGGCCATGCGGGTACCCATAGCAGTGCCACTGACTTGAAGGTATAAGTTGTCCCCAAATCTGAAGTGGTTGTGGGTGAGGACAAAGTCACAAAGCTCAGCCACCAGGCTTGCTGTGGCCTCATCAGGGATACTGTTCCTGACAGCTTGTAGTCCATCCTCATGTGGAATATTGGTATAAAGTGCTTCTACATCCATGGTGGCCAGGATGGTGTTTTCAGGAAGAACATCAATGCATTGTAGTTTCCTCAGGAAGTCGGTGGTGTCTCGAAGATAGCTGGGAGTGCTGGTAGCATAGGGTCTGAGGAGAGAGTCCAAATAGCCAGATAATCCTGCTGTCAGAGTGCCAATGCCTGAGATGATGGGCCGTCCAGGGTTTCCGGGTTTATGGATCTTGGGTAGCAGATAGAATACCCCTGGTCGGGGTTCTGGGGGTGTGTCCATGTAGATTTGTTCCCGTCCTGTAGCTGGGAGTTTCTTGAGCAGATGGTGTAGTTTCTTTTGGTATTCCTCAGTGGGATCAGAGGATAGTGGCCTGTAGAATGTGGTCTTGGAGAGTTGCCTGGCAGCCTCCTGTTCATAATCTGACCTGTTCATTATGACTACAGCACCTCCTTTGTCAGCCCCTTTGATGATAATGTCAGAGTTGTTTCTGAGGCTGTGGATGGCATTGCGTTCTGTACGGCTGAGGTTATGGGACAAGTGATGTTGTTTGTCCACAATTTTAGCCTGTGCACATCTGCGGAAACACTCTATGTAGAGGTCCAGTCTGTCATTTCGACCGTCAGGAGGAGTCCACGCAGAGTTGGAATATAGTAATTACCATACCAAATCAGAGCTGTGCTCCATCTATTCCAGTATCCTGCCTTTTGGAGTAAGGTAGGCAGACTTTACTAGGATCTGCAGCCTGAGATGGAGAGGAATAAGACATAAGGGCAAAGATATAAGGAGAATTACAGTCATCATAATCATTAGTCATATGAATCACAGTGTAGTTTTGCCCGTTTCTTATCTCCAGTAATTACTGATATATATTGACTTTACAAATGTTAGTCAAGTAAAGGGGTCACTCGATTAATAAATTGAGAGATGCCACTTGTAACCATATTATGGTTCCCTGTCTGCACCAAAAATTGGAAACCAATAAAATGGACCAATATAGTTTATTAATTATAAAACAATTTGGGCGCAGTCCTTGAACAAGTAAAGTGAATCCAAAACTCCTTTTGTGCTTCAGATGCCGGATTGGATGCTCTATGAACCAAACTGCTAGAATGAAGCTTAGTATTGTCTTATATTTTTAAAAAAAGCTTCTCTCAGCAATATTCTCAAATGCATAAAATTAAACAACAAAATATTTCTGATGAGAAAGTTAAACAATTTTCTATTGTATGCAACAGGTGCTGTTGAGACTCAGTTGTTTACTCCAGTCTTCCCCCCCCACCCCCCTCCACACACACACACACACACAGGCTTTAGCACTGGAAATATGGGTCAAGATTTTAAAAAATATTTGTGATCAGCATGGATAAAAAATGTTGTTTTTCATCAAAAAGATCAGATTTTTGTTTAGATGCTTTTAAAAAAAAGAGAGAGAAAAATAAACTTGTTTCAAATTAAACTTGAAATTGACTACCTGTGCTAAGGTCTAAATACAGTGTCATCTATTAAATTAATTAAATTAATTAAAACAAATTATTAAGCAGTATATGTTTTTGGCCCAAATTTTAAAGAAAGTCAAATCACTGCACTGGTGGAAGTAACTGGATAAGCACCTAGAACCAGAGTTTGTTGAAGTTCTAAATCAGATTTTGACAGCAGTAGCCTCTTTTGAGGGTACAGAGAGAATATTTTCTTTGTTTCAGTTTTTTCAGCTAACTCAGTTCAAGGATAAGTTCATTCAAAGTTAAGAAACCAAGGGGGAGCTGAAAAAGCAGGAAAGCTTATCTTCTTCCAACCTATGAATTATGTGTTAGAGGATGAGAGCTGCTACTTCTAAAAGCTTGCAGGACATGGTGACCAGAAATAATCAGTTTAGTTGACTATCTACAGATGATATTTACTTTTGTTTAATAAATCAGGTACCTTTAAATGAGAAACGTATTTTAATAAAGTTACTTTTTTCCTTATGTATCTGGCACATTTAAGGTTTTTTATTTTATTTAACCAATAGGAAAAGACCAGGGCTGTTCATGCATTTTTAATTGAGTTCTAATTTCCATCCAGATAAAGCTTGATGCAAATCACGAGTAAAAAATGAATCATCTAGTAATGAAGAAATGCATCTTTTGCCATTGTATAATATAGAAAAGTAAAAATTAAGAGTCTAAATAAGCGTGTTAAACTCTATATTTGCATAAATAAATGTTTATGGATCTAATCGACTCTTGTTAGCAAAGAGAAGCACCAAATGTAGGGTAAAAGCTATATGGAATTGAGTGGCAAAACAATATGTTTTAACCAGCCAATGAGAACCAATCTTTCTTTAGGAAAATAACTGAAAAGTACAAATGCAAAGCATGATTAAAATTATTGATTTTAAATCAAAGTTTCCTGCTTGCTAATTTTAATCATGATTACTTAAATTACTCGGATTTAAATCAGTCCATTCTGCTCGTGATTTTGGGTGTCCAGCTCCTGCTTTTCAAAGAGTAGATGGTCAGCCACTTCTGAAAATCAGGTCCCTTGAAGCAATGTCAGCCTAGGCACCCAAAACCTTTAATCAGTTCTGAAAATCTTGGCTATAATGTACACAGAAAAGTAGACTATCCAGATTATACCACTATATTTTAAAGAATTAGTTTTCAAATGACCATCCACCCTCACAAATATGTACTTCGGTTTAGTCTATCTTGCGAATATTCTCACCTTTTTGAGATAGATCTGAGGAGAATCTTACTTCTCTGAGGGAGAGACTTCCACTTGGGTCATATTACCCATAGATATTTCTGCCTACCATGGTGAGAGAGACTGTCCACACGGGATCCCAGGAAATGGGGGACCTTTTTTTTTTTTGCGGTGTTGCAAGACCCAAAGAAAGGCTTTCTTGTTTCAAAGTCTACTTCTCTAAATGGATGAGTGTTCATATGAAAACCTGTTTCCTAGCTGGATTTCCTCTTCTGAAGAGCTTAGCCTGTTTCAATCGGGGTATTGCTATGAAAGTCTCTTCTCTAGAGATTTGCAAAGCAACAGTCTGTTTTGATCTCAGGGCCGCCCAGAGGATTCAGGGGGCCTGGGGCAAAGCAATTTCGGGGGCCCCTTCCATAAAAAAAAGTTGCAATACTTTAGAATACTATATTCTCATGGTGGCCCCTGCGGGTCCCGGGGCAAATTGCCCCCCCCCCCCCCCCCGGGCGGCCCTGTTTGGTCTTGTCTAATTTTCTTATGCTATTAGATTGGATATTTTTGCTTCCTATAGTGCAGCCTTTGAGAGAAGTGTTCTGAGGCAGACTGCAGTGTCCCAATAGCCCAAAGCAAGGGATGAGAAGTTAATGTTCTTTATTATATACAGTATAGCAAAAGTAGAGAGATCCCAAACATGTTAAATTATTGCCTGGGAGCCTGAACTATACATTTATAACTGTTTGTTCTATTTCTTGGTTTCATAATTGGCCCATCTGGAGACAAGAGAAGGGGAAATATATGTTTACATAAGAGTGGCCATAGTGGGTCAGACCAGTGCTCCATCTGGCCCAGTATCCTATTTTCTGACAGTGGCCAATGCCAGATGTTTTAGAGAGAACAAACAGAACAAGGCAATTATCGAGTGATCCATCCCTGGCATCCAGTCCCAGCTTGTTGTTGCTGTCAAATGTTAAAAGGATTACATAATATTAGTTAAATTATTACCCACTGTTACCTTTTCAAAAAACATTGTGGCTGGTTAGGATTTATTTGTACACAATTATTGCTGTTTGTAGCATGGTAGTGCCCACAAAGTGCTAGAAACGCTGAACACATACATAGGGCATATTCTCAGAAGAGTTTACAGTCTAAGAATACCAGCAAGATTCAAATGGTGGGGGAGAAGAATAAAACTCTAAAAATCAAAATGTAACATTGTAAAAACTGTATAAATATTGGCTATCCCGAACTTCCCCACTATCATGCTGTTATGAATTGACTTATTTTGTGTAGACATTATGGCAGAAGTGGGCCTTGAGGAGGGATTTGAAGGACAGGATAGTGGTCTTTCAGCACAGAGCATATTCCATATGGACGTTGTGACAAAGAAAAATGGTTGAGAGAGATGCAGACAAATGAGAGATCAAGTTTACCATCGTGGGCGAAATGGAATTAAAACAAACTGTACAAGTCGTTTGAGCTGAGGCTTGTGAAATCTTTTTGTTTCTTTAGGAGTCTTTCTGCTCCTGCATATTCCCACTTGAAGTTCTCCTCCTCAGTCAGTGATGACATACTGTGCTCTTCTTCACACAAGCTAACCAAGATGTCACAAACAGAATATTATGATTTCAGGTGGGAAATCAGCAGCAGGAGCAGAAAAGCTCAGATGGAACAAAAATCCTTTTCTCTTACAAATGCAGTTAGTAATAAAGCTGAGGGGAAATGAAAGATCCCTGCATAGTTTGTTTTCTGATTTTATGTTTAGATAGAATTTCTTCCAGAAAAATGAGTGTATTTTTAATGAACTCTTTTTCAGTCTGTTGGTGGATGCAATTTATGCCTGCAAAATTAATTGCTTGTGCCTCCAGCTTATTTGCACACCCTGGCAGGTAATGAGAGGAGCAACAGTCATAGTCAGATTTGTTTCTGCAATTTACTTAGGGTCTCAAATATGTAGGTACAAATTGTACCCACAAAGGAGACCATATATATTTAATCTTTCACTTATATTCTTTTTTTTAATTGTAGAGGTCTATTTTTCCCACAGTTTACCACCAAGTATTAAAGGTTTAATTAAATTTCATTGAAGTAGTTTTCTGAAATGATCCACTGTTTGATTGCAGATGAGATCTGCTAAGAGTTCATCCTACATTTGTAAATAAAAAATATTTTTATGCTCTGTACTGTTCTCCTTTTCTTTCCCCTTTTGCTTCCTCTGCCTGTGAAAGTGCATGTATCGAAAGCTGACTGTTTGTTTTTGTCTGATTTGAGGCAGGGAATATTTTGGCATTTGAGCATAGGCTCTTGCTTCCCATTCTCTGTACTTGCCCTCTGGACATTGTCAGCCTTGGAGTTCAGGATAATGAATCCCTCTTTATTCTGCTCAGTCTGCTGCCCTTGTGGATTTTGTTTTCTCCTGGTAGATTTTTGTGAATTGTTATTAAAAAGATGTGCCACGTGCCTGTTTTGGGGATTTATATAATTATGTTGACCAGTCACTTTCTGACACTTCCTTCGTGGTTAATCTAAATTAGAATTAAAACAGAACACCCATCCCAAACTCGTGCCAGTCTAGTAAGGACAACCTGTCATTTGAGGCTGCAGTTGTTTCCACTTTTAATCCCCTTTCTCTGTTCACTGTCCTTGTTCACGCCACAGGATGGGCAAACTCAGCGAAGGATCCCGGAATGAATTCTGTTTGCCTTCTGCAGAAGTTGTCGTTCCCTTTGTGTCCCCTCTGGCTTTGAGGAAGAAAGAAATCCTGTATTTGATACTGAATCCATGTCTTCTGCTCTGTAGCAAATTGTGCTGCCAGCTGAAGTGTTAATACAGCTGTAGCTTTCATGTATAGTTGAATGTGGTTTCCCCCACCACCACCCCATAATTATCTTAATGGAGGATACCATTGTAGAAGTCTCATTTAGCATCCTCTGCAGAGTAAGAAAATCCCATCCAGTCTGTCATGGAATTGTTGCAGTTGCTATGGTTAAATAGCGAAAGACCTGCCTTTCATATTGCATGCGTTTCACAGACCTTTTTCTTTTGCTTCCCATTAGGTCCAGTGTCCTCACAACATCACCGTTTTTGCTGGGGGTGGGGAAAGTGGGAACTGACAATTTTATTTATTTGTTTCTTAGCAGATTTGAGATAATAAACTTTCGATGTGGGAAGGAGACGACTCTCGAAGGCTTGTTGAGCCACGGAAATTATGTGTTCAATCTGGAGATGGAGGCAGATGCAGACGTGCTTGCGCTGGGCTTTCTATCTAAAGGTAAGGTGACATCATTCATTTATTGGGCATACCAGGATATTAGGCAGATCTTGAATGAGCTTCCTTTGTATAAAAAACGTTTGGGTTAGTTTGTATAGAATTATATGTCGTGGTTTAAACCAGTATGATCAGCCATTAAAATGTTGGTTTCACCTTCTGAAACAGGAAAACAGAGAATATGTAGGATTTTGAAATGGAGGTTTTTCTAAAGAGCCTTTTCCTATACGCTGGGGGATCCTGCCTTAAGAAAAATTACCTGGGTTGTAAATCACTTAACTGTGATTCCAAAAGTCTTCATTCAAACAATTTATGGTAAATCTCCCTCTTTGTAATCTGTTCATAGGGATAACTGTCCCAGAAATGATATGATACCTGGATTGTTAGTAACTCTAAATCATAAGGTTACTGATTGAACATATGTTTTACTGATTGTTCTAGCAAGGGTCATAATCTGACATGGAGTGGAAATGTGGACTTGGATTTGATACATGGACCAGGACTTAACTTGTTTGATCATAGCAAAGCTGTAAGGCTCTATTAGTGTTCTCCTTACAGATCATGGATGAGGCTTGTTGTACTTGATGCTGTACACAGCAGACTTGAACATCTTGTCCATGTTCCAAGAGACTGACTTGCCTTGTAAATTAGTAAAGAAAATCAGCCCAGAGTGATAATGTGACGTACACTGGATGATGAATTGATGGTTTGATTTCCAAAGAGCAACTATGGTATCTAGAAGATTCTTCTACTGATTCTTCTAACAACCAAAGCCTTCTTTCCTTAGGGAGATTATCATTGCAGAAAAAAGTGTGTGTGTTTTTAGGCAAGATTTGAATAAAGAAAGTTGGCCGCTTGCAATGCAAGTGGGGACATGGAATGTCAGGCATAAATAGCATCATGAAAGAAGGTATGGAGATGAGTACAAGGAATCAGAATGGGTTGTTTAAGAGGGAAGCATGGGAGGAGCAGAGGCAGCAGGTGACAGGCCTGTAAGAAGACAGTCTAGAGTTTGGCTGGAGTAGAGCTTTGACTAGAAAGGTGAAGTGAAGCCTATGGAATATCTGGCCGGAGCCTAGAAATTATTTTGGCCATAAAATCTTACTTTGGGCTGAAATTCAGTATAGAGGGGCTCAGACCAGATCAGAATTCATTTCCCCGCTCTTAAGCCAGCTTTTTAAAGATCTTTCAGTTATTTTAAGAGGGTCCCCCCCCCAAAAATATCCTGGCTCTGGTTGTTTCTTGTATTTTAATTTAGGACCAAATTCTCCCTTGTCCTTTGAGATTACGGGATGAAGAAAGATTTTAACCAAGCCCTTCCATGCTGAAGCTTGGCTAACTGTTATCGTAAAACTCTCCTGATCACGTCTAGCTTGTGGCTGTTGCAAGCCACCGTCTATGTGCCTAATGGCATATAGTAGCAGGTGTTGAGGGAGCACATTCAGCACATTTCTGCAGCACTGCTGCCCTCAGTCTTCTCTGCGCCATTCTACCTTGCTCAGGTCTTTGTGGAGTTGTAGAAATGCTGAACACTGAACTCAAGCCTTGAGAGAGGGAGCTCTAGTGTTACATTTTACAATACACAATATTGCTGACAATTACATGTTGTAGGCTACTAATCCATACTAGGCAGGAGACCGTTTTATTTTCAAAATATTTCACAAACATTAAAACATTTAAACAAATATTCTAGCGGGGTTCAAATGGCTTTTACTTTTTCATAATTTTTTTTGCAAAATATACTTACTTTAAATAAGCACGTGACTGAGTCTGTAATTCTAAATTCAGTGGGTACCTTCGCGATGTTTCATTAGCACTTTTACCAGTAGTTAGGAATTACGGACCAGATTTTTAAAGATATCTAGGTGTCTAACAGTTCGTTCAGCAAATCTGGCCCAGGGTGCCCAAACCTGCCTTGCCTAACTGAAGAAACTGTGCCACAGCAGGAAAGCAGAATCAGGATCTGGTCCTTAATGTCGTGTAAAGTTGTACAACAATATGTTACTATCCTGAAAATCTTTACCAGAGAAGGTCCTGTAGCTTTGTGCTGTGAAAACTCATCCCTAGCAAAATCGTATTCAACTGCACGTGCTGCTAGTTTTCATTTTAATTCTATTCTGAATTAATTACCATATTGTTCTTTGAGAACATGTGAGAAATGGTTTATTTTACCTTTCTAGAGACCCTTACTCTATTTTTGGTATGGCAGCAGGTTTTTTTCCTTTTCTTTTAATTTGTTTTAGTTATTGCACTTACGCTTTGAAATGAAAGCATCTTTGGTATCTGATGGTTCCAATTTTTTTTTTTAATTATCTATCTTTTCTTTGTAGAAAAGATGTATATCTCATTTTGCTTCACATGTTTGCTTGAATGTTGCTTCGTTGGACTGTTGCATAACTGAGTCACCTCTCTGTGGAAAAATAAATCTTCTGTATGTGGATTACACAGGATACAATGCCATGTAATTCAAAGAACTCATGTGCTGACACATTAATGGCATGTGTTATTGATTCTGCAAAGTACTGAGCACTCTCAACTCCCACTGCAGTCAATGGAAGTTTTGGGTGCTCAGCACCTCACAGAAAGCACTTTAGTATCAAGCCCACCTTGATAACTAAAGATAAATTCAGCTGGCTTGGCTACAATAAAAACTAATCCAGATCTCTGTTCCTTTGACTGAATATTGAAGAAAAATCTGGTTCACCTTTCTTCTTTTCATTTCTATTTGGGGCCAACAGCCAAAGTACTGGCGACTGCCAGAGAGCTTGTTTACATGAGAGTTCTAACTGAATTTTACAGGCCAATGAATTTCAGATAGTTGAGGTTAGGCTCTCATGTGAACGCTGGGCTGCTTCATTGAAATAAACTGCTACACCTTTAGAGATTGACCCATTGTACCCATTCTTGGAAGTTTGGTACCTGAAGAAAATCCTGGAAATTGCAGATTTGAGACTTATGATTTTTACTTCCTCTGGAATTGTGGTCTGTCTTTGTCACAATAGCTTCCTAGAGGTCATATATACTTGTAACCCTGTGCTTTATTATAGTAGGCGCTTGGTAACATCCAGTTTAGTCAAGGGTGAATTAATTCCAGCTTCCATTCTAACTCCCAAACTTTCTTGAACAGGAGTAGAATTTCCATGCTAGTCTCTAAACCGGAAAAATGGTGGGTTGCTTGTCCTCTCCATCTGTTGAGCCATCTGCTGGGAGCCAGTGTGTGATTTAGTCTGTGTGCAGAGCTAGGGGTTATCTAAACTATTTAATGGGGTGCCCACTAACTGAACTATTGAGGATCTAGCACAGAGCTTAGAGTTGTGCTGAGCTTCCTCTGTGAGATCGACTAGAAAGTGGTGCCAGTGTGTGATCTGAGGTGACGGCCTCAGGAATAGAGAGAGAAATCGGAAGTGGGGGGAAGGGTTAGTGATAGGGTTGTTGGTGGGCCTACCTGGTCTAGGTCATAATATGTAGAGATATAGAAAGTTGTAGGCCTGCTTGGGAGGAAAGGTCATGGAGGACAATGGATCTTTGAAGAGAAGGTTAGAGGGATTTGAGGCATGGCACAGAACTGGGAGTCAAAGCCCAGAGTTGTACTCCTAGATCTGAGAAGACTCTCTCTGTGGCCTTGGGCTCCTCACTTAAACTCTCAGCATTGGCTCCCTCATCTGGGAGGGAAGAAAAGAGTGGGGGAGGATAATAACGCTTAATTATTTCACAAGGACATTGTGAAGAATCAGTTGCTTTTGGTAAAGCACTGTGAAAATGAAAAGCACTGTGGTACTATGTACTCTAACCAACCAAACCTCAGAATGCCTAAATGGACCCCCTATACCTTTTGATAACACATCACAAAGCTTCCTTGAGCAAAGATTAGTCACTTTTATGTTGGCCTGTACTCATTTTGCGTCTGTAGGTCTATGTAATTTTTGGTTTTGGTTTTATATCCCTTCACAGTGTGTTCATTTTGCAAGGAAGTTTTTTAAACAAACAAACCCCTCCAGAAAATAAGATTCAAGTGCAATAGTTTAATGATAAATGCTTGTTTCTTAAAGTATTTCAGTGGCATAAATGCAAGAATATTTAAAAATAGAACTGTAGAACTGCAGGTAATTCTGTTGAGAGAAAACTATCTTGTCATATGGAGAATAATATATCACGGAATAAATGTAAATGTTCAAGTCAGTTGTCTGCAACGATCGCGCATAAAGAGATGATTGCTCATAAAATTCCTGAAATTGCCTGTACCCATTGGGAGTGGGGAATTGCACTATATTTTAATAATCTAGGAAACTCATCTCTTGTAGAGTGTCATATCCAGTCTCATTACTTGTCCTGCTGTAGCATGCATAAGAGCCCTATGCTGCCAGGTGTTGACTGCTCCCAGTCTCCAGTGGGAGTTTAGGGTACTTGGCCCCTTTCATGATCATGCCCATAATGATGGTTTTTGAAAGAGTTGGCAGCATGCTCTTTTGAAATTCTTATTCAAAAAGAGAAGTTTTTTGTGGTATTTTTCTTTAATAAATTGTGTAACAAAAACAATTATGGTGGTACTGTAAAATGCCTGAAAGAGGGAGTCATTTAAGTGGGGTATAGCAATCCAAATTATACATATAGATTTTAATGAATGAACAGTATAGATCTGTGGGGGCACAAATAAACCACCCCCTCCCGTCTCCAGTCCTCAACTCCACCTTGTCCAGCCATGCAGGAAGAAAGACCGGCGGTAATGGATGTGGTTTAATTAGGCCACAGTCAAGTAAAGTATCTGGGAGTACCTGGCAATAAATTGTACAGTGCAGGTCATCATCCTTTCCTTAATCATTTCCACATAATCCCCAACCTGGTCTCAACCATTCTGCTGCTGAGACCCCAGTGCCCTTCCTCACATGAGGTGAAAGGGGGATATAAAACGAAGGCAAGTCAGGTCCATGCTGTACTAGATGTAGGAGGGCCAACCTCCCATTATTCAGCTCCCTTCAGGGATGCTTTCCTTCAAATCCTTATCCAGACCATTTTCTCCTGTAACGCTATCCCTTCCACACCAAGTACATCTGTAGCCTGCCCCAGGTTAGAGGGCTTTTCTGGGACTGCATGGGCCTTAGAATCTATAAAGCTATAAATACTACTCCTGGGGGAATTCTGTGCCAAAAATTTCTAAATTCTGCATATTTTAGTTGTCAAAATAATCCAATATAATCACACCAGTTTCAATTGTTTTGGTAATTCATTTAAACTACAGAACAGAAAAAAGTCACAATAACTATTCAGCATTTCCTAAACACATGAAAGTTAAGTTACAAACACTTAGTAACTAATACCCTTCACTCCACTTATAATTCTGGATTTTTATTTAAATTACATTACAGAACACCAAACAGCGCAAAAAAAAAAAAAAGTAGAATGTCATTTTAAATTGATCAAACTTTCTCACATGAAAGCCATACAGTTTTGCAAATCATTGTCCTGTATTTCAGTGCAATCCAGTCTTTTCATTTCATTTAAATTATAGTACAGAAAACAAAGAACCTTCAACTTTTTCTCACTTTGTGATTTCCTTCTGCTAGAAAGGATCAAATTGTACAGTGAAAAACTTCTCTGCATCTGCAGAATTAGAGACAGCATTTATGCAATTCAAGCTTGGCAATATTTGGAATTCTCTCAGTCATTGAAGCCAAATCACTTGGAGGTCTACAAAAATAGGTTGACTTTGAATAGCTTCAGGCACAGTCTTTTCCATGGACAATTTTAGCTCCTGTTCAGGTACCTCAGAAAAAAACAAGTATTACTTGAAAGTATTCACAGTGTTCTGGCAGGATATAAACACGATGAGAATTGAATAACCTACAAGCCTTCAGACAATTTAGACCTGGTTGTCCAAATGACAAATATTTGTCAAGCTTTTCAGATGCTTCATGGAATGCCTCTTTAAAGAGATCTAGACAGGCAAATCCTTTAACATGAGAACTTTTCTGCCTCCCTAAATTTCAAGAACTCTGAGGTGCTTTCTGAAGGGAGCTCTAGGTGTGAGGTGAAATATATCTGCAGTTCTTCCAGAAAGTCAAATGCTTTAACTGTGCAAGGCTTCCTGCTCTCAAATACCAGGTGTAAGCTGAGAATTTGTTCACATTTCTGTGCTAGAAAAGTGATCTGTACTTTCAACAATGCATAATTAGTTGGATCATTCAGCATTTTCTGAATAATTTGCACAGAAACTGGGGAGCTGCTGTTACACTCTTCATTAAGAATTCTTTGTAGAACTGAAAGATCTTAGAGTGATACTGGACAGCATGGAATCAGCTGTTCCAGCATGTTCTACCTGGACTAGGAGGCCTGGATACTTTGGCCTCTGGAGACTCCTCTTGTAGTTTCTGGTTCATGAAATGGAGGTACCTCACTTTCCGGCTACTAGAGAACATGATTTTGAAGCACCTCACAAATGTATCAACCATCTGAAAAGACTTTCTAAATGGTTCACCAATTAAATTAACAATATGTGCCAAACAGGTTATATGCACAGAATTTGGAAACAGTGTAGAAAACACAGAATCAAATGCCTTTTTCATGTAACTAGCATTGTCCGTATCAATTACCACAACATTTTCATAATCAATCTAGTACTCATTTACTGCTTTGACTATAGCCTGTGAAACAGTTGAGAGATTAACAGTGTCTAAAAACACTGTATCAACCAAAAAAGAGTTAACCATGCCCACTGCAATCAGGTTGAAATGGTGCAAACAGTACATTCAGAACTGATCTTGCCTCATCATCACAACATTATCAAAGAGAACAGCAATTTTCTTCTCTTTAAGCTTCAGTTTTAAATTTTCCTTTCCTTTGAGGTACACTTCAGATAAGTACATCTTGGCCAGTTGTGGCCTACCAAGAATTGCACCACCATTCTGGACCCTGCTGTCAAGAAATTCCCTAACAAGTGGGTGGTCAGTCTTTGATGAGGGGATGTTGGCACCTGCTAATGTCTTCACCCTGTACAAATCTGAAAGTAGAAGATGTTAGATATGTCTTGAGTGAGCACAAATATTTACCATCAATGAAACATATTTAATCTTAGATTAATACATTTATTCATATGTTTCTTTCTGAATTTCTAGATTTTAATTTAGATTTATAGTATAGTAAATGATCACACAGTCCTCACTTACAAAAAAGTGGTTTAAAAACAGAGCTATCTATTCAAGATCTCAGAGCAAGTGAAGAAACCCCATGGCTATGACTGTTCTATGCTACTTACCTTGTTTTTCTGTATTATAACATTTTCTTATATTTCCACTCACCTCCATACATTCTTTCTTTGCTGGTGTTTTGTTTTTCAGTGTACTTGTAATGGTCTTTTAACGTTTATTTCTGCCTTCCTCTTGAGCTGCATCTTCCTTCAGTTTGTGGTGGGGTTTTTTTTATGCAAAACTATCCACAATTACAGACCATCGTTCATGATTGAGAACAACATTGCACAATGTGCAAAATAATTTGTCCTCATCCGCATGCAGTTTTGTAGGGAATTCGCGAGCACTAGAAGCTGGAGTAGCTGTTTTTGATGCATGTTGTGAAGGCCATTCATGTTGTGCAAAAGAACGAATATCCCTTTGCCCTTTGGTACCTTCATCTGGACCTGGCTGGATACTTTGGGAAATGCTTGGTTCTGATTGTCCTGACATTTTATTGACTGCTTGGTAAATGTTTTATTTGCCCTCAGTCTTTTTTTTTCTTTTTCTTTTTTTTTTAAGTGGGTAAGTAAAATAAATCCTTAGCTGTGATCTAACCCCATTGTGCCATTTCAGCACAGGAAAAAAAGTGAGAAAGTGCATAGGTCTTCCTAGCTGAGGATTCCCTTACTGTCATTTATAATAAGACTCCTTTACATCACTCTAGCAATGTAGGGGCCTTACAACTTTCACAGGTTTTATGCTCCTGGGGGAATTGACTGAGAATGGGGACAGTTAACTAACAATAGCAACATTAACAGTCAGGCTGCTTCATTTCTGCCTCAGAGAATGAGCTCAATTAACCGTCAACAGCAACTTTAACAATGTTATTAACTACACAGTCAGCTGCTACATTTGTACCTCAGAGAATGAATCAATTAACTCAGGCAGGGCTGCTACATTTGTGCCTCAAGCTGCCTCATGCATAATAAAAAGCCCTACCCTTCCACGCCAGTGAGCTGCAGTAGCAAGGTAGAGGGACACGCATACACCTAGCCCCACCCCCCGACAGTGATCCCGCAGGCATACACTCCCAGCTCCCCTCTCCCATCTCTGAGGCTGCTCCAGGTACGCTGGAACAGACGCGCTGCCTGGGCTGCCGGGGAAGAGGCACATGTCCCCAGGCAGATTTTTTTTTTTTGCATTTTTCTGGGGGAGAGGGCACAGAAAAATGCAGGCCATATGAATTCTGTGCCCCTAGAGGGGTGCAGAATCCCCCCAGGAGTAAAATTCTGTCCCCAACAAACACACACACACACACACACACTCTTCTGGTCAGCTTGAAGGGCAGAGCTCTCCCCCGACCTGGGTCCAGCTGCTTCCAGCTCTTCTTTTCTTACCTGATCTGTCCATGTAAGCTTTCCCTCTCCCCCTCTACTACCCAGGGTAGGGAGTAGGACCCCCTAAAGGATGCAAGAACCCCCTTTCCTCCAGCAAGCCAGACAAGGACTTACCACACGAATACTGTGGGGAGCACATTATCCCATCCCTAATCACCAACTCCCATTAAAAACACTTATACAATAAGAGGAAGAATCCTCAACCCAGATGAGTTTCTTCCTGCTTTTCCATTTTGGGCTGTACCTGGCCCCTCCACTCCTCATTCAGGCCCTGATCCAGCAAAGCATGTAAGCATATGCTAAATCAGTTGGTGCCTTGTCTCAATTACTATTGCTTAAGTTTAGTTTAATATATAATGCATTTGAAATGAACAGATTCATTACAGATGGAAGTAAGTACAGTTGTCAAGCTGTATCCTAGTGTTCCAAGCCAGGTGTGGGGAGAACTGCAAGGGGGACAGCATTGTCTGTCTCTAGAGAAACAGAGCTGGACCTGGGGGTCAGAGGGTAAGGTGTGATAAGCATGCTTTAGACTCAGCTTAGCAGTGCTTAATTTGTGCAGGAGCTTGCCAGGACTGAGCCTCGGCATCTCTATGCTTGGCAGTTCATAGCCCTGGCACCTCTGAGCGTGCTGCATCAGTTATGAATGTAAAACAAATTGCTTGAGCTCCAGCAACTCTTTCATTACACATTAAGCACTGGAGCTTAGTGATGACAGCTGGAAATATACAAACTAAGTGGGAGTAGGGGATGCAACTCAGCAAATCAACACTGAAGACAGTTGTGCAGGCAAAGTGCAAAGGTGGAGGAACTTGGCAGATATGACTGAAGAAGTGACTGGGAGCAGTAAGCTTTGGAAGGCACTAGGAGCCTGTGGCTTCAACCATTCCCTCTTCTGTACTTTTTTTTCTTTCTTAGGGCTGGTCTTCACTATGGGGAGATCGATGCAGCAGGGATCGATTTAGTGGGTCTAGTGAAGACCCGCTAAATTGATGGCAGAATGTTCTCCGGATGATCCCAGTTCTCCTTCTCTCCAAGAAGAGTAAGGGAAATCGACGGGAGAGCATCTTCCATTGATGCAGCATAGTGAAGACACCAGGGTAAGTCGACCTAAGCTCCGTTGACTCCAGCCGCATTATTCACATAGGTGGAGTAGCGTAACTTGGGTTCACTTATCCCAGTAGTGATGACAAACCCTTAGTGTTAAATTTTTGAAATCTAGTGTACAGACAAAATGTGACTGTTGGCTAAATCTTTCAGTAGCACTTCTATGATGTTGGTTTCTTAGAGATACCGATTTAAAAAAAATGTCCATAACTTGTTCCTGTTCAGACTCAGGTAGCTTTACTATCTAATTCATTTTCAGAATCTGTTCAACCAAATATGCTGTCTATCAAAGTGCCATTAGTGAGTAATCCAAACAAGTGATTCTCTGACATGAGTAAAGGAAAGGGGAAGGATGAATGAAGGTTTATTTCCCCCCCCACCCCTTTCTGGATGGAAATAGTTTTGCTTCTTGTCTGTTGGTGGCCGCAAGGACAATGACAGACTGACAGCCAAAAATACTATGCCTGTACACGTCAAGTCACAGCAACACATTTAAAATAACTAAGCTTTGAAATACCTTGTCATATGGGGCTTTTCATTCAAGGTGTGCTCCAACTGCAGGAGGTTTAAAAGTGCTGCAGCCCAGACATTATTTGGATGGAAATTAAATGTACAAACAGTATATTTAATTTTTCATTGGTTTAAATAAAATTGCCTTAAATGTGTCAGATACTTTTTTCCTTATGTAAGCTTTTTGTCAAAATACGCTTTGCATTTAAAACTAGTTGATGTATTAAACAATGGAAATATTATCTGTAATTAGTAAACTGAACTAACAGCACAAAAATGTAAGTACATCAGAAACAGGAAGCCTGCCGAACAATCAGTGGGGCCACTGGATTATCAAGGTGCTCAAGGAGCACTCAAGGAAGACAAGATAGTTATGGAGAAGCAAAATGAGTTCTTTGCCTTGGTCTTCACTGCATAGTATGTGAGGGAGATTCCCAAACCTGAGTCATTATTTTTAGATGATAAATGTGAGGAACTGTCCCAGATTCAGATGTCAATAGAGGAGGTTTTGGAACAAATTGATAAATACAAAGAAGTCACCAGGACCAGTTGGTATTGATATAAAAGTTGTGAAGGAACTCAAATATGAAATTGCAGAACGACTAACTATGGTATGTAACCTATTGTTTAAATCAACCTCTGTACCATGTGACTGGCAAATAGTTAATGTAATAACTTTTAAAAGGTTCCAGAGCTAATCATGGCAATTATAGGGTGGTAAGTCCAACTTCAGTATGAGCAAAGTGGTTGAAACTATAGTAAAGAACAGACTTATTGATGAACATGATACATTAGGGAAGAGTCAACATGGCGTTTATAAAGGGAAATCCCTCACTAAAGGCTCTTAAGAAAAGTTAGTAGTCCTGGGATAAGAGGAAAGGTCCTCTCATGGATCAGTAATTGTTTAAAAGATAGGAAACAAAGCATAGGAATGAATGTTCAGTTTTCACAGTGGAGAGAGATATATAGCAGGGTCCCCTAGTGATCTGTACTGGGACCAGTGCTGTTCCATATATTCATAAATGATCTGGGAAAATGGGTAAACAGAGAGGTGGCAAAATTTACAGACAAATACAAAATTATTCAAGATAGTTAAATCCAAAGCTGACTACAAAGGGATCTCACTAAACTGGATGACTGGGCAACAAAATGGCAGATGAAATTCAGGGTTGATAAATGCAAAGTAATGCACGTTGTAAAACAGAATACCAAATATACATACAATATGTTGGGATCTAAATTGGTTGTTGCCACTCAAGAAAGAGATCTTGGAGTCATCATGGATAGTTCTCTGAAAACATCTGCACAATGCTGAAAAGTCCCAGTCTTATTAATCTCTCCTCATATGGAAGCCATTCCATACCCATAGACTTAATCAAGTCATCCCTTATCCTTTTCTTTGTTAGATTCAAGGAGCTCAATCTGTTTAGTTTATCACTATATGGCAGGTTTTCTAATCCTTTAATCATTCTTGTGGCTCTTGTCTGAACCCTCAAATTTTTCAACATCCTTCTTGCTATAAATACTCTATGAAAAAAATAGTCTGATTCTTAACTACTGTAACATATGAATTATTATGATTAACTATGTGTTAACTTTTATTTAAAGTAGCATAGAAGAATTCTTAGTCAAGTCATCATGTATGTCTGTTAAACTCAAGATGGGCTGTCTAGATGATAATTATTAACAGGATCTCACGAAAACTTGAGCTTTTATTGCAATTTACATCAATTTAACTTGAAAACAAGAGTGAAGAGAGAGTTTTTGACTGGGTTAAAAATATCCTCTAGAAATAACATCTTAATAAATATGTATGATTTGAGCTTTAGATAAGGATTTTGAGTTAATAGTGGAGGTTGTTTGTTTTTTTATCATATGCTTGATTCAATAGAATAAATATTTGTTTCTTTTTTAATTAAATTATATAATTGATAGATTTCAAATAAAAAAAATCCAATATTTATTAAAAAAATCTATTTAATTATGCTTGTTAGAGCCACAACTAATTCATAACTGGCTAGTTATGCTTGTGTTTTGTCTTCTCTGTGAGAGCATATGGACTATAACGGTACGTGGTGATTGTTCAAGTTTTTATTTTAAAAAATTTGTAGAAAAAATTGGTTAGCTGCTCTGCTTGATCATAGGAGGATAGGGATTTAGAATTTAAATCTTTTTTTCATCAGCAACATCCATGAAAATGAATCTATCCTGTTAAAAAACTCCTTGCCTCTTCCCAGTCTTCAAATGAGCTGACCATATCAGCCCTTCAAGGACAATAAGGACAACTATCATCAATATGGCATAGAGCAACCAACAATTCTTAAACCCCTGAACAACAATTACCTAAGTCAAATCCAACAGTAAATCTGTCATGGAAATCTGTCATATTCCTCCTAGCGGATAGTGCTATAATTTAATGAAGACTTCATGTGGGCATGTTGGAGAATAAAGACCTTTCAGAGGTTCATTCTTTTCAAATGAAAAAGAATGCTTAATTGAATGTTCACATAAAAGTCCAGGAAGATGTAAAATATTTCCTGACTTGGTGAACTGAAGTTAAAATAAGTTACTTTAGAGAGATACAACTAGAGGCAGCTAATGCAACTGTCCTAAAATCCAGCGCCTGCCTCAGATGGTGGGTTGCCTACTCTGGAGATGCTTCAGTCCAACAAAACTGGTCAAACAATGATAGGAGAAGTCACATCAGCTTCATGGAGCTGAGGGATGCAAGACCGACTCTAATATAATTACTGTTTTTCAGGTTTTTCTCTAAAGTAACCAGTCTGGTATTTGAACTGACAAGGATAAAACAGCATCCAGAGTCTTTTTCATTGGATGGAAGCCCATCCCTCAGAGCATAAAGCCAGTCTCAAATACCAAAGTGAACTCCCCAAACAAAAGCTGCTGACAGCCAGGGGAATGGTCCCTGAACCAGAAAGAAGATGTGGGGAGAGAGAGATCAATTCACTTCAGCCGAAAACTTTCTAATATCAGTGTTCTTCTCTAGGCCACTCAACAGAACAGGCCAGACTGGTGTCCTGATGCACCATAATTGATGTACACATATCCCCAGTATCTCTGGTAGCGAGGATAATACAGAAGATGAAGAGGAAAAGAGCTACGGTCATACTCATTGACCCACACTGGCCAAAGAGACCCTGAGTTAAAGAGCGAATACAGATGTCAGTGTGCTTTCCAATCAATCTCCTGATGAGATCAGATTTCCTGTGTCAGAGACCATTGTGTCAGGCACCTCAATCACTGAATTTATCCTGGCTGATAAAAGGGAAGCTATGAAAAATAAGACAATAAGGCAAAGTAATATAGGACTGATTCACATTGAAAAAGCTTTTAAAAATCATTGGAAGAAATTCTGGCACTGGTCTTGGACAGGACATGAGCCCTAAAAATCAATGAACTTCAGATGTACTCAGCTTGTTACAAGACAGTCTCTCAGATAAACAAAGACACTCTTCCTTGCACATCATCGAAGACTTGTAGGAGGAAGATTCTAAATCCAGCATTGCTGGTACCTCAGAGTTGAAGTTGCATCCCCCCTACAAAGGAAGGATGTGGTAGTTTAATAGACGGGCGACGTCATGATGTGCAAGTTCTGGGGCTTTTTTTCTTTGCCCGGCTCCCTGGGGCTCATCTCATACATGGCAGCAAAGACCTCTTAGATTTCCTGCCATTGGCTACTCACAACAAGTCTGCCAGAAGTAGCAGAAGGAAGTTAATGCTGATTCCTATGCATATTTCCATTCAGACAGTTCTTTTGTCCCCAGAGACTATTGGTTGCTTCCCAGCCCTATACCACCTCTTCTTCTTTCCAGGACTCAAGGGGAAGGGATGTGGTAGCTTGAAGGGCTGTGTGAGTACTCTCAAGGAAAAGCAGGGGGTATCTTTCAAGCACTGTTTTTCCTTCCTGAACTCTCCACTTTCCCCCCTTTTGCTCCTCTGTACTAGTGGAGAATTGGTCCCCGATAACTTTCAGCAGTTCAATTCTTTGACAATAAGCTGTTTGTATTTGTTTTCTTTCTAGCTAAGAGAGCTCTATTTTATTTTGATACTTTGTCACAATTTTATTTTGTGTTTTATTTTTTAATTTTATTACTGACCAGTGGAGATGCAGTAAAACTTAGCAGCAGCATTTCCTGTTAGCAAAAGAATCACACCCTCTATCACTACCGGTCTGTGGGCTTCTGCAGAAAGAGTTTGCAGGATCAATGGGTGAAACTCTGACGTTGTTGAAATCAATGGTAAAACTGCCATTGATTTCAATGCCACCCACTAAGTCAATGCTTCTCAAACTTATTTGATCAGCCCCCCTCCTATGTTTCTATAGTTGTTTATGTCCCCGCCCTCCCGGCCCATAATTACATATACCGCCACCCAGCTTTGACTGCAGAACGGAGAGCAGCAATGCTGGCTGGGCACCCAGCTCTGAAGGATGGCAATGTGATTTGTCAATATCACATTTCACAGCAGACTTAGAAGTAAAGGGGCAGCAGCGCAGAAGTAAGGGTGGTAATGTGAAAAAGTGATACTCGTCAATATCACTTTTCACAGCAGATTTAGTGCCCCATTGCCACCCTTACTTCTGTGCTGCTGCTGCCACCCTGGGGCTGACAGCTGGAGCCCTGCCACCTCTAGGTGAGGAACTGGCGTGGGAGGGAGAAGGAGAGCCTGAGCATAGAGATAGAAGGAAGGGGGAAAGGAGAGCACAAGCCTGGGCTGCCTCCTGGTGAGGGATGGGGGTAAGAGACTGAACTCCGGCAGTGTGACTCTGGCTGTCCCTTTTATCCCCGCCTCCTGCACATGCATGGCCCTTTTACATGAACTCCAACTACCGGGGGCTGACAGCCAGAGCTCTTCATAAAACAAACAAACCATAAAACAGACAGCTCGTGCCTCCCTTGACACATTCCCATGCCTCTTTTGCCCCATAATTTGAGAACTGCCGCATTAGGTCTTGCTAATTTGTTATAAATGTAACTGAAATAATCTCTTAAACTGGAAAAGGAAGGAGAGTATTTTATTTAATAAAATTGGTCGTGAATGTTTCAAAGCCTACTTTAATGAGAAGAAAAACAGTATTTCTTTGGCATGACTTTTTTTCTGTTCTGCCTCTACTCTCAATTTTGCAGGAAAGGAGTACAAAGGTTATTTTTTTTATAACATGGTGTAATCCTCTGAAAATAGCAAAATGATTCTGATGTAGTGTTATCTAATTCTCTCCAACCACATTTTTGAACACGTGTCAGTAGCAGGGCCGGCTCCAGGCACCAGCCTGGCAAGCAGGTGCTTGGGGCAGCTGCTCCGGAGAGGGGCGGCACGTCCAGGCATTCGGCGGCAATTCGGCGGCAATTTGGCGGACAGTCCCTCACTCCTGCTGGGAGCAAAGGACCTGCCGCCGCAGATCGCTATTGCGGCTTTTTTTTTTTTGGCTGCTTGGGGCGGCCAAAACCCTGGAGCCGGCCCTGGTCAGTAGCTACTTTCAGATGCATTTAAGTCATTAATGCAGTATCCATTAGCTTATTTTAAGAGGCTCAAGATTTTTCCTCATTATCCTCAATGTTTTGAGGACTTTTAAACTAAATGTTGAGATTATAGTGCATGATTATTTTTTGGTTATCTTGTCTCAGTATTCTTATTCTGATGTAGGTATTCTCTTAAAATATTTTTTTTAAATGAATCCTTACAAAAAAGTAATGCAGGACAGTCTCTTATGAAAATGTGTTGCTTCATTGCCAAGTGCAATTCAAAATAAAATTATCTAGACACCTAATTTCATGTTTTAACAGAAAATTTCCAGTGAAGTTTTGGCATGAGGGGAAAAATTACTTACAAACTTTTTAGCATTTCAACTCTTAACATCTTTGTAGACCAAACTTAAAGATCCTGTTCATAAATTTCTTGTATTTTAATAAGGTCAAATTGACGCAAGTTCTATGCATAGCAGATAGCTTTTGAAGTTCCAGTCCTTGGAATACATTACAAGGATAATATTTCAAAAGGATGCGCTGTTCTTAAATCCTTTCTCCAATGTAGTAAACACTAACATCTTTCAACATCAGGCAGGCATATCTTGTCCCTCTTCTGCTTGTTTTGAATATTTACATGCGTTATAGCCAATGTGAGCAAAATCCAAGTCATTGTTTTTGTTAGAATATGGCAAGGACTTTTTAATGTTCTCTCAGGGTACTATTGTTAATAAAAATAACACAGCATGTTAAACAATCTTCTGATTGGGTTATAAGTCACTGGTACTGATCTCGTATGTGATTCAGTTTGTTTTTTTTAATTTTGGGTCTTGTTTTTCCCCCCCTCAACTGAGTACAGTGCAACTCTGACTTTCTGAACTCTGGTTAATTGAAATTCCCAGTTTGCAAAAGGTTAGAAATGTTCTGCAGGGGTCACGTTGACTGACACTCTGCCTACATCTTTGATGCTCCTCTACATCTCAATTGGGGATCTGCTAGGGAGTTTCAGTCCTGCAGAGCTCCATAGGGGCTTAACTTCAGCCTTGCAGAGATTAGGAGATCTAGAATGCTCTAGCTCCCTCATAGCTATGATTACGTGACTCCTAGATTTTTACAGAGGTTCCAGAAGTCTCTAAGATTGGGATTCTGTGGTATTAATGTGTACAAATCACTTAGTGCCACTGAATCCTCTGAAGTATGCAAGAATACTCTACAATGCACTCTGTTACTTAAGTACTGTATTATATTGTCAATTTATCCAGCTCATATGCAGTGTCCCGCATGGAAAGCAGATCAGTTGTGACTTCTCAGTGGAATTTCCTAAATAATTGCCACAATGCTGACAGTGGAATTAGAGAATTGTGAAGTATTTTGCTGCATTATCAATAAACTTGATCACCTCTGACAGCATTTGGACACTGGCTTGCAATTTTTTGTATAGCTGATCCTTGTCCAAAACACAGCTCTTTTCTTTATGTAAGTTGTCCGCATGAGCAGTTGTCTGCACGAACTCTGTAGTTTGTCTAATGGCCACCTTCTCTGTTTTGCATGTGCATTTTGGCAGACTGAAACTCTGGTCTATAGATGTTCATGTATTACGTCACTGAGTCAATGTTAGCACTTATCTTGGCTGCTTTGAACAAGGTACATCTGACACAAGTTATAATATTGATTGATTTGAGAGCAAGTCAGTGGCCGTAAATTCTTGTCAACATTGTATGGCACCTGGTTTATGCTTTGTTGCCAGTCCTTGTATCAATAGCTGTATCTCCTTGGAAGACATACTGATATTTTACTCGGATGGCTTTTAGGCTACCATTATGGTAAATGAGGTTATCATTAAGAAAATAAGATTTACAAATTTTATATTAAAATAGGGATAGGCCTTTTGTTCACTGATGGGCTTGATACTGGTGTAACCTATACGAATTTATGTAAATGAACAATTTAAATCAGCAATATTTTGTTTTGGATATTTAGGATACTTTTAGTAAACACAATTTAGCAGTGTTAATTATGTGTATACTCCCCAAAACAGGCAATTTTGAATATTTTTCCCTTTTACTTGCACATATTTTAATAAGTTCTTTGGGGTATGGGATTTTTTATGATAATAAATTAATGGAGATATCTTATCTCCTAGAACTGGAAGGGACCTTGAAATGTCATCGAGTCCAGCCCCCTGCCTTCACTAGCAGGACCAAGTACTGATTTTGCCCCAGAACCCTAAGTGGCCCCCTCAAGGATTGAACTCACAACCCTGGGTTTAGCAGGCCAATGCTCAAACCACTGAGCTATCCCTTTTTATTAATTTACTTTTTAAACTAGCTGCTAGCTTCTCAAATTTGACCTTGAAGTTATTTTAAACAAATCGGATGATTCTAACTAGAAGTTAAAAATTTAATACAAGTTATCCACTTATATCAAAAGTTACAGATTTTTGGTTTAGAAACTGACAAGGTCATATCAGAAGATTATACTTAGTGATATTTCAAAAAGATGTCTGAAAAACTTACCCTATTAATTGCTTCTTTTATCAGGTATTGCAAGAAATGCATTGTTACTGCTATAGTCAATGCAGACTCTAAGGGCCAAATTCATCCATGTCGGATATCCACTGAAGTCATTAGAATTCCACTGGGGATGATTTTGGCCCTATGTGAACAGGGATGTTTATACTTGAGTCAAAAGAAAGCAAGTTCAGGATAATCTGTTTGATTTATAAAGTTTTAATAATTTTAAAGTCATTTTTAAAACTATACAGATTAGGTACATGAGCTTCTAAAAACTATACAAATTAGCAGTGGAGATTTTCATATGACTGTGTCTGACTTTGTGGTCCTGCAGTTACACAACCCACACGTGTTTTAGATGCATTAAACAAAACCCTATAATCATTGATAGGGTTAGTACCACAGTGTTAGGCAGTACACATTCTTCCTTCTCTCCCAAACATCTACTTAAATGTGCATTTGTGCTCGTGCAGGTATCGTAGTGCTGTTAGCAATGCTGGAGAGACAGTCTTACCAGATACTGCTGTTCTACCAAGGAATAGGGTAGTGGTATGTCAGAGGAAGTGGGATTAATCCCACTTTGGGTCTAACTTCTTTTTTTAAAGTTGTTAATTAGATGTTGAATCTCTTAATTTTTGTGCTCCCCCACACTTCTTTCTAGAATTGTTCTCAGAGTAGCCAACCTCAGGAATTTTTAGTTAAAATTTAAAAACCAAAAAACCCCCAAACCAAAACATGCCACAAGTGTGGATCTAACTCACTACCTCTTTATCTGACATGATGCCCTAATGCAACAGTGATATTTAGTAAACTGACTCTCTAGGGGAAACAATAACATTATCATACTACTGCTAGCAATATTGTCAGGGCAGGTATGGGAAGGAGAAGAGAGGAAAAGATTTTAGCTGCTCAATGCTGCAGTTGCAAGTGATGAATCTGAGAATGCGCTGTTACCATAGATTCATAGGTTCTAAGGCAGAAGGGACCATTGTGTTCATCTAGTCTGATCTCCTGTCTAACACAGGCCAACACTTCTGTCTAACACTGTCTAACACTGCGCCAAAATAATTCCTGTTTGAACTAGAGCACATTTTTTAGAAAAACACCATAATGCAAACTGTCAGCAATTTGTCATAAGAGCCTTTCCATTAACATTTTCTCTATTATGACTTTCTAGGACTAGAAATTTAGATAAGGCCTGAATCTCTCAAAAATGCAGGCACCTAAACCAGCTTGAAAGAGTCAGGAGGTAGACACCCAAATCTGGGGTCTTTTTCAGGACAGAGAATTTAGAAAGGCAGATCTATTCTGTTGTGCCATAATTTACCACAGAAAGTAGGTTCTTCACAAAGAATCTGAAGCAAAGGACATCTTTTCTCTTTGCTGTAAATTCCCCAGTGTTGGAGTCTTAAAATATCAGACTCCTGAACTGTCCTATATTAGCCTCCTTTTCTTGATACTGACCTATACAATACTGTTGTGCTATTCAGATGAAAGCTAAAGTCCCTTCCCATCCCTCTGTCTCAAGATGTAGACTGTTGGTACCTAGGGATTTAGTGTCTCCTTTCCACCTTTCCCTCCCCCAATGCAGCTTTGAGGGGGAAACTGCAGAGAGGGGCCAGCCAGAGACACCAGCTGGCAGAAATAGAAGCAGCCAAAGTGGACCACTGTACTGGGAAGAAGGGAGGTAAAATGGGCTAGCCAGGGCCAACCCCCCAGCCGACATCTCAATGTTTAGCTTCTATTTATAAGGCAACATATCAGAGCAACTGGGCAGAAATGAGTATCAACCAGATTTGGCCAACATTCTTGACATAGGTGATTATTTTGGTGGGGGAATTTTCTATTTTATGGCTAGACTCAAAATTCATCCATCAGTCAAAGCCTTTAACCAATCTGTAATAATTCTTCCATCAATCTGTTCTCTGGAGAAATCACTCCCGCTTTAAATTTGAAATGGCTGAATCAAGCTGTCTAACAAACTGCTGCAAAATTGAGAACAGTTGCTCAGTCATAGCCTTCATCAGGTGATGTTTTTTAGCCTCCATCACCGCCTTCAGAGTCTGATTGCAGAATGCCAACCAAAGTACCATAGATCGCTCCCCTGACAGTCTTTCCAGGAAGTCGTTGTCGCGGTAACAGCAATTTTACCTCCATTGTTCTAGTGAAAATTCCTTTTCCTTATGGCAATCATTTCTTCTCCGAGGGGGAAGGTAACAGACCTATGTTGCCAATCACCTTGTCTGTCTTGTTCTAAAGACAGGGAGGATCCTGGGACAGTACTTTCAGACTTAGCTCAATTGGTATATTCATTTCATGTGAATTAGGAAATGTCTCAAGTGGATTTGTTGCCCAAAACCTTCTTCAGATGAATGTGTCTTTGGCATTAGCTTGACATCTGGAGCATATTTCAATTCTGTTTCTCTATAGCTCAAGTTCTTAATCTTTCACATAACCTTGTTTTTGTTTTAAGGAAAGAGGTCTTTGGCTCTATATGTCAAAGGAAGAATTGAAAAGGTTCATTTCATGAGGCCCTGAATCTGTCCATTGAAGTCAGCTATGCAGTCTCAGGCACTCTGTCTGGTCTCCCCTCCCGCTTGGAGGCCCTGATTGAGGAAAGCACGTAAGTGTGTGCTTAAGTCCCATTGACCTTGATAGAACTTACATATGTGCTCGCATGCTGTGCTGATTAGTTTTCTTGAATCTGGTACACCAGTGAGCTCTCAGCTTCTTGGGCAAAAAGAGATGCCCCCTTCCTGGAAAAATGCATGGTAGCTATTTGAAGTTTTTACCTTTTCCAAACATTTCCTCTGAGGCTGCTTTTGAACATCAAGACCTTTTATGCTAACACAGTGTGGTTCTCAATGGGTAATCTGCTAGTATTATAGTGTTCTCCAGAGTGTAAAACTCCAGAGACAGGCCTCTTATGCAGGGCCAGCTCTACCATTTTTGTTGCCCCAAGCAAAAAAAAAAAAAAAAGCAGCGCAGACTGTGCCGCCCCAAGAATGGATGGAATGCCACCCCTTAGCATATGCCACCCCGGGCACGTGCTTCCTTCGCTGGTGCCTGGAGCCAGCCCTGCTCTTATGAAATGGAGATGATAAAGCCCCTAAAGGAGCACTGATTGAAGTGGGCAGATTTAATGAAATGCATTTCTGTATCTTCTTTTGACTGAAACTGATGCTTAATCCATAAGTGTAACTTAAGTACTGAGATGCTTAAGAGCCTAAATCCGATTCCATAATGGACTAAGTGCTAGATCTACATTTAGGTGCCTACCTGCCACTTAGTTGCCTAAGTCCAAAATTTAGATCCTCAAAAATTTCTGCTGGTGGGCAGCTGGGGCCTAATCCCTGGCAGGATACACTAATTAGGATGAGCTATGTCACTGACCATAGAGCATGCCTGCTAGACTGGTCCCCACACTGAACAGAGGAGTAGGAGAGGTGCCTCATGCCTTGATACTCCATAGCCACCCAACCAACATGTGGGAGGCCCAGATTCAAATCCCTCTCTGCATGATGTTAGGGTGACCAGATGTCCCGATTTTATAGGGACAGTCCCGATTTTTGGGTCTTTTTCTTATATAGGCTCCTACTACCCCCACCGCATCCTGATTTTTCACACTTGCTGTCTGGTCACCCTATGTGATGTGGAGGACCTTAATTCAGGTCTCCCACCTCCCGGGTGAGTACCCTAACCACTGGACTATAGGATATTCTGGGGTGGAACTCACAATGTCTCTTGTTGAAATTGTTCCACTTTGTATAAATAATGAAATAATCATTGAGCCAGAGAGTGAGTGAGAATGGCTCTGTCTCTGTAGCCCAGTGGATAGGGCATCTGCCTGAGATCTCAGAGAGTCCAGGTCCAGTCCCCATCATCCAATGAACACTTCATATAAAATTCTGTAATAGAACAGCTTCAACAGACGAGACTAACACACACACACACACACACACTATAGTCCAGTACATAAGGCATTCACCAGGGAGTTAAAGACCTGTGTTCAAGTCCCTTTTCCATGTAAGGCAGAATGGAGATTTAAACCTGGATCTTCCACATCCTGGGAAAGTACTCTAAATACTGGCCTGTTTGTGAGAAAGTGCTGACCTGGTTTAGGCACATAACTCCAGGAGAAGGCTCACAACTGTGAATTCCAATTGAAGATAGGGGCCTCCCTCTGGCCTGGACTTTGGCACCTAAATCCCTTTGAGGGGCAGGCCTGATGCTACATCCCTCTCCTTGGCATTTCCCATTGGCTAGCTTAGATAGCTCCTCATTCAGCAGGCTGGGTTTTGTGCTCACATTCTTTGGTGCCAAATTCTCCCCATGCATTGTATAGGGATTGTGGTTCCTAACTCAGGGCTGTCGATTCCACTTGGCAGCAGGGCATCTAAACGTTAGGCATTGCAGTGCTGAGCCTAAGAGCCTACGTCACTTGAAAATGGAACTTGGGCTCCTAAGTCACATAGGTGCTTTTGAAATTTGTACCCACCCTGTATATTCATTTTGCTCAGACCAGCACTTGAAAAATTCCAAAGATAGGAAGCACTTTCCACTTGGAAAGTAGAGAAGTAATGTGATCCATGGCCTCCGGAGACTCTTCATCTCTCTTCCTCCTGTCACTATTTGCTTATTTTGTCTTTTTAGATTGTAAGCTCTGCAGGGAATGGGCAGGGTCTTTCTATGTATTTTTGCAGTATCTGATCTCAAGTTGGGGCCTCTAGCCTCTGCAGCAATACAAATACCAACAATAAATACAAAGATAATTAAAAGATTGTTAAGGGTCAAGCACTCAAAAGTTAGGAAATGCCAGATTTAAGGTTGCCTATGCAGAATGCTTTGGCCCCCTTGTGCATATGCATTATGATACACTCTTCTTCACATGTTTCAGAGTAGCAGCCGTGTTAGTCTGTATCCGCAAAAAGAACAGGAGTACTTGTGGCACCTTAGAGACTAACAAATTTATTAGAGCATAAGCTTTCGTGGACTACAGCCCACTTCTTCGGATGGATATATACATCCGAAGAAGTGGGCTGTAGTCCACGAAAGCTTATGCTCTAATAAATTTGTTAGTCTCTGAGGTGCCACAAGTACTCCTGTTCTTCTTCACATGATCACATACTATTTTTTTCTACAGGATGCTGCCTTGTTTGGTGCACAGAATGAACAGTGCTCACTAGTAGCTATTCACTAATCCTTTTTATCATCATCATTTAACGTGTAGTCCCAGACATTATTTATTGCACTGTGACGGGTTGGATCACAGAAACCCCCTGGAAGCTGCCACCCGATGTGCCAAGACTACTTCTATCCCTGTTTTCCCTGCCAGCTCAGGACTCCAGCACCGTATCTTGCTGAGCCAGACACTCCCGTCTGCTCCAACAAAGACCCAGGGTCTGAATTACTTGCTCCAAAGCTGCAGGTTTACCTGAAAACAGCTCACAGAAGGATGCTTGTCTTTAGCACTCAGATGCCCAACTCCCAGTGGGGTCTAAACCCAAATAAATCTGTTTTACCCTGTATAAAGCTTATGCAGGGTAAACTCATCAATTGTTTGCCCTCTATAACACTGATAGAGAGAGATGCACAGTTGTTTGCTCCCCCAGGTATTAATACATACTCTGAGTTAATTAATAAGGAAAAAGTGATTTTTATTAAATACAGAAAGTAGGATTTAAGTGGTTCCAAGCAGTAACAGACAGAAGAAAGTAAATTATCAAGCAAAATAAAATAAAATGCACAATTCTATGTCTAATCAAACTAAATACAGATAATCTCACGCTTAGAGATGTTTCAGTAAGTTTTTTCCTCAGACTGGACACCTTCCAGGCCTGGGCACAATTTTTTCCCCTGGTACAGCTCTTGTTCCAGCTTAGGTGGTAGCTAGGGGATTCTTCATGATGGCTCCTCTCCCTTGTTTTGTTCTGTTCCACCCCTTTATATATCTTTTGCATAAGGGGGGAACCCTTTGTCCCTCTGGGTTTCCACCCCACCCCCCGCTGGAAAAGCACCAGGTTAAAGATGGATTCCAGTTCAGTGACATAATCACATGTCACTGCAAGACTTCATTACCCACTTGCCAGCACACACATATACAGGAAGACTCACAGGTAAAACACAGCCATCTGCAGACAATGGGAGTCATCAAGATTCCAAACCACCATTAATGGCCCACACTTTGCATAATTACAATAGACCCTCAGAGTTATATTTCATATTTCTAGTTTTAGATACAAGAGTGGTACATTTATACAAATAGGATGATCACACTCAGTAGATTATAAGCTTTGTAATGATACCTTACGAGAGATCTTTTGCATGAAGCATATCCCAGTTACATTATATTCACTTATCATATTTTTACAAAACCATATAGACTGCACAATGTCACATGCACACCATCCAAACCCAGCTCTAAATACAAAATTATTAATTTCCTACATGTCCCGTTTCCATTCCCCACCATCTCCATGCCCCAGTTTTCCCACCCCACTCCAGGCCCAACTCTTCACCCCCTTGCATTCCAGTGAGGCTGCTCCTTTCTCTCCACGTTGCCTAGGTATCAGCCTGGGAAGCATTGAGAGCACAGGAGAGAGATTCTCCCTGTTCTCAGTTCCTGTGCTAGGCACCCCAGCAGCCTTTGACTAGTGGGAACAACAATTGCATGATAAGTCCTGCTCAGTCCCTGCAACCCCAGGATGAAGCATGTTCAGTCATTCTAAGGGGATAGCTCATGTGCAGGACATAGGGGGCTCAGTACAAATGGAATTTTCAGAGAATTACCGAGCATCTGTGAACTGCAATTTTCAGAGGCTTGCAGCTTGCAAAATTTGGGTGAAAGTTCACAAGGACAGTAAAAGACACACTCTTGATACCAGGAACATCTGCTGCCAAATTTCAAGTCCCTGCTGCAGAGCACAGAGTTGCTAGAGCTTATCAAAGAAACAATTGTAAGAACTTCTTAACATGGCCAAAACACTGCATTTTCCCCAATCTCATTCTGAAAAATGGCTGAGCCATGTTTGCTAAAATATGTATTTTTATGTAAAACAATATGAGCCTGAGGCAGACACCTAACATGGAAAATTTCAGCCCAGATAATTAATTGGACAAATTAATAAACAATTTTAAAACAGGAGCTTAGGATGGAAATTGTCAGGCAGTTTTAACGGTAGCATTTACATGTGCTGCCCATAAGAAGAAAAATGGGCTTAGTCCTGCCCTGGCTGAAGTCACTGGGTGTTTTGCTACTGACTTGACCAGGAGCAGAAACAGGCCCAATATTTGATGTCTTATCACAGATTTTAATTTCTTAATTTTTGAGCATTCACATTGCTGGGCTAGGGGGGAAAAATGAACTGTCTCCTTTTGGAAATATACCTATCTCATAGAACTGGAAAGGACCCTGAAAGGTCATTGAGTCCAGTCCCCTGCCTTCACTAGCAGGACCAAGAACTGATTTTGCCCAGATCCCTAAGTGGCTCCCTCAAGGATTGAACTCACAACCCTGGGTTTAGCAGTCTAATGCTCAAACCACTGAGCTATCCCCCCCATTTCCAAACCCCCTCAGCAGTAGAGGAGAACCTAGCACTAGAAATGGCTTATGTAAAATGTAATATATATGGTCAAGTAAATTGTATTGCTAGGCTCTCTGTATTTTGTTATTGTAAACCAAAAAAAGGAGATGAGAACTAGGGGAAAATACTCTGTATTCTGGCCATATATATATGTTGCCAAAGCTGTTTGAACCCTTTGGTTTCAGCCATGTTGTTTATTTGTCTCATAATACGATTAGCAGTTATTGTGCTGGTCTGTTACATATGGCAAAGAAAAGAATGGGAAACCTGTTGTAGATTAGTCAACCAGACTGCGGCGGATGTTTAAGTAGACACCCTGACTATAAAAAGACAAAATAAACTGACCATGGTATTTAGCAGTATTGCTGATATGCAAGCAGCCTGCAGAGGAAAATGGAAAATGCCCCTTCTTCCTCATGGCTGTGTTCAACATTTGTCAGAGAGACACCTTGCGATTTCTGGTTTGCTTGTTTGTCGTCTTTTTCCCCCTTCTATTTCAAAAAGCAGATTCTGAGCCTAAAACTTAATTGGTAATTTCATTCTAAAGGAACAAAAAGACTGTGGTTTTCAGTCTGTAGATAAGTATGATAAATAAAGCTCTTCTGTGTGCTTCTCCAAGTGAGTATTTTAATGTTTAGTTTAATTGTTGCATTACACCTAGAAATATTTTGACAAAATACTGTACTGTAAACAATGATTAGCTACAAGAAGTGAGTGTGTACAAGGAGAATGCATGGACACTACATTATATAGAAATGCTTTTTGGAGGTTATTTATTGTTAATCACTTTCATTACAGTAGTGTGTAGGGACCAGCCTAGCCTGGAATCCCAGTGTGTTAGGCACTGGACAGATGCTGTCTCCTCTTCTCCAAAGAGCTAAGTAGGAAAGAGAAGGGGAAAATGGCATTTATCAAATTCTAGAGGACTCAGCCTTGTCTACACACACAGTTTGCACCAGTTTAACTAAAATTGGGTTTGAAATATACATAGTTACATCAGTGCATACCCAAGTGCATTCAGACATAAACACCTTTACTTCTGGTTTATATCCATTTAGATTTTTTTTGAAATATAATTCCTGCAAAAATTGAGACCAAAAAGTACTTCAAAATTTGCTTTTCCCCAAATTTTGAAAATGACTGAGTTTTCATTTGTTCAAAATGTGTTAATCTTTTATGTGATTTTTACCGGGGCTTTGTCCCTCTCCTTCCATTTTCCTTTCCCTTCATTTCCACCCTCTACCCTTCCTAACCTTTTTCCTATGGAAAAATGAAAAGGGGGGAACAAACATAAAAAATCAAAGCCTCCCCCCCCACTTCTTGGATTTTGAAAAAAGTTGGAAAATTTGGCGGGGGGGAATAAAATTTTTATTAAATTTTCTATTTTCAAAAATCACTTACTTTTTTTCTTGTAAAAAAAAAATGAAAAATTTTCACCCACTCTAAAGATGAGGCAGAGACTAAGTGGGGTAGGCAATATTTCAGAGCGTGTTGCAAGGAAATTGGCCAAGAACTTGCCATTGTAATTAATATGGGAGATCTGTAACTCTGGCCATCTAGACAGTTCAGTTCTTGTGTAACTGAAATGAGTGCCATCTTTCACCTCAGTCCCTGCATGCTCCCTACTTTCTCAATCACGCTGGAAAACACCACCATCCTCCCTGTCATTCAGGACTTAAACCTGGGTGTTCTCTTTCATTTGGACCTTGCTCTAGATCCTCACATCCAGGCTATCTAAATTTTGCCAATTCTTCCTGCATAATATCTCTAAGATATGGCCTGGCCTAACAACCCACACAGCCAAAACTCTCATCCAGGCCCTCTTCATTTTGTGAATTATTGCAACACCCCCTTTTTTGGCCTTCACAAAGGCACTCTTGTTCACTCGGATTCAAAATGGTGGGGCAAACATCATTTTCCCTTTGGGGGCAGGGACTGTTTTGTTGTTGTTGTTCTTTGTACAGCACCTAGCACAGTGGGGACCTGGTTCATGACTGGCTCCTAGTTGCTACTGCAATAAAAATAATAAATATTAATAGTGATCTCTAGACTTCAAAAAGTACAATCTTATCTAAAGCCTCCTATTGGGTCTGCAGTCCCTCCCTGGAATTTCAAACTGACAGTTAAAGCACAGTGTTCAGATCCCTTTGAACCCCTCAGGTCTCTCCCTTTTTCTACCCTCTTCTAGAAGTTTTTTAATAGCATCCCTTCTGTCCATGGAGTAAGTGAACTGCTTATTCTCACTTGTGACCTATCTGTCCTATCCTGCCTGGATTTTTACAAGGAAAGGTGGCTCTTTGTACTTATCTCAGTTTTCCCCCAAGGGAGTGTCAACCTCAGTCAGGAAATCTCCTCCTTAACTTCTTTTGCTATCCCAAATTACAGATTGGCATTTCCTAGTTATCCACTGTGCCACTCAGACCGCTCTTGATCACAACAGGGAGTTTGAGACATTCTGTTCCCTCTTCATCTTATTTGAATGTCTCTCAGAAGGAGGGCAAGGCCAGATGAGTTTGTGTTTAGGCCTCTTCCATTGCTGGCATCCCATGGCCAAGGCTAGCGTTACTTTGTAGCTTTGCATTTAGTATATTAAGAGTTAAAAAAACAACGATATTTATATATTTTTTCCAAATGTGTTGAATTTTAAACATATCACGTAGAAGAAACACATTTCTTGGTATTCTAACTATGGTGGTAAATAGTGGTGTTATGCTAGGTAAGCAGCTTGTTCTTACATTCTAGAAAAGGAACAAGTAATAAATTAGGGAAAGATGGGGAAAAAATCCCTATTAGAATCATAGAATATCAGAGTTGGAAGGGACCTCACGAGGTTATCTAGTCTAACCCCCTGCTCAAAGCAGGACCTAATCCTATTCCTTAGCATCTTCTTTTCTAAGTCAAACTATAAACATCTACAGCATATAGAAGAGTGTTTTAGGAAACTAAAATTCATCAGAGACTTTTTGTACCATGAGTTGGGTTGAAATACTGACCTTATGCACTGACCCTTTTATCTCTTTCCTATTACTTATTAATTACAGACCACAGTAAGTGACCCTCATCTTAATCTGACATCTTGAAGTTGTATGGGTTCAGGTACTTCCTTCCCATATTTCAAATGTTACAGTATATGATTTTATGATGCTAGCCTCTATAATTTTTTCTCAACTGGGGAAAGTGAAGGCTCAGATTGGAGGCAAGTGATGAAAGGGTCAAATTGGCATTGAGACAAGAGATGGATAGAAACGCCAAAGGATTCTGTTTGGTGGCGGTCGAGAAAACTACCACTGAATCCAAAGTTGCTGATTTTACCATGTTTTTGTGATTGTAACTTGTATGTGGTCATTTTGTACACCATACATAGTTGCGGGAAACTGAGATTATGCTTGCCAATATTATAATTAACACTGCTGTTTACTTCAGTCTTTATCATCCCAACCCACACCATTTATTTCTTCAAATGAAGTCTGAGAAACAATAAAATGTTCCAGTCCAATTATCCAAGACTGATATGTCCCATGCTCTACCTCAGATGAGTCTATTCACCATCTGGAAAAATAACTCTAGCTTAAATATAAGAATTCTATTGCACGTCCTATTCTATCCTTGTTATAGGACTTTTACATCACTGCAATGTACTGCATGTTTTGCAACAACCCATTTTATAATTAAGCTGGGGTTAAACTTGCAGCAGGATTTCTTGTCAGTAAGTTTTGTTATGTAATTTTACAAATAGTTTTTAATAAAATACTTGTTTTCTGATGTTCTCTGTCTATTTTCCAACTTCTTAAATTACTTCCTATGAAAACATGCAAGAGATACATAAAGATAGACTGGAAAGAGCTCTATAGAAATATATTGTTGGGAACAATCTAGTCAATGGATAAATTGGATGACCTTAACACCTTTTTTTCCATGTCTTGTTCTCAAGACTAAAAGACATGTTGTAGCAACTCACCAAGCCCAAGACAAATTAAAAATAAGTTTTTATTCTCTAACACAAAGGCAAGGTGGATATTTAGTTAAAGCAACAGGATAGGTGTATCTTACATTTATCAAGGGTGGAATTTTTACCTTTCCATGGAATAAGATTACAGTAGAGAATCTCCCCCCACCTCCCTTCTTCAAACAAAAGAAAAATAGCAATACTATCTAAGCATATCAGTAGTAAGAAACTTGAAAGAGTTGGTGGGTCTGCTAGACAACCAGTGAGTAAAGAGAGAAGTCCAGGTTGATGATAACATTGCACCATGGAAGATGATGAGCAGATACCTTTCCTGTAACTATCCTTTGCTAGTAGTAAAGAAAGAAGGTGTCGTCAGAGACTTACAGATTCTAAATTAACTATAAACACTCAGGAAAAAAGACTTCAGTATCAATTTAAATGCCTCGGTAGAAATATCTGCTCAGTTCAGAATGGTGGTCAAAAAAGCATAAATAATGGACTGTATATCAAGAAAGGGAGTTGTTTGACTCTTCAAATTAATGAAGCCAAGTATGAATGTTTTAGAAAATTCTAATACATAATAAAATACCAGAATTTCAGTTTCAATTGGTTTTGCATTTCACTATGATTATAGCTCTTTCCTCTATTCTGAACACCAATTCGAATTTTAGCAACAATAATTTTCTCTTCACATAGCTAACCTTAACTAGTCAAGTCAGATTAGATCTATAGGCTTGGGTTGAGCCCCTCTCCACAGATCAGCAACTGTGCTTTGAAGGCTTGTTTGCCCCCTGGAACCCTGATTGGGTAAGGAATGGGTAGACTGGAAAAAAATTGGCCTCTTCAACACCCAAGAGCCTGGCTGGCAGGAAATCCCACCCTTACTCTGTGCTGTCAGCTCTCCTCTGATTGGAGGATGGGATTGCCATTGGAGAAGGGACTGTGTGAAGAGGGCATGTGCGGCGATGCATGGGTGCAGCAGGCTAAGAGTCCAAGCTCAGGGTTGCAGGACAGGCCAGGTTGCAGCTTGAGTGTATGGTCCCTCTGAGCCTGCACCTCATGTAAAAACTGTTCAATGCCCAAAAGGAAGGAGGACAAAAGAATGGAGGCAAGACGATTTATCAAGACTCCTTGTGACTGATGGAGGTAGAGTTTCATTTAGGCATCTGGGATTTATGTCCTTCTCCCAGTGACTGTTCTTTTCAATGAGACCGGGGTTCTATCCATTCTGATAAAGGTGTTGGGATAGATTTACCCAGAGTGGTTCCTAGGTGAATTTCTGCCTCCCCAAAGATAGTAAGAATCTGCAACAACCTCACAGGTGGGGAGCCCCTACCACTAAGCAAGGCTGAGAATAGGCAGCACAGAAGTGTTCAACTTACCTTAGCACTGCTGAAAATTGTAGCTTCATAACCATAAGTATTACAAGGATCAGTAATGAGAAACTAAGTATCTTAATATTTTTGTTTGGGACAAATCTTGAATGTTTTCCAGGAATTCACACCACAAGGAAGGTGGCTGCTCTTGGATACAGATAAAGGGACCACAAGCTGGTCTCAGTTATGCTAGTGTACATCAGTTTCAGTTGAATTTCTCTGAATTTACACTTGAGTAAATAAGATCAGAACTGGCCTCTTTAGGCTTAGTAAGCTAAGCATATGCTATATTGCAGAAATAATGGTCTGGCTTGGCAGACTACTTTGTTATTTATATCTTTCCTCTTTAATATTAAACCGTTCAATACAAAATGACTAATCTTCAAATAATCACCGCTGGAGTACAAGTCACAATTGTTAAACTTTATCCAAGTTTATGATCACACTCTCAGTGATAACCACCTGGGACTACACAATACTGTGAAAACCCTACAGGATTTGTATAAAAAAGTATTAATATTTAATACACAATTTGGTTACAACAATAAAAACTTTGTATTTAGGGTAACTTGTGTTTTGAAATCCCTTGCTGGGGCTTCATTCACACTGGCATTTAGCACTATGCAGTTTATTAATTTTGTTTACTTTAAAAATAGTCTTATGTATTAAATTTTTTAAGCTATAAAGGATCATGAATCTTCTCTGAACACAACCACTTTAAGATCTTTACTAAGTATGAGAGAGAACCTTGGGTCCATTTTCCAAATTCCGCTTTTCTTAGGGAAGTGTTTATAATTCAAAAGGCCATGGAGATAGTCTGGAGCCTGTTTGTACTCATTATTTGTTTCAAAATGGTTTCTTTGGAAGCACAGTTAGTAGAGCAGAAACAAATTAAATGTCCCTTCTAATTTCACTGAGGAAATGGATCTTTATTTTATAGGTCTTTGACTACAACCTTTGACAGCTAAAATTAGCTTAGCCTTATTGAAACAGATAATGAACCTTTCCCATTATACGTTCATGGATAATACAGTAAATACCAATTAGCCTTAATATATTGAGTTTACAGTAGAACTGTTTTTTAATTTGTTAGTGTGAGTCAGTGAACAATGTCCAACCACTCTTTAGTCTTCTCTTTGTTCTAATTTTATCATCATTTGTGTCTGTTTTAGTGGTTCGATTTTTTTAAAGTGTGTGTGTGTGTGAATATATATAATTTGTCAAGCAAGCTTTCATTCACAAAAAAGAGAAAAAATATCTGCTCCATAGATCTCTGATGAGCATAGTGTAATCTGTACTAGCGCCCCGTCCTTTTCCATCTCAGTAATGGGATTGTGACGTCAGAAGCTAGTGCTTCCTAGACCTGCACAGGTGGGATGGTGATGATGGTTCCCTGTCCTTTTTCCAGTGTTTCAAAGCTAAATCAAAAACTGAAGCCCTCCAACTTGGAGGATTAGTATCCATTTTAAGGGAGTGTTGTAGCTATCAACTTGTATTTACGTTTGTACAATGCCCTGAGCACTCCTGCATGGTGAAAATTAATACACATTGTTTTTTAATTTAATCTAAGGGTCACTGACTTTTCACAGTCAACATCTCCCACTAAAGCAGGAGGAGAAACATGGTTGCCTTTTTAACAGCTATTTATTAAGTCAGACTGACAGTCTTAGGATAAATGTTAGAGTGAGTAACTCGTGCTTATTTAGCCCTTTTCACACTTGAGGATCTCAAAGCACTGTTACAAATTTTGTCTCAACACCCCTCTGAATTAGGTTAGAATTATTTCCATTACAGATGGGGAAACTGAAGTGCAGAGTGGTAAAATGCCATACATAATGATTGTATTCTGCCTGAAACACTCCTGCTGTTTCACAGAGGACCCTCCATATGGATCCTCTCCCATCCCAAAGGAGAGGGGGAGCTCACCTGCTTTTGAGACAGTCCCTTTCTGCCACAGAACTTTCAGGAAACACCCCCTCCACTACTTGGCAGGATCAGGATGGAAAGAAGTGGGAGCAGGAGGACTGGGGCATCCATCATTAACTCTACATGATTCTCAAGCCCTGTGGTAAACCAACTAAAGAGTTAATGCAGCCTGCTAATGCATTAAATCTTCTGTGGGTCTCCTGGCTTCTGCACTGGGGATACCTCCCTTAAATAGGGTCCCTTGAGAAGCAGCTGAATGGAGGCATTCATAGAGCAGCATTGGCATAAGTCTTGGGTAAAAGTATGTCATCTCTTTTCTCGTGAGCCAAAAGTACCATGGTGGTATATGTAGCCACCTTATGATATTTTGAAAAGTGTCTATTAGATAGATATGATATGTTGTCACCTATGGGGAAACAGTGATCCCAAGTGAAAGGGATGGGAGGAAACTAGAGGTGGACATAGCAGCTGCACCAGAGCATTTACTTGCACAGACTGAGTCTCTCTCACAAGTCTTTTCATAGAACCACAGCATTTGGTGAGAGGAGGGTGGTCGGAGGGTCAAACTCAGACTTACCTGCTCTTGCCTTTTATTGTGTCGACCCTCTCTGCTCAGCTTCAACACCTTAACTCTGCCTTACTTTTTCTTCTTTCCTTTTGTAGAGTGTCACTCCCTTGCCACCCAGTGGAGTGCTGGCGCTAAAACCCCATGTTTGTTGCCAGGGAGAATCCATTCTTCTCTGGTATTACAGTGATAAATGTCTCTCTTGAAACTGCATAAAATGTAGGGATTCTGAGCTGTACCTATTGCAGTCTGAGTGGTGCTTTGTCAGTCCTGTGCACTATGAAAAGTGAAAAGAAATAGTATGTACACCTCTACCCCGATATAACGCGACCCGATATAACATGAATTCGGATATAACATGGTAAAGCAGCGCCCAGGCGAGGCGGGGCTGTGCACTCTGGCGGATCAAAGCAAGTTCAATATAATGTGGTTTCACCTATAACGCAGTAAGATTTTTTGGCTCCCGAGGACAGCGTTATATCTAGAGGTGTATGTTAAGACCTAGCTGTCTTTGGAGAAACACACTTTTAGTTTCATAGACTTTCTCGGAATAACTTTTTTCCATGTTTTATTTACAATATTTATGGAAGATACCAAAGTTTGAATGTTTGTGTAAAGTACAAATGATTCATCTGAAAATGCATACATGTAGCCAGGCACAAAAGTACAGATGTACTGTACTGTTAATAGGAACAATATTAGAATTAGTAAGCACCAAACTGTCTCCCATTTTTATCCCTAGTATAGCAGCAATAGGTCTACAAGATGGGGTCTGGAAATGGAAAACAATGAATTGAAGAGTAAAATTAAGCTGCTTCTTGGGCTTGTCTACACCGGAAAATTATGTCATGTTAACTAACATGGTACACATTCAGTGAGTGGTTCAAGGGTCTTAAACTTAACTTCATCCAGCTGACATGAGGTTAATAATGGCAGTCCTTGTGTATGCTTAGTGCTAAATCATGTTGATTACCATGTGTTGTAACATTTTTCCAGTTCAGGCTTTGTGGGAGTTTTTCTAATTCTTGAGACTTGAAATTATAGAAATTTCGGACTGGAAAAGACTTTGAGGTCATATAGTCTGGCCCTCTGTGCTGAGCTAGGACCAAGTGAACCTAGACCATCCTTGATAGATGTTTTGTCTAACCTGTTTAAAAACCTCCAGTTACGGGAATTCCACAGCATCCCTTGGAAGCCTATTCCAGAGTTTAACTATCCTTATAGTTAGAAAGGTTTTCCTAATATTTAGCCTAAATCTCCCTTGATTCAGAGTTAGCCCATTACTTCTTGTCCCACCTTCAGTGGACATGGAGAATAGTTGATTGCTGTCCTCTTTATAGCGGCCTCTAACATTTGAAGACGATCAGGTCCCTCCTTAGTCATCTTTTCTCACGGCTAAACATATCCTATATGTTTAGTCTTTTTTCAAAGGTCACGTTCTCAACTCATATCATTTTTGTTGCTCTCCACTGGACTCTCTCATATTTGTCCATATATTTCTGAAAGTGTGGCTCCCAGAACTGGACAAAGTACTTCAGCTGAGGCCTCACCAGTGCAGAGTAGAGTGGGACAATTACCTCCTGTGTCTTACCTATAACACTCCTGTTAATACACACTAGAATGCTATCTTTTTTTTGCAACTTTCTGACATTGTTGGCTCATACTCAATTTGTGATCCACTATAACCTCCAAATCCTTTCCAGCAATACTACTGCCTAGCCATTTTATATTTGTGCATTCGATTTTTCCTTCCTAAATATAATACTTTGCACTTGTCTTTGAGTTGCAGCTGGTTGATTTCAGATCAATTCTCCAATTTATCAAGATCCATTTGAATTCTAATCCTGTCCTCCAAAGTGTTTGTAATCTCTCCCATCTTGGTATCATGTGCAGATTTTATAAGCATATTCTCCATTCCATTATCCAAGTCATTAATTAAAATACCAGACCTAGGACTGACCCCTGTGAGACTTCACTAGATACGTACGCCCACTCTGGCCGCAAACCATTGATAACTACTCCTTGAGTACAGTTTTTCAACCAGTTATACCTTATAGCAATTTCATCTAGACCACATTTTCCTACTTTACTTATAAGAATATCATATGGGAGTGTGTCACAAGCCTTTCTAAAATCAAGATGTATCACATCTACTGCTTCTCCCCCCCCCCCCCATCCACTAGGCCAGTAGCGCTATCAAAGAAGAAAATTAGGTTAGTTTGGCATTAATATTTTCTTGACCAATCCACACTGGCTATTATTTATCACCTTATTATTCTCTAGGTGTTTTACCAACTGATTGTTTAATAACTTGTTCCAGTATCTTTCCAGTTATTGAAGTTAGGCTAACTGACCTATAATTCACAGGGTACTCTTTGTTCCCTTATTTAAAGATAGGTACTATGTTTTCCCTTCTCCAGTCCTCAGGGACCTTACCCATTCTCTATGAGTTTGCAAAGATAATCGCTAATGGTTCTGAGGTTGCTTCAGCTAGTTCCGAAAGTATCCTAGAGTAAATTTCATCAGGCCCTGGTGATTTACTAAATTATTTAAATATTCTTTAACCTGTCCTTTCCCTTTTCTGGCTTGTGTTCCTTCACCCTTGTTGTTAATATTGTCTTTAAGCATCTTGTCACAATTAGTCTTTTTAATGAAGACTGAAGCAAAATAGACATTAAAGATCTCAGCCTTCTTTGTATCATCCATTATTAGCTCTCCTTCCCTGATAAGTAATGGACCTACACTTTTCTTCATCTTTCTCTTGCTCCTAATGCATTTATAGTATCTTGTCTTATTGCCTTTTATATCTCTTGCTAGGTGTAACTCATTGTACCTTAGTCTTTCTCATTTTGTCCCTTCATGCTTGCACTATTCTTTTGTACTCCTCTTTAGCAACTGGCCCATGATTCCTTTTTGATTTTCAGGTCATTAAAGAGCTCCTGATGCAGCCGTGTTGGCCTCTTGCTCCAGGCTTTCCTTCATGCCAGGATAGTTTGTGGTTGTGCCTTTAACATTATCTTTTTCAGAAACTGCCAACTCTCCTTAACCCATTTTTTCCTTAGTGGCCCATGGGAAGAAAACTTCATTGCCCTGATTTTGCTGCTTTCACACCTTCATTTCCTTAGAATGATGAAATCTATTATTTCATAATCACTTTCACCCAAGTTCCCTTCCACTTTCAGATTCACAATCAATTCCTCCATTAGATTCTTCAAGTCTAAAATGGTCACCCCCTAGTTACTTCCTTCACCTTCTGAAACAATAAGTTGTCCCAAATACATTCCAAGAACGTGTTGGATATTTTGTGCTTTGCCTTAGAACTTTAACTACCCAGACATCTGCTGAGAAAAGTCCCCCATTACTGCCAGGTCTTGTGTTTTGGATATTTCTATTATTTGTTCTAGAAATGCCACATCCATCACCTCTTCCTGATTTGGTGGTCTGGAGTAGACCACTACCATGACATTGTCCTTGTTTTTTCCCCTTTTATCTTTACCAGAGACTTTCAGCTGGTCTGCCTCTCACCTACTTCAGGACCTCAGAACAAGTGTATACATTCTTGATGTACAATGCAACGCCACCTCCCTTTTTCCCCGCATGTCTTTCCTGAACAAACTGTCCCCCTCTGTACCAACGTTCAAGTCATGAGATTTATCCTACCAAATCTCTGTGGTTCGAATTAAGTCATACTTTAGCTTGTGTACTAAGGCTTCTAATTCTTCTTGTTTATTCCCCATACTCCTTGCATTTGTGAATAGATATCTAAGATGTTGAGCACATTCCCCCTCTGTATTTCCTCTTGCTACACCTATGACCCTGTTGTAATTTTCCATTTCCTTCCCACCTCTAACTTACAGACCTCTGGCAAGGTCACTTTCTTTATATACTTACCTGTGGGCTTTCATCACCTGGACCCTTTGTACCTAATTTAAAGCCCTCCTCACTAGGTTAGTGAGTCGGTGTCTGAGGATGTTCTTCCTCTTCTTTGTCAGGTGGACTCCATCTCTTCCTAGCTGTTCTCCTTCACAGAACTGCATCCCACAGTTGAGGAAGCCAAAGCCCTTTCTCCCCACATGGCAGCATGTGCACAGCCATGCATTAGTTTCCAGAACTAATGGCCCAGGTCCTTATTCTCAACCTGCAGAATGGATGAAAACATCACCTGTGCCCCTGGCCCTTTCAGCCTTGCTCCCAGAGCTCTGTAGTCACTGCTGATCTGCTCAGGGTGATACCTAGCAGTATAGTTAGTGCCCATGGGGTAGCGGTCTGAGGACTAGATGAGACTTGGCAACCTTTCCATAACATCGTGGATGCAGGCTCCAGGCAGACAGCACGCCTCTTAGGATGCCAAGTCAGCAGATGGATGCCTCCATTTCCCTCTGATGGGAGTCCCTGACCACCACCACCCTTTGCCTCCTCCTCAGAGGTGGTGGCCAGGAGCATCCAAGCCTTAGGGCTAGGTGACTCCTCTTCCCCAGCTATAGGGATCTGCTCCTCTCCTCCTGTTGCCAATAATGCATGACCTGACCGTTGAAGAAAAACTGTCTTCCTCCGCTGGCAAACTCAGCTGGTTAACTCCCTTAGTCTCCCAGTGCCCTTGTCTCATGTGCCACTACATGTCTTACCTGTCACTGGAAGACTGTGCTTTTTAAAGCCTGGGCTCCATGCATGCTCTAGAGGTCACAGCTGGAACACTGGCATGAAGGCTCTTTCTCCACAAGAAGAGTGAACATCTGACGACTGACTATCCATATTAGGACTGTGCAAGGGTTTGAAATAGAACCCTGAACTCATCCCAAATCATTATGAGTTGGGTGTCGTCTTGCCTTGGCGAAAATCCAGTGAGGTCTGAGAGAGGTCCCTGAACCTAAGAATGCTGTTCATCTATTGCTGTATTTCCCAATCCTCCATGTAAATGTCATTTGAACCTCCAATCATCTCAATGGCTTTTGATCTCTTCTAAGGGTTTGGTGAGGTGACAGAACTCCTCCCATCCTTTAGCTGAGTGTTTGGGGATACTCAGTAGCTGTTCCTCATCTACCAAGAAGATTCATTGGAGATACTGCGTTATGATCCACTGTCCCCAATTGCATCAGAATCTTCCGTCGGGGAAGGAAGCCTCCTTAAGGCAGCAGAGTTGGGAAATACTCCACAAGGCAGTCAGTTTACACAGTGAGGCTGAGGAGAGAGAACCCTTACATCTAGCTTTGTACTTAATGAGTTCCTTAGCAACAGAGTGCTAGGCAAAAGAAAACTCATCCCTACCATGTTAGGGCTTATGAACTGTCTCTGCCCTGGTCTTGTTCTGTGAGATGGCCATAGTTTGGAGCATGAGCATTTCCTAGCACCTGCTACCTCAAGAAAAGGCGGGTAGACTCTTTCCATCTTCCTCCCCTCCCCTAATCCAAAGATCCTTATAGACTTAGAGGTAGAGGAACAGTGGCCCATACTGCGATATACCTGGGATAACGGGTACCTGACCTCAGGTTGGCAGACCATACACCCCTTCCTCCAAAGACTTTTAACAAGAGAGGGAGAATGGCTATGGGAGGGATTTTGACAGGGAGAGCATTTATTTGATGTTTAAGTAGAAGGATGCTTATTCATGTATAGATTAGTGAAGCTGATGTCTTTATATTTGGGATGGAGGAAAATCATGTGGTTAAAGCAGAGCACTGGGAGTTGTGAGTCTGTGTCCTTAGCTTTTTGAAATTATAAAATGGGCATGCTAATGGGGTTTGATTAACTAACCCGTTGAGGCCCGTTGAGAGGGACAGTGATGTGGAACAGTAGTGTATGATTCATTAATTGGAAGGTGGATGGTTTGTTCATTCGTATTTATCCATATTCACTTTTGAAGGACAACTGTACCCTAAGAGGGATATTTCTAATCCCCATGCCCCTCCAAACAATCTGTTTGGCTGATACTGTAGAATGTTCTGTTTGGTAATTAAATCTTGGCAGTTAAATTGTAGTTTATGGAAACAAGCTATGGCGTTTTGTGAGGTTGTACCTCTGCATATTAAAAGCGGCACTTGACCAGATGGGTTTTTATAGTTCAGTCATGTATGCCTTGAAAGCTTTATTATCAAGGATAAGTGGTAGCTATTTTCATAATAAGAACACTGTGTATTATAGTATGTGGAAGAGGCGTAGTAAAGAGCTACTCCAAAGAGCCCACGAAGCTCCAAAACAATAATGATTTCTATGTTTTTGTTTTGCTATGAGAAACTATAGATTATTTAGACCAGATGACTTTCTGGTACTCTTCCTCATCTACCATTGATAGTTCATCAGACATGCGCAACAATTTGTTCTCGTTGCCATTTCGTTTCACCTTACTGACCTAATTGGTTCCTTGTTTGCCTGTAAGACTTTCAAATTTAAACAGGCTTTAAACAGTAACTGTTTGATTTTATACTTATGTTAATAGATAACTCCACATTTCTAACAAGCAAAACTGTTAAAAATATCTTTAGAACAATCTCTGGATTTAATATGTGACACAAAATGAAGGAAGATGTATGTCTTACTTTTATTCTTTGATCTTGGGCAGAGATGGTTTCTGCTGGCTATAAACACAGAAAAAACAATTCTAGACATCCCCAGCACAATTGCAGTGTCTGAAGGGAATCTGTTAACACTGAGAGAGAATAATTCTTGGAGGTCTCTTCTGTTTTTAGTCCTCATCCATTAAGAAGTTTTTCTTTATACTTTATTGCTTTTTGAGATTTGTTTTGTGCACAACATATGCATTTCAGTGTACAGTACAACACCCAAATAAAGCACTGTGATTTTTGTTTGTTTTACTTTTGGAAAGGAAGTAGAGTCTTCATGTGCATGTATACTACTACATTAATAGTATCATATTCAAAAAAACTGCATTAAAAGAAAATTAAGGATGCAAAATGAAGCACTGAGAAAGTAGGAAATGCCAGAATTAAGGTTTCCTGTGCAACTTTAATTCAGGCGCCTTGAGCATATGCCCTATTGTTAGAACTGGATGACATTTGTTAGGATGAATAGTTTAGTCATGAAAAATGCAATTTCAAACAACCTGAAACTATTCACAAATTCATGTCAAATTCACTGAATAGTTTTGGCCCAAGAACCTTTGGTTTTGGATGGGGGGAGCTAGATTCACAAGAGAGATTAGGGGCCATTCACAGAATGGAGGTGGTGGTGATGGTGCTACACAGACCATCCTCCACTCCTTCATGCCCTATCACCCCCCACCACCCTCAGGGTTAGAGCACTCATCTGTAGTGAGGGAGACCCAGGTTCAAGTCCCCAATCTGCCCGACTCTCATAGCAGGGACTCGAAATTGGGTCTCCCACATCCCAGGTGAGTGTTCTAATTACAGGGTTGTAATGTATAAGGAGGCCACCATTACTGCCACCACCTCTGTTTTGAGAGTGGCTGAAATCATAACATTTGGATTTTTCAGGTCACATGAATGAAGTGTTTCAGTTAACCTGAAACCATTCCCCTTCCTCCCTCCATGGTTTTTCAGGAAAGCCAAAACAATTAGTTTCAGGTCGATCCTAAACAAAAGAAAACCAACTTTTTTTTTCAGTTTCACCAATAAACTCTTATCTACAGAATCATGCCTCATTCAGTGCATGGGATGGACAGCACTCACTGATTTAGCAGCTATTCACTATTTTGTTTTATCCCCATTGTTCAGTGTGTAGCCACATGACTTATTGAACACACGTTATTCAAATACTGCTCCAAAAACAGAATTATTCATTTCCTCCTGAGCTGTTCCGTGGTGTTCATCACTATAATATTTGAGTGCTTTGCAAACATTTACTAAATTCAACTTTAGGTGATATTATTCCCCTTTTACAGATGGGGAACTGAGGCCCAGACACATTAATGTCACAAATGATCACTAATTTTGGGTGCCCGCTTTAAGATACCAGTGGCCTGATTTTTCCAGATACCTTAGTATTTTATATCACTTTATTTTTAAAGCAGATTTCTCATTGATTTCAGTTTGCAGTTGCAAATCAGACCACAGGGTCTCATGTTCGGCACTGAGAAAATGAGGAACATACAATTAGTGAACACTTGTGAAAAGACTGCCTTCAGTGAATTTCCCAGTATCACAGAGGAATTATGTGGAAGAAGCAAGGATAGACTCCATTTCTCCAGGGCATCATTCAACTGTCTTAACCATAAAACTATCTTTTCTCTTCCTGCAATCCCCCACCACCTACACTATGCTATACAATCCTGAATCATCCCATGAGCACCATCCATCCTGTGTACATTCAACCTTAATTCTGGTACTTCTTGAGTGCTTGATTTTACAAGCTTAGCAATTTTTTTAATGTAGGATGATTTTTAATGTAGGATGCTGTTAGTTAGCATTGTGATTTTGAAGGCCGTTTTCCCAGCAGGCTCTCTGACTATACTTAACTGAACTTTAAAACAAGAGTTTTTATTATGTCACCGGTATCTAATGTGAGCCACATATGTGAGTGCCACTATTAGGTCAGACCATCAGACCGTCCTTTCCTCAACATCCAGCTGCTTCATGCGTATTCGGTGTGCTTCTTTCTCAGCTTCCAGCTGCTCCATACATCTTTGGTGGGCTTCCTTCTCCCTTTGGTGGGCTCTCTTCTCTGGGGAGGGAGGGATAGCTCAGTGGTTTGAGCATTGGCCTGCTAAACCCAGGGTTGTGAGTTCAATCCTTGAGGAGGCCACTTGGGGATCTGGGGCAAAATCAGTACTTGGTCCTGCTAGTGAAGGCAGGGGGCTGGACTCAATGACCTTTCAAGGTCCCTTCCAGTTCTAGGAGATGGGATATCTCCATTATTTAAAAAAAAAAAAACTTCCTCAGCTGCTTTTTTCTCTTTCATCCAGGCTTCCACCATCTGCATTTCCTGCTCATGTCCTTTCTCGGCCGCCCTTATCTGCACTCTGATCACTTCTGCTGTAGCTGGCATCTGGGGCAGGGGAAGGCGGAGACCCTACTTTCTTGTCAGAGTTCACGAGCAAAGCTCCCAGTTCCTGATCTGGGGGTTTCTTCTTACAGGGTAACCCCCTTTGCGAGCACAAATCTTCAAGGTGTTTTTTTTTTGTCAAGACCCTCATGCATCCGTGACTCACTCATTGTAACTGATCTTTAATCCTTGAAATTCTCATTATCAAATTTAAACTCTATATTAGTGTTGGGTTCTGATCTTTAAGCCCAATTGGACTGTGGCATGTGAATCCTGATCAACTATGCCAAATTGTCACCAGTGTCTAGTGTGGGTCACAACTGAGTGCCAATATTAGGTCAGACTGTCCCAACTGGGCAGACACTCCAAACTGGTGGTATATTCTATAATTAGATGCAACAAAACCAGCAATAAACTGTGCTCCTGGAGCACTAAACGAGCTCACCATGGAGCTACAGACAGTCCCCTTAGCGCTCCAGTCTCATTTACCACCCAGACAAACTGGACTACAGTAGAACCGTAAAGTTACGAACGCCAGAGTTACGAACTGACCAGTCAACCACACCCCTCATTTGGAACCGGAAGTACGCAATCAGACAGCAATAGAGACACACACAAAAAAGGAAATACAGTACTGTACTATGTTAAACGTAAACTACTAAAAAAAAAAAAAAAAAAAAGGAAAGCAGCATTTTTTTCTGCATAGTAAAGTTTCAAAGCTGTATTAAGTCAATGTTCAGTTGTAAACTTATGACCAAAACAGAGTTCTTTCAAAATTACGAACATGTCAGAGTTACAAACAACTTCCATTCCCAAGGTGTTTGAGAACCGCTGCTATAGGAAGATCGGATGTCCCCTCCCCCTACAAGGCCTAGCTGATAAGTCAGGGATCCTTGCATCTCCAGCAGATAATATATGCCTGGAAGAACATATGTGCTGCAATGCCTGGGAAGAAAGGGGGTGATTTCAAAGTTATAAGCCCACTTTGTATTTGCATTTTGTTGCATGTTTGGATTTATTTCACAACTTCAGTGTTACTTTATAATAATCTGTGTTATTAAAGGCTTTGAGAGATGAAATCTACAAAACCCAGGAAACTCTGTCCCTTTTAACAGCAGAATATTTCATGCACAAGAAACCTGAAATAAAGTGGATATAATTATATTGAAGTTACCAGTGTAACTCCACTGTAGTTTTGCTTCAATACCTGTAATTTCTACTAAATCCTCATAAGTGGAAGGCTAACTCCATGGCAAAGAGTAATTACAGTGCCTCAAATTTTCAAGTGGCTACTTATTTTGGGAGCCCAGCTAGAGTCTCCTTTAAAGATTTACAGACATACCACATGTCTCCATCCCTCTTCTCCACAGTTTTCAAATAATGCCTATTTAAAGTCTAGCCCCCTTTTGTCTGCAGAGCAGTTAGTAAATCTATGCAGTAAATGTTATTGCCAAGTGCCCTTAATGACACAAATGGTTTGGTATACAGCAAACAAGCTTCCATTATTATGAACAGGAGTTTGTTACACTGCCTCAGATGTGGTTTAACATATTAATGGGTAATTTTTTTTTTTAATTCTTATTTCCACTAGTTACGTTCTGGATATTTAGAACTTAAGAATCTGTAAATAACTCTCCTGTATTACATTGTCTTCTTTAAACTATATCCTTAAGTCTTGCCATGTTTTTTTAATAGAGAAGAAAATGTTAGACTCTGTGTAATTATTTTTAACTAAGCAGATTGTCATGATACAGAACAATGGTTTCCTCAATAGGACCACACAGAAAAGACTTTGGTAGAGTTTTGTGAAAGCAGTTTGTTTCAATAATATTTAACATAGAATTAAATATTTAGAAAACAGTAATTAGCCATCATCTTCATATACTACCCCTGGTATTTTAAACACAGTATGCACAACACTGGAAATGATGCCACTGGCAATATTAAAGTTGTTTATCTCCCACATATGGTTATATGTGATGTAAGTGTTGTAGAATAGAGTTGGCAATACCAACATTTAGACATGTTACACAATTCTGTTTCTCATTAAGAATGTTTAAGTAACCATAGAAGGATGCTTCCTGTTTACGTAGTAATGTCTGCATCTTGGACTAACTAACGTATGAAACTCAAGGTCAGGAAGCTTTGATGATATCGTAGCAGTGCACAATTGGGGACATCACTCCAACAACAAAAAATATCCGTACGCTCAGCATGTTTAATGTACGAGCACAAGAATAGAAATGAAATATATATTTCACCTACCCTTACCACTGAGTGTGTTTTTTGTGGTTTGTTTTTTAATGTTGGGGGGGAGGGGAACCCACATAAGTTTTAGCTGCAAAGGTAGCTAAATTTGACTAAGTTCCTAGCTGCCTCCAGTTCTCCTCCCCCAATTTGAGTGAAGAATGAAGGGGTGAGGGAGATCTACCACAGTGAGTTGATTTTATTATACTGGTTTTACAGAAAGGTTGATGAAATGGCAGTAAGAAATACAACACTCTTCATTTTACATATTGGGATAATCCGAGCATATGATTTTGTAAGAAAGAGGAGAATTTGGGAGACAGGGCTGGGGCTGGGGCTAAGAGCCCAGTGTTTTTACATGGGGATGGAGAAGAAGTTAACCTACTTGGATCTGCTTGTTCACTATGGTAATACTATCTTTTTTTAATCATTTCTGCGTTTTTGTGTTGTGATCGCCTCTGAAGGGGAATACTTGAGTGCAGTTGAGCCCCTGGTGAATCCTGATAGTTGCTGGTTTTAATATAATCAAATTTCATATAAATACCAGGCAGGCTAATGATTTATAATAAAATCTTTGTTTTGGACTACCTATAAAGTCTTCTACATCTGCATCTGATATTTGCATCTTTTGCCATTTGCATCTTTTGGAGCCAAAATTCTAGGGAAAACCCTCATTTCCATTTCAATTAATTAGTTTCCTACCTCCTGGCTACCTCTAGATGTTGGCTTTTATGCAACTAGAATGAATTATAGTCATTTCAAGAAGATTTTGTATAGTTACATAATGTATATTTGTATTTCTCCCCTCTGGAGAAGAGAATAAACTTGTGTGTGGAAAGATTACATCAATCTGTGCTGGAGTTTTTAAAACGTTCTTTATAATTAAATCCTTTTTCAAACAAATATCCGAGGAAAAGAATAAACCCATCGAAGCATTCATATATTTTATTATCGCATCGCAGTAGTGATGCTGTATTTATGGTTGAGATACTTTAATTTTCAAGGGCTACAAAACATTGCTTTTTGACCTGAAATGTCTCATGCTGAGAGGTGCATTGTGTGTGTTTGTTTTTTAAATGACTAACCTTTTTAAAATGTGATGATAAACTTCCCTGACTCAGAAGCATTCAGACCTTCATTTATCCATGTTCTCCAATTGGCACTAAGACAGTTTTGTCCTCCTCTTTTTTTTTAAATGAGTCTTCTCATAGGAGTGCATCTGCCTGTCCGGAGTCCAGAATTCTGGTATGGTCTGACCGTAATCAGAATGGTTCAGAAGCAAACCAGGGCTTTTTGTTTGTTTTTCTTGCTGGGCAAGAGGACATTTTGGAGACTGTGCCTGAGAGACTTCAAGAGACCTGATTATTCCTGGCCTTTAATACGTACAGCAAGAGAGAAAAATGGGTGAAGGAGGGAGTGGACTTTGGATTGGCAGATGCACTCAATTATGAGAAGACCAATTTTTAGGTATAGCAAAACTGTGTCAGGCTCAGACACTGTGGAAGGAGGAACAGGCTGTAGGTCTATGAGGGGTAGGAAGGATAAAGCAGAACAAATATTAGAGATCCTCCACTTGCAAGATCTTCTGCACCTAAAGGTCGTGCTGGCTAAAAGGATGTTGTCTTTCTGATGCTGTGTGTGAATGACAGCTCAAGTGGAGAGTGCAAGTAAGAGGTTCTGTTCAGAGCTGGGTGTAAAACAAATCCTTGTATCTGATGGAGGTGAATTTGTTGGCGCTGGTGTCTTCCATGAATGGCTATTTTGACCCATCTGAAAACAGAATCCTCATATGTTTTGGATCACTTATTCTGACTGCAGTAGAAAGAAAAGGTTTGTAAAAGGAAAGGGTGATTTTTATTTTTTTATTTTTTTGTCAAAAAAGATTGTGTGGGGAGGGAGGTGGATTGAAATGAGAATGACACGAACAGTGTGTGGCTATGCTGGATAATCTCTACACCCCATCTGTCTGCAGTATTCCGTTCCAGGCTTGGGTGAAAAGACAGTCAAGGCTGCCCCAATGTGCAAGGCCATGGCTTGTAAGTCTTCGCTCCTGTTTGTGGCTGCAATTGGCAGAGGAGAAGACCTGATACTGGACCTTGGTGGATGAGAAATATGACTTGGCCCTGGAATAAGGAAAAGAGTCTCTGCTGGAGTTGTGGGGAATCCTGCAAGGATTTAAATCTGTATGCAACCTCTTTAACTTCTCGTAGTGCTTCTTTCTCAGGTCAGAAGAATATTGAATTCCTTTGTCCGGAGTTTCTCCAAAAAAGGTGTTGCCCATCAAAAGGACCTTGGATATGACAGGTTGTCGGGCTAGTGGGGTCTGATCCTTGAACTGGTTTTATACCTGTGAAATTCCTCCTTATTCATACAACTATAATTGAGAGCAGAATCAGGCCCACTGTCTGTTTTCCTGGCTCTGAACCAAATAATTCAGTCTAGCTACAGTGGAACAAAAGAGACTGTAAGAAAAATGGTGGGTATTTTCACATCACATTCATCACAAACAAAGACTGTGGGGAGGGATATAATTTTCTCTCTGATGCATTTAGGTTTGACTTTTGCCGTAAGCATCTTTGCAAGGAGCTTAACCCAGGTGAGCAATGCCTGCGCTGTAACCATGCTAATCAGAGAGCCCTTCAAAGCTGTTACAGACTTCATAGTCTTTGCTTGAGTGGCATTCAATCTGCTTGTCATCTAGGTTCTTCAGAGAGGCAGCACACTCCATAGGGATATCAGTCTTCTTTGTAAGTTGTGAAATAGACACATCCACTTCAGGGGTTCCTTCAGACTTCTCCCGTCTGTCTCCCTGCATTGTGATGCTTTTTGGCACTCCTGGCTGAAAGAGGAGTTCTTCTTGAGGTGTAGTTGCTCTGAGACCACAATACTTTGTAATGACTCAGGTATAGGAAATTCTACAGCACTTTTGAAAAGATTCTCTTTTCCTGCTTCATGCACAGTGTCTTAATGACAGTGGATGTTAATCCAACCGTTTTACCTTGAAAGAGTCTGTCACTGTCAGACTCCTCTGCAGATTGAGAGGAGGAAGGACAGAAAGTTTATACTCCTCAGAGGAGGGAAGTGCATTTGCTTTATTCTTTTAAATGAAAACACACTTTTTTGGCTTTTTAGAGTATTTACACTTTATAGGGTTCAAAGTGTTCATTTTGGCCTTCCTCTGATGGTGACATTGGAGGGGAGGGCTGTCAGGCTGCTCTGAGTCTGAAACTAAGTATGATTCCAGGAGGAGGTGTAAGTTAGGTACCTGCTGAATAAACTGCCAGCAGGGCCGGATTAACCTTTTGTGGGCCTGGTGCCAAACATATGAGCAATGGAGCATGGCAAGGGGCGGGGGCAGGTTGGTCGGTTCCCGGAGCAAGGGGCTGGCCAGGGGCATGGCATGGGAGGGGGGGCCCCGTTCTGCCCAGCCCAGTGCGAGGGCACTATTTACAAACCGGCAGTTGCCAGACGCACAATGGCCCGCCCAGACCTGTGCTGCCAGCATGTCCCCTCCCCTTGCGGGTGGGCCCATGCCCCGCCACACAGCCCCCCTGCCCAACACCAGAACACCCACCCTGATTCCCAATGGCCATAACCCCCCAGACCTGTTATGCCCAGTGTTCCCCCCAGACCCTGCCACAAATGCACAGCACCCTGCACACCACCATCTCTGCCCAGTGCCCCCCTGCCCACAGCCCCAGCACCCCACACAGAACCCCCACTCCCTTGTGCCCCAATACACAGAGATCTTCCCTGACCCCTCACAGCCCAGCACCCCTTCCCTCCAGAGCCCTCCCTCCTGCCTCCCGGCTGCACTCACCGGCCCTCTGGGAGGTGACTGTGTCTGCCGGGCTGAGCCGCCTGTGCAACCAGGGCTGGTCCCGGGATGGGGAATCGCTCCGGCCCCTCAGGAGTGGCGCAATCAGCAAGGCCAGGGTCTGCCCCAGGCGGGCTCCCTCAAGACCCACTTGCCTGGAGGGGCCCAGCCAAGCCCCCCACACTGTCCCCCCCAACTGGCCAAAACTGGCCAGGCTTCTGCACCAGTCCCAAGCGGCTCAGCTCCGGGAAGACAGGTGGGGCCCCACAGGTGGTAGGAAGTAGAGACTGCCCGGAGCCGGAGATGCACTGGGGTCTGGCAGGGGGCAGAGAAAAAGCTAGCAGGTGGGGTCTGGGGGTGGAGAGGAGCCCTTGGCTGGCAGGCCGAGAGGAGCAAGTGGTGGGCGGGGGGAGAGGGGGGGGAGCCAGCAGCCTGGCGGGGTCTCAGGGCACAGTGCAAGCAGAACAGGCTGGGGCCCCTTCTGAGCATGGGCCCGGCTCCATGGCACCACTGGCGACATTGTAAACCCAGTACTGACTGCCAGGCAATAATGAGGGGAGGCCCCTTAAGCATTAGGTCTAATATTCAGGAAGGAGAGGAGAGTCCTTTAGAAGTGGTTTTAATGTCGGGGAGATCTGCAGATTCTTACTGCTGAGAGAGAGGTGCTGCCGCCTTTCTACTTTTTGGAAGAATTCTTCCAGCTTTTGTTCTTTTCAGTCAAGGAGAATGACACAAATGGGGTGCCTAGGGTGTGTCAGGCTAAACATTCTGGCATCACACTGATAGCCCAGTCCCAGGGGCACTCTTCTCTGCCCTCCTACACTAAAAACCTTATTCAGTAATTAGTGGAGTGTGGTTCAGTCCAAAAGACAGAAGAGGAAAGAGAGAAGGGAAAGGCCAAGAAGAAAAAAAGGAAAGAAGAGAAAATGCTTCTGACCCACATGGCTAGGCCTGCCACTGTCCAGTACATCCAGCAGCGATACTTCTGCTGCTGTCTCCATGCCTCTTTGACTGTGGGCTTTGTGGTTTGCACTCAAGGCTGGTGTACACACTTCAGTGGAGAACGTACCCTGTGAGTGGGTTAAAGAATGCCAGGGAGAAAGGAGGAGTGTCTTGTGATCAAAACACAGGAGCAGGAGTCAAGATTTCAGTTTAGTTCCCAGCTCTGCTACATGTTTCCTATGTGACTTAACTTTGCTGTGCCTCAAGTTCCCCCTCTGTGAAAACAAGAGGATAATATTTAACAGTGAGGATTAGTTCACTAATATTTGTAAAGTGCTTTTGAAATGCTGTGATGGAAGGTTTTATAGAAGTGCAAAGTATCCCTATTAGTAATCCATTTTATACCAGTAGTGGCCTGGTAATACACAGAAAATCTGTACGCCCACGATTTTTATAAAGCAAGAGAGGAGCATTGAAAACTTGAACAACATTATGTACAAAAATGGAGTCATTTCATCCATGTCATAACAGGACAGTGCTGTTTTGAAACATGTTTTGAGCGAGAGGAAGGGATTTTGTCATGCACAGCTGTCCCATGATGGATAAAACATTTGTCCTGTCTCTGTTTATAGAAGTATAAAAGAGTGAGAAGTTGCAAGATTATTGACAACAGGTTGTCATATCATCACTAAAATGTACTGCTCATGAACTGGAATTGATAGTTTCAAAATGCTATGAGTGTCAAGTTAATTCACACTAACAGGAAACAACCCTCAGTTGTGAGAACCAGATAGAAAGTCATTTCAAATACCCAGCTGGTCTATTTTGAAACACTTGTCCTATCAAGATTAATTCTATTTGACCAATCTGAGAGTGAATCGGCCAGACGACAGCAATCATTGCATAGAAAACAGACTTTCAGCTTCTTTTAAAAATAATGAATAAAACAATACTGTTGAGGAGTACAGCAGCTTGTAATCTTTAATACTGAACACTTACGTCTTACTGTCAGACAGCACACCAATTTACTTACAATAACTGAAAAAAAAATAAGGTAGCCAGATCATTATTAAACTTCATTGTGGCCTCAGACTTCTGGAAATCATTAATAGTTCCATGGTGTGAGGGACTGGAAAGGAGACATAACAACTGTTTGCGTGTAATAAATCAGAAAGGATTTGTAGTGTGCAGATTCATGTGAGGTAGCATCACCACATGCTATGACCCATTGTGGTTGCCACATTTGAGACCATGATCATAGAATATCAGGGTTGGAAGGGACCTCAGCAGGTCATCTAGTCCATCCCCCTGCTCAAAGCAGGATCAATCCCCAGACAGATTTTTGCCCCAGATCCCTAAATGGCCCTCTCAAGGATTGAGCTCACAACCCTGGGTTTAGCAGGCCAATGCTCAAACCACTGAGCTATCCCTACCCCCTCAATGATGTTTGGATGCAGCTCAGCAAAGGAGAGCATGGTGGGTTGAATGACTTCATGAGCTAGATATAGCTGTGGGCCCCCTTGTTGTAAAATATCTAGTTGGACTTGGTTTGAATTGGCACAAGGTGCCCACAGCCTCCTCTGTGCTGTTGGTGGCTAGCACAGACCTGAAAGTAGAAGAGGGAGCCGAAGCAGCTGAGGGATGTTTCCTATTCACTAAATCCCCTAGGCAGCCTCTGCCAGTAGGGCTCTTGGGTGTACTGACCATGGGTTAAAGCTGACCTCTCCATGTGGATCGCCTCAGGGAGACGCAGCGTTGCCAACTCTGCCAGTGTAGCAGTTGTTGCTCCATAAGGGAGGTATCATTTGCCTCTCCCCTGCCCCAATGGGAATGAATAAACCCAGCAAAGCAGCTCTGGATCCAAATCTTTCCATGCAGGCCTCCTGGGCGGCATTCAGACCAAGCGATAAGCTAGGATACTCAGCATCCTTATCCAGAGAGGGAGGCCCTGGAGCAAATGAAATGATCACTAGATGGAGATCACTACACCCTGCTGATAATTTGGGTGCTTACTTGTTGCAGAGTAAGCTCATCTTTATCAGGTTAGTGGCAGGCTTTCTGATGACTCTAGAGCTGGCATCTTGTGCGAAAAGGAAAGGAGGACACGGACTTCCCTTCCCACCCCCAAAACTTAAACTTTCTTAATAATTAATGTACTTGTCTGCAGATGTGCAGAGTCTGAGAGACCCTTTCAGCAGGGGTGGCAAGACAGAAAGGTCCAGCTGTAGGAGCAGAGGCATTTTCGTTTTCAGAAAGTAAACGCTGTCTAGCAAAATCAGTTTGCAGGCTCACCTAATAATGGGGTGATTCTCTTAGTCTAAGAGAAACTGGCAGCATCCAAAGAGATCTACCTAACTGGCTAATACTTTATAAAAACTGTCTCAGAGATATTTAGTAAAGCCCCAAGTTTACAGTCAGGGAGAAAGTAGTAGAGACCTAGTGATTCAATTTGGTGGTGGTGTTTTTTTAAACCCATACTGTTCTTGTGGGAGCATATTGTTGTTCAAGAGTTAAGGATAATAGATAGTCAAGATCCTCACATGGTGTAAATTGGAGCTATGCCCATTTATACCAGCTGAGGTTCTGGCCCGTCTGTTTCCATGTAAGAGGGTATGTGGGGGAGGGTTGCTACAGCATTGACTAATCTTGGAATATAGGAGACAATTCTGTAAAAACATGGGTTTGATTGTCAAACATCAATAGACTCAGATACAGGTTAATGAAATATTTTGTGCTGCCATTAGTTGAATTGTGGATCTGCAAAGTGCCTTTCAGAGTGTCATTTGTACAATGAATAGCTCCAGCCATCAGGATTTAGCTTTCAGCTGGCCTTTATAAAACAAAGGTCCTGACCAGAAGAGCAGAGCAGAACTCATTGTGTTCCACAGAATCAGGGTGCTCCATCCAACTGCTGTTAACACTTACTCTGCCAGTGGCATGCTATTGTGACAGATGCCAATAATGAAAATAAGTGAAGAGCCTTTTTATGGTCATTTGAGCCTTTCCTTATAAAGGTAACCAAGTGCATGTATGGCAGTTTGGCTACCTGACATTAGCCAGATTATTTACAGCAGCGAAAGATGGTTTTCTAGAGAGTGTATTGTTTTTCCACCCAACATTGTTTTCTGAACCAGAATTATGTACATAATTTCATAGACTGATCTATTCAATCAATTCTTTGAATTGTTTGTTTTTTATTTCAGCTTGAACAAAGCTATTTTAAATAAGTGCAAGTGTCATTTGTATGAATATTTTCCGTGTAGAACTAGCACTACCCTTGTTTGGTTTAAATGTTTAAAGCACTAGACTGAGGGAGCCAGGAGATCTAGGTTCTGTTCCCAATTTTGCCACTGACTTGGATTGCGATGACAGGCAGATCAGTTAGTCTTTCTGTGCCTCAGTTTGTCCATCTGTAAAACCGAATAGTACCCACCTCATGGGGCTGTAACGAGGCCTACTTAATATTCGTAAAGCTCTTCAAGATGCTTAATTTTAATGACAGGTTTCAGAGTAGCAGCCGTGTTAGTCTGTATCCGCAAAAAGAAGCACAGGAGTACTTGTGGCACCTTAGAGACTAACATATTTATTAGAGCATAAGCTTTCGCAGACTACAGCCCACTGTATGCATCCGAAGAAGTGGGCTGTAGTCCACGAAAGCTTATGCTCTAATAAATTTGTTAGTCTCTAAGGTGCCACAAGTACTCCTGTTCTTAATTTTAATGCACATAGCACGGCCCTGCACTGTCCGTCAGTGCTAAACTGATTTATGGAGAAATTGCTGTGTGGAACTGGAGTTTGAAGACTCTGAAGAAGGAGAGAACCTAAGCATACAAGAACAGCCATAGTGGATCAGACCAATGGTCCATCTAGCTCAGTATCCTGTCTTCCAACAGTGGCCAATGCCAGATACTTCAGAGGGAGTGAACAGGGTGATTATTGAGTGATCCATCCCCTGTTGTCCAGTCCCAGCATTTGGCAGTGAGAGGCTTAAGGACACCCAGAGCATGGTGTTGCATCCCTGACCATCTTGGCCAGGGGTGGCCAACCTGAGCCTGAGAAGAAGCCAGAATTTACCAGTGTACATTGCCAAAGAGCCACAGTAATACATCAGCAGCCCCCCATCAGCTTCCCCCCCCAATGTCCCCAGCGCCTCCCGCCCACCAGCAGCCCTATCGATCAGTGCCTCTCCCTCCCTCCCTGCATCTCCTGATCAGCTATTTCATGGCGTGCAGGAGGCTCTGGGGGAGAGGGCGAGGAGTGAAGGCACTGCAGGCTCAAGGGAGGAGACAGGAAGGGATGGAGTGGGGGCAGGGCCTGTGGCAGAGTCAGGGGTTAAGCAGTGAGCACCCCCGGCACATTGGAAAGTTGGCGCCTGTAGCTCCAGCCCCGGAGTCGGTGCCTATACTAGGAGCCACATACTAACTTCTGAAGAGCCACAGATTGGCCATCTCTGATCTTGGCTAATAGCCATTGATAGGCCTACTTATCCTCCACGAACATATCTAATTCTTTTTTGAACCCTGTTATACATTTGGCCTTCACCACATCCCCTGGCAACGAGTTCCACAAGTTGACTGTGTATTGTGTGAAGAAGTACTTCCTTTTGTTTGTTTTAAACCTGCTGCCTATTAATTTCATTAGAAGATCCCCTGCTTCTTTTGTTATCTGAAGGGGTAAATAACACTTCCTCATTCACTTTCTCCACACCAGTCATGATCTTACAGACTTCTCTTATATCCCACCCCCCTTATTAGTCTCTCTTCCCAGCTGAAGAGTCCCAGTATTTTTAATCTCTCCTCAGGTGGAAGCTGTTTCATACCCCTAATCATTTTTGTTGCCTTTCCTTTACTTTTTCCAATTTTATTATATATATTTTTGAGAAGGGACAGTATTCGAGGTGCAAGTGTACAATGGATTTATATAGTAGTATTATGATGTTTTCTGTCTTATTATCTATCCCTTTCCTAATATTTCCTGGCATTCTGCTAGCTTTTCCAACTGCTGGTGCACATTGAGTGGATGTTTTCAGAGAACTATCCATGATGATTCCAATATCTCTTTTGTAAGTTGTAACAGCTAATTTAGACCCCATAATTTTGTACATATAGTTGGAATTATGCTTTCCCATGTGCACAACTTTGCATTTATCACCATGGAATTTCATCTGCCATTTTCTTGCCCAGTCACCCAGTTTTGTGAGATCCCTTTCTAAGTCTTCACAGTCTGCTTTCAACTTAACTATACTGAGTAATTTTGTATTTTCAGCAAATTTTGCCACTTCACTGATTACCCCTTTTTCCAGATCATTCATGAATATGTTGAACAGCACTGGTCCCAGAACAGATCCCTGGGGGAGCATTTTATTTACTTCTCTCCACTGTGAAAACTGACCCATTTATTCCTACCTTTTTGTTTCCTGCCTTTTAACCAGTTATTGATCCACCAGAGGACCTTCCCTCTTATCCCATGACTGCTTACTTTGCTTAAGAGCCTATGGTGAGGGGCCCTGTCAAAGGCTATCTGAAAGACCAACTATACATATCCACTGGATCACCCCTGTCCATACTTGGTTGACACCTCTCCCCAAAGAATTTTAATAGCTTGGTGAGGCATAATTTCCCTTTACAAACCGTGTTGACTCTTCTCCAACAAATCATGTTCATCTATGTGTCTGATCATTCTATTCTTTACTGTAGTTTCAACCAATCTGTCAGGTACTGAAGTCAGGCTTACTGGCCTGTAATTGCCAGGATCACCTCTGGAGCCCTTTTTAAAAATTGGCATCACATTAGCTATCCTCCAGTCATTTGCTACAGAAGCTGATTTAAATGATAGGTTACAGACTATAGTAGTTCTGAAATTTCACATTTGAGTTCCTTCAGAACTCTTGGGTGAATACCATCTGGTCCTGGTGACTTATTACTGTTTAGTTTATCAATATGTTCCAAAACCACCTCCATCAGCTCCTCAATCTGGGATAGTTCCTCAGATTTGTCACCTAAAAAGAATGGCTCAGGTGTGGGAATCTCCCTCACATCCTCTGCAGTGAAATCCAATGCAAATAATTCATTTAGCTTTTCTACAATTTATCAAGTTTTCTTTTAACCTCTTGTGGGAGGAGATAGCAGACTGCATTTCCAGAAGTGTATCCAGGAGACCACCCTGTAAGCTTCAAACTTACATGTTTTGCATGTGCTCAGTAGGATTATAATTAAACATATAAATATTCATACATATTGTCCTTATAATGGAGAAGAAACGTATTACACTTTTTGGGCTGGTTGAAATAGACCTGCAAGCTCCTCTTCCTTTGAAAAGGCGACTTTCATACCCACATGTAAAGAAGAAGATTTAAACTTCATTTGGGAATCCTTCATTCATTTTTGATAAAGGAATCTAAATAAATGGCTACAACTGTACATTCTATACCCCAAACTGGATATTATGGAGAAAACAATAAAAAAAAAAGCAGCACATTTCATTCACTTGGGGTTTCAACTCCTGTTAAAATTTGTACTGTCTACTAGTACTGATTGACCTTTGGCAGTCACAACCCATGAGGTTTTTTGTTTGTTTGTTTGGTTGGTTTTTTTAACTGCATTGTTCGGACACAACATTTACTTAGATACAAGTTTGCTTGCATTTGTGAACCTCTGAGAACTTTTGATGGACCTTGGCTTAGCGTAGCTGGTTTTAGGTTTTGTTACAACTGCTAAATTTTGTCTTATTTCATGTTTCTTTGTGGAAATTCTGAATAGCAGCAAAGGCAGTAGAGCAGTATGTAGATTTAGAAAGGTAGCACTGCATTGATTTACCCTCAGTTTGTGTTTGGAAAGTGTCTCTTCTCCCTCCCTCTCCCCTCCTCTCCCCCTTGCCATATGAGCTGGAAGAGGATTCATCAAGTTTAGATTAGGAAGAAACTGATAGCATTCAGCAGGGGGAATTTTTGTGGGAGGTGGATTTTTCAAGGCCTGTGGCTAACAATTCTATATTATGAACAATGACCATATTTACATTAGTAGGTTACATCTACAGTTCAACTGGGGGTGTAATTTGCAGCTTGTGTAAGCATACTCCTTTGGGTTACCATATTTCAGCAAGCAAAAAAGAGGACGGGAGGAGCCCCGCCCCTGTCCTGTCCTAGCCCCGCCCCGCTCCCCCCAGAACCCCCAACCCTCCCCCCGCTCCTTGTCTCCTGACTGCCCCCTCCTGGGACCCCATCCCCTACCTAAGCCTCACTGTTCCTTGTCCCCTAACTGCCCCCTCCTAAGACTACCCCCAAATGCCCTCCAGGACCCTACCCCCTACCTGTACCCTGACTGCCCAAAACCTTATCCACTCCCCCCAAAAAGCCCCCCCCCGAACTCCCGACCCCCCAGTCTCTTGACTGCCCCCTCCAGAACCTCCCTGCCCCTTCTCCGACCCCCTTCTCCGACCCCCTGGCCCCCTTACCCTTCCGCTCAGACCAGCGTGCAGGGGAGGAGAAGCGGGGGAGGAGCTCCAGACTGCCGGTGTGAGCTGCCGGCTGGTGATCTGCGAATACAGGGAGGGAGTGATCTCTGCTGCAGGGGAGAGAAGGAGGGGCTCTCTCTGGCTGTCGGAGCCCCATGTAAGTGGCACCATCCGTCCGGCTGCCCTGTTAACCGCGCGCGCTCTGCATGGGGGGGGGGAAGTCCAGACATTTACAAATTCCCCCCAGACGCTATTTTTAGCTCAAAAAGCCGGACATGTCCGGGGGAATCCGGACGAATGGTAACCTAATACTCCTTCTAGCTTGGTAAAAATAACAATGAGACTGTGATGGCCCTGGCATCAGCATGGTTTGCACAGACCTGTTTAGGCCTCCACTATGTCCCCATTGGTATTTTTACCAAACTAGCTAGATTAAAGCTACTTTGGTACATCTGTATGACTTGCAAATTACGCCAATTGCAGTGTAGACATAGCCTCAGTTACACCTGTATAAATCAAGAGCAATTCCATTGAAGTTTTGAAGCAGCTCTGGATTTGCAACAATGTATTCTAAGAACAGAAATGGACTCAGCGTGTGGTCAATTCACTGTGTATCACGTAATCGCCACTGTTTACCTTTGTACACTTAGTTTTACGTGGCTTATTACTAAAAATATAATTTAAATATTTATTTTAAAATCATTTTAAAAACCTGAGAAATGACCTAAAACAGCAGTCAACCAAATCAAGAAAGAATTTATCTAGCCAGTAAAATGTGCTCATTTAGCAAATTTTGTCTGCATATAAGTGATTCTTAATGGCAAATAGAGAGAGATTTGCTAATAAGCTTTTCCCCATCATTAAGCATTAGCTTCACTCATATATGTGTTCATTGTACCCATACAATTGTCTACATTTTAATACTTTTTGCAACAAAAAATAATGCAATAAATTGTGTAATTGCTGCTTTAAAAACAAAATCTTTTGCATTATAATAGTCAAAATGAATGGTAATGCCAAGTAATTAAATTCTGCAGCTGGAGTTTCATATTAACTCAGCAGTTTTCTTGTATGAGTACAAATGAATGTTATGGGATACAACATAAAGTTCCTGGTACTAGAGTTTACTCTCTGATATGGATATTGCAGATAACTTTGTACTCTGAAAGGAAGTACAGTCCTCTCCATTGCAGTATTTCCTCTAGAATCTGTGGAAGGCCTTCTGCAGGTCCAGGAATCTCTGAAGGGAGAAAGGCAGACCAGGTGGGGCCCATATAATCTGCCATCACTCTTGCACTCAGTGGAGATTGCCAGAAATGGAACACAGTCAGAGGTTGCCCCTCGTATGTGGTGAATATCCCCCACTTTAAAAGGGATCCTGAGGGCAGCCATGCCCATAGAGGTCCCTGGTAAAAGAGCTTCAAAGGAGCTATGCAGTCATGAAGCGAGGCCTGATGTGCAGCAGAGGTGGTCAGATCTAGTGTAAAGACATAGGTCCTCCCCATGTGAAAAGCCAATACCTCCCGTAGCTAGTAGAGATCCCTGATGACAGGATGCCACCAATCCCAACTAAAGAATGCAGAGGATCTACACAAGGGGAGCCTAGCAAGGTTCCCTGTCCCTTTATGCAGTTATTACCATGTAGGAGTACAATCTGGCCCATGGATTTTTAGAATATAGCTAGTATACTGAATATTAAGATGCTCAGGAGAGTCTTAGCTACATGAATAAGCTATATTATTTGAAGATGAAGAAAAGTCTGCCATTTGCCAATATCATTCAGACAGCTCAAATGTGGGGAATATTCATGTAAGTCGTCATCTCTCTAATTACTAGAACAAATCTGCAAGTCTGGGGAAAATGTTAGGAGCAGCAGGAAATTGTACTGTTATGGAGTATTTTGAGATTAAAATAAATTAATATAGAAGACAACACAAATCTGAAGATGAAGAGATGAACGTTGATGCATCTTACCTACGCAGATGTTTTCCGAATCCATCCAAGGTTGTACAATATTCTTGATGCTTGTACAATAGCTGATTTATTCTAGGATCTGACAAGAAATTTCAGACCAGTCAGTCTGATATTACCTGTGGAGAAAGTTGTATAATATTTCTGGATGAATTGGAGGAGATAATTAAATAAACTCTGCTTGAATTAATAGAGTTTATACAGCTTCAGGAAGGTTAAGCTAATTGTGACTAAAAGTACCAAGAAGCCTGTCTGAGCATGTAATATCAAAGTAAGTTAATATGCACAGATTTTTAAAAAAAAATGCCAAAAAATAGCAGTTATTTTAAACAAATGGATGAAGTAATAAACTCCTTATAAATATAAAATATTGGAAATTACCATGGTGGATGTGGTACATTTTAAGAACAGATGTTGATGGTCTTCCTGTCATTAGAACTGAATCTGTACACTCATGTGCATGATTAGTTTGATCTGCCATTTTGGAAAAAAAATAAAGGAGCAAATTATTTTCAGACTTGTTAGCATGTCACTTATTGGGGAAATACATTTTGAAATAGATGGAGTTTGTACTGGTCAGTGATGGATATGTAAGTGTTGAATGGATTAGTTGAACTGAAACTTAGGCTTGGTCTACACTAAACCCCCAAATCGAACTAAGGTACGCAACTCAGCTACGTGAATAACGTAGCTGAAGTCGACGTACCTTAGTTCGAACTTACCGCCGTCCAGACCCGGCAGGCAGGCTCCCCCGTCGACTCCGCGTACTCCTCGCGGCGAGCAGGATTACCGGAGTTGACGGGGAGCACTTCTGAGTTCGATTTATCGCGTCCAGACTAGACGCGATAAATCGAACCCAGAAGTTCGATTGCCAGCCGCCGAACCAGCGCGGTAAGTATAGACAAGCCCTTACATTCTCAACATGCCCCTATATCTGGAATACATGACCTTCACAAAAATGCAAGTCTGGCTGCCCTAGGATAATGCCACAATGAAAATTACTAACAATCACACTCTCAGCTGGATCAGAAAGGCATTAAAGTCAGGTCCATATTTGGGGGCTTCTCCATCTATCCTGGTCAGCCCCTGTGTGGTAGATAGGGTTACCATACATCCGTATTTCCCCGGGCATGTCCGGCTTTTTAGTTTTTAATTGCCATCCGGGAGGATTTTTTAAATATATAAAAACGTCCAGAAAATACGGACATATGATAACCCTACCCACTGCCCCCTCTCCTCTTGGGGTGTCAGCTCGCTCAGCCTGCGGATTGCAACCCCCCCCGTGCTGCTGCAACCCTGCGCCCCACAGCTAGGAGGGGTGGCGTCTCTGCAGCCAGCTGCTGGGGCGGGGGACCCGCGGCCGCTTCTCCCTCCTCCGAGCACCCCCTGCGGCTCTGGCAGAGCCTCAGCCACCCCCCTCTGTCCCGGCCATGCAAGGAGCTCCCCCGCCAGCGGTCCGTGCAGCCGGGGTTGCCTCCCCCCCGGCGGAGCCGCTGCCCGGGGGCGGGTCCCGGCGCAGGGGGAAATTTCTCGGTGCGCGGTGGCTCCCAGGAGCCCAAGCTCCCCCACCCGGGAAGGACCCACGCTGTAGCGCCTCCCGCAGGCTGAGCTGCCGCAGCCTCGCCAGGTCCAGCTGGGAGCGGGGTGGAGGCTCTCCTGAGGGAGGTGAAGGGTGGGGGACTCTGAGGTGGAGGGGATTCTGAGGGTAGGAGGCTATGGGAGGGGGTGGAGGGCTCTGAGGCAGGGGCTGTGGAGGGGGTGGGGAAATGAAGGGTAGGGGTTATGGAGGGAGGTGAAGAGGAGGACTGAGGTGGGAGTGCTGTGGAAGGTGGGGGGTGCTATGGAAGGTGGGGGCTATGCGAGGGGGTGGGGGACTCTGAGGCAGGGGCTGTGGAGAGTGGGGGGGGCTGCAGAGGGCAGGCTATCAGGAGAGGGGGCAGGAGAAGGCTGAGGATGGGCCCTGTGGACAGCGGGTGGCTCTGGGGTGAGGCCTGGGGGGGGTCCGGTGGGCGGGCGGGAGGCGGCTCTGAGGCAAGGCCTGGGGGGTCCGGCGGGCGGGCAGGAGGTGGCTGTGGGGTGAGGCTTGGGGGGGGGGTCCAGCGGGCAGGCGGCTCTGGGGTAGGGTTACCATACGTCTGGATTTTTGGTCCTCAAATCCCCATCCGGGAGGAATTTCCAAAAAGCCGGACATGTCCGGGAAAATAGGGAGGCATGATAAGGGGACCGCCTCGTCCCCGGGCTCCGACTTTCCCGGATCCCACCGCTCTCCACCGCAGCGGGGGCCGAAGCAACTTCCCCAGCGCAGCAGCAGCCGGGGGGCGGAATGCGGGGTGCTCAGGGGAGGGGGGCGGAGTTAGGGTGGGGACGGGGTGGTGCCACGGCCCCGTGGAGTGTCCTCTTTTTGCAGTATTGAAATATGGTAACCCTAGTGGTAGGGAAGTGCTATTATCCCCATTTCACAGATGTGGCACAGAAAGTCTAAGTGACATACTCACAGTCACAGAGGAAATCCATGCTGGAGCAGGGAATTGAACCTAGGTCTCCCATGGCCTAAGCCAATGCCCTAACCATTGGACTATCCTTCCCCTTGTGATACTAACTATATTTTAAAATAGTGAAGATGGAGTTAGCTGGCAGTCTCAGAGCGGCATAACAAAAGGGGACCCAAGACCAGTACATGCTGGAGCCAGTGTAGAAGAAACCAAGGTAGATTGATTTAAATCAAGGCAATTTAAATCATGATTTAAATCACAAAGTGGAAAGCCTCTTAAATCATCATTTTAATCAACTTTTCAATTGTACTTCTATTGTGCCTTCTCATTAGTTGGTATAACCATTAAAACATGTTGATTTACAACTAAATAGAGCCTTTATGCTAGTTTTGGTACATCTGTTTGCTACCTAAAAGGGTACACTATAACTGTGTACATTTATTTAAGCAATTATATAGCTTACAATTTTCAGACTCTTATTCATTGTACATTTTCTATCCATCGGCATAGGCAGTGTTTACGCTGAAGCACTACACAGCTGTGCCACTGCAGCGTTTTCAGTGTAGACAAGCCCTTAGTATTACTCATTACACTACTTTAAAAAAATGAGATTGTAAATGAAAGATTCTTCCTACTACAGCTGTTTGTACCATTGTTGAAATGATATAATTTATTTCTAAACCCAATTTTATATGGAAAATAATATAGCATAAGGACTGTCTAACTCTATTTGAACCCTTATCTCTAGCATCAGACCGAATAGCTTGAAAAAAACTCTTTTTAAATGTTAAAATTCATAAGTGCCTAATAAAACTTTACCACTAAACTTTTACCTGTTATTGAGCAATAAAAATATCACTTCAGAAGTCCAGCAGTAACAGGAAAAAATGTGATTGATAAATATTCCCACAACAAACAAACGTACCAATTATATTTTGAACACTAACATTTTGAAATTCAGAAGTAAGTAATCACCCAAAACACAAATTTATCATTTAGAAGCATGGTGGGTCATCCTTAAGAATGGTGAAAAAAATAAGTTTACTAACTAGTTGATCCAGATAGTTCAGACCTGTCCACATCATCACACCTTCTTGGCAATTGTTGGAAATGGGCCATCCTGATTATCAGTACAAAAGTTTTTTTTTCTCCTGCTGATAAGCCCACCTTAACTGATTACTCTTTTTATAGTTGGTATGGCAACACCCATTTTTTCATGTCCTCTGTGTATATATATCTTTCTACTGTATTTTCCACTGCATGCATCCAATTAAGTGGGTTTTAGCCCATGAAAGCTTATGCTCAAATAAATTTGTTAGTCTCTAAGGTGCCACAAGTACTCCTGTTCTTTTTCCTGATATAGACTAACACAGCTACCATTCTGAAACCTGCCTCCTGGGAAGTATTTTTCATAATGTTGTTTTATTCTGACAGCTCTTTCTTGCACTGCTTACATTTGGCACATGTTCCTTTTTACCCAGAGGTACAGGAATTTCTTGAAAATATTCCCAAATAGGTCTTTTTTTATGACCTCCACCCATGGCAGGTTTTTTTCCCTCTAGTTCCCAGGTGTTGAAATCAACACTAGAGGCTGCGCTCTGAAGAATATTGTCTCTTCTTCCCACAGTGTCCTGCTTTGGCACCAGTTTTGCTCCTTGCTGGTTGCACCCTCTGCTCATGGTCCCTTGTTACAGAACTCCTCTGCCCCCAAAAAAACACAAGAACTACCAGAAATCCAAGGCTTCTGCCCGTGTAACCTACATGCCTTTTGTACTGCAGTATTTGATTGTTTAGAGACAGAAAGGGGTGCAGTTGAGAAATTAATGGACTTCTGTGTGTTTGTATCTCTGTCTGTACACACATGCATGGCGCCAGAGCAAGGCCATTTACTTGAAGTGCCCAGAACCATCCAGAAGCAAGGACTGGTAGTTATTGGGCAAATCAGTGTTTTTCCATGAGCTGGAAAGTATCCATGCTGGGTGGAGTCGTGAATATTCACAATTTGAGAACTGAGCCAATCAAAGCTCAAGTATGGGGAAGCTATAAAATAGGAGAATGAGACCACACAGTTGCGCTCAATGGATGGTCCTGTTGGTGTCTCTTGGAGTCAAAGGCCAGGTCCCAATGTCTTTGACTTTGCCAGTCTCTTGTACCAATAGCACAGAACCTTGGTCCCCCTCAGGATCAAGCCCTTTATATAGTATATGATGTGTTGTGCCATATTTATAAATCTTAATCTCAGAAGTAACATACTTTCCCCTGATTATTTATTTAAAAAAGCAGCCTTTAACACAAAGTTTTTGTTAGAGGTTCATGGATTCAGCATATTTATTATCAATTTAAATATTTTAAGAGATTATAATAAGTTTAGGCTTTAACATATTTTAAACTGGGTTATTTTTAAAAATAAAATTATTAAAATAAAAAATCTGTTTTAAATAAAAATAATCATTTTTTTTAATCTGTATTGGGAGAAACACACAGCCTCAAAAAGGAGAAAGAAAATCATATGTCAGCTGATTCAAGAATCATCACTGTAGATCTCCAGAAAGAGTTGCATTGAGCTTTGTGGCTAGGAAGGGAGAGTTATGACTGCAATATAGAGATTCAGAGTAGTGGTAAGCAAATAAGGGGGAACATAGGTGGGTTTGGTGGAAGAGGAAGGTGGTAGAAGAAATCTTGGAGAGTAATTATGAACCACAGTCATACCAGTCAGGAGTGAATTTTTGATTTGGAAGAGAGTGGATTCCTATCTACTTCTAGGCACCCAAAATGTAGTCAATCGCCTCCTGCAGGACTTAATCAAATATATTGTACAGAATTGGTTATATAGATGAGTTAAAATTTATGGGTGTACTTTATTAATCTGGCTGATACAAAATAAAGTGTCCTCCACCTGAGATTTGGTTTATTCATATTAGTTAGAAAGTTGGGGATGTATTATTCATCCTGCTTTTCATTTAACCTGGCACGCTGTGAAAACAGGTAATAAATAAACATGAGTGTTCCAAGGAGAAGTTTCTTCTCAGCAATTATGTTTTCAATCATCTGGCCATTTTCTGCATTGTGTAGCAACGCACTTTTCTTTCTTTCTTCACCAGTCTCACTCATGTGAGTTTTTTGTTGATGTGGCACAGGCGTTTTTTTTTTTTTTTCTCCTTTTTTTTAAGTAACTTCTTTGGTTTTGTAGCTTTTGCAATGGATGTAAATGTTGTGGATCTAAAAGTCTTAAAGAAAATCCTTGGGGTTGCTGAAGCCGAAATGTGCATGGGTGTAATTTAGTTGAATTGTTACCAGTATAAGTTCATTTAGATTTCTTTTTTTCCTACTGTTATCTTGGTAACATTCAATCTAGTTATTCCAGATAATTACAAATTCTGTGTTAATGACTCTGCCCAGCATCCAGCGTTCTCATATAGTCTAATTTTTGTATAGAAACCAGGCTGAGAACTGAATCAGATGCCTGGGATCCATGAACAGACCTCTCACTGGAAAAGTGCCACTCTTCTAGCATCATCCACCTATCCCCTTCCTCCCCAAAACCCTACAGAATCCCCTGTGCTGAAGGAGTTCTGTGGAGTCCTTGCGGGTAGCAAAGAGGCTGGGGACAAGAAGAAGAAGACTAGCCACATCAGTGGCGCCATCCCCCATCCTGCTGGATTTCTGCTGCGCCATTCTGTGAGGAGTGAATACATTATGGAGGTGTATTAACTGTCCCCGTGTCCCATTTGCAGTTGTGAGCGAGAGAGCTGAGCAGCACAAGAGAATGGCAAATTGAGAGGCCAGAAGCAGCATGACTCCCGGTGGAACTATGCTGCCAGCAAGAGAAGGGCCAATCAAGTAGCATGGAAGGGTAGCTGTCTGCAGATGGCTCCTGTGTCTATGGAGCTATGGTTCTGAAGGATTCCCATGATTAGGAGTACTCTCCTTATGACCTCAGCCAGACTCCAGAATGCCCTTTGCCTTTGAAGGGATGGTTGGTAGGAAACACCACAAGGGGAAGTTTAAAGAGATTTCTTGTCCCATCTGACTCTGTTCATTGGTTTCTCTCCAGCAGCAGCAAGCTGTATCCAGAAAATGCATGGAAATCCCACAAACAATGAGGTAGCAAGGTCCTAGTTCTATGCAGATACCGTTGGGATAGGGAGTAGCACGACACACTGGGGGAAGGGTATGTTCTCCCTTCTTTGATTTTAAAACAATGTTCTCGTGTATACTTTGACTTCAAACTATGGACGAGCAACAAATGCTTTGCAAACAAAACCACAGCTTGACCTCCTGGCCACAAATGCCTAGCCCCCCCCGCCCCCCAAGAATTTCCTTTGGGAGAGAAAAGTTTCTCCCATGTCACAAAAAAATTAACAAAATAAATGAAAAAGGTCTCATATGAAGCAACTCCTGCCATGTTAAAGTTACCAGTCTTTTAAAAGTGGGACATGAGCTTTTCTATCTCCTGAGAATCATTGTTTTTGCACAGGCAAGGGCAATTGCAATCCACATTGTACAAGTCTTTGGAACCACACGTTGATGAAAAATCATGCAACTCATAATTCCACACTTTTTTTTTTAACATTCACAGCATTGACTAAATAGGTTAATACACAGTATTTGGCAATTTCCTAATATTAGACTGTCACCTCAATCCCTACGCCGTCAGTGCATGCCAGTGAGCGTGCATGAGCCTAGTCAATTCTTTGAGATTTTAAATTGTAGTTTCATTTTAGATTTGCCAGCAGATTTTGTACTCCACTATGCCTGACCATTACTTTCCATTGGAGCACACATTTAACCGGTATACCTCTCCTTCTTTGAGAGACTACCAAAAGTAGGATGACGACATGTCCCAAGTGGCATTGTATAACATTTTCTGACTAAATGAGAGGAGGAGAAGGAAAGTTTTAATGTTGAAAGGGTTATAGGAGAGCTCAGGTGATCTAAGCAAACAGTCATGAGGATAAACTGAAATTACATGAAACCTTCGCTCATAATTGCTTCCCAAGTTAAACCCATTTTGTAAGGATGCAAAGGTAACAGGGAAACTCTTCTGATATTAAATTTCCAAGAGAAACAATCCCTGATGTTAACCTTACCTCAGAGCTACTTTTAATAGGTATTTGTGCATTGTTCTAGGACTAGCAGAAGAGTGATGAATTAATTCTGGTTTTAAAATAAATATCAATGTATGTTCCTTTACTTGAATATCCTTACTATACTTTCATATTGGATTAGCTATCTTTTTCATTAGTGCAGCTAGGCAAGACTAGATTGGAAAATTATTTCCAGAAGCGCTAAATGTTTCTATAGTATTTCCTTCCTGGATAAACTGCCAGTTGTGATGGCATTGATTTTAGTGATGCTATTGGTGACATAGTAAAATTCTGTTTGGAAGCCCTTTGTCACCTTTTGTATATATCTTCTGTTTTAACACTTGGTATTTTCCCTTCTCATTTGATCATGTGCTAACTACTTTTACAGTAATTGGATGGCATTTTAATTGGGGCTATGCTAAATAATTCAGCTTGGACATGCTCTCATTTTGACAGTGCAGATTCAACCGGACAAAGAGACCATTAATTTGCTCTAATAGTTGATGAAGCAGGCCTACAGTGGCTGGATTTGCAGACTGATGTGGCCTTTTAGTTTTCCTGCATTTTTTAGCCTTCTGTTTAATAATATGCCCAACTTTCTTCATGCTCTTTGGTATTTTATTTTAATATGGATCAGTCCGAGGAACGGGCATTAGTAGCTCATCTTAGATTTTAATTCACTTTCAGTTTGCTATCTACTATTTTATTTTTATAAATTCTGAATTTGCTATGATAGAAGCCTTTCAAGTACTAGACACTAGGGGAGTTTGCATGGCTTGCAAGCCACAGCTCACAGTAGGGGAGGTGAATGCCAGGAGTGACAGGACAGTGAACAATGCAGCAGCCACTCCTTCACTCTTAAATAAAGAACAATATAGATTGCTCCACTGTACTAGTTCAGCCTCACTGACCAGTGCAAAAGGGGAAGGCAGGGCCATGATCCGATCCAGTCCTGCTCCTAGACTCAACAGATGCAAGGCTTGGGGTTGTGGCAGGAGGCACCAGCAGGTGGAATCCGGATCCAGAGTCTCTCCATTGACTTCAATGGGCTTTGGATCAGGCCCTTGAATAGGAAGTTTCCCAGGAAAGAGGAGGCAAGTTGGGTTGAGGTTGGCTTAACAAGGATTCTGACATTCTGCATCCAGAGACCTACCTCCTCCCTAGCATAGACCCCCTAAACTGATTGCTTTACAACATCTGAAAATTAGCCAGTTCCAACAGGGCGTCATCTTGGGAACTAGTTGAGCTTCCAAAGGACTATATCTTGTGTGATAAGCAATTGATAAAGACAAACCTGGCTATTTTTATTTGATCTGTAGGAATCTGCACTGTGACATTGTTAGCATTAAATACTAATTTGTGGCATTAGGAATCCATTTCCCTACTGCATGGAACTTATGCCTAAATTTTGCATTTACCCTGGGGAAAAACACTTTTGGGGGGGGCGTGTCTAGATTTTGTACATATTCCTATATACGAGATATTCACTGACTTATCAAAGGAGTTTGAGTTATGTATTCAGTCACTGATGCAAACAGATGTCAGGGCCTGAAATGGCAAAATGTATAAACAGTATCAATTATGCTTGCTATTTCTTTAATCCTTCCCCAGGCTCTTGTTGAGATAGACTGAGGCCTGCTCCATCTGAAACACTGAGATAAAGCACTGCTTGAGAGAGAGAGAGTCTGCCAATTTTAAATGTGACTTAAAAGTCAGAGCAATCTGTGCACCTTTTAAGGCTGCTTCTCCTTTCTCAATTCAGTGGGTGTGATTTGTTTGCGAAAGCCAAGAAAAGTGTGTGTTACAGACAGTTACGACTCCTCTGTGGTCCATCTGCAATGGGTGGGAGGAATAACTGCTAAGAGGATGACAAGGAAGCTGCCTGATCTGGGGCCAGGCTCCATCATCGTTACTGAAATTGGCTAGTCCTTCGTGCACCAGTAACCCCATTAATTTCAGGGGTGCTCCTTGCCAAAGGCCATTGACGTTAGTAGGAGTCTCACCATTGTTTTGAATGGGAGCAGGAATGAGCTCATACGGCACATCTGCACTGGATTTGGATGTGTAATTTCCATCTCGGGTAAATGTTGCCCACGTTAACTCAAAAACAGAAGCACATCTGCCGCAATGCAAGCAGCAGGAGGGGCAAGCGAGACCAAATCCATGGCTGGGGTTTCAGATGGGATTGTACTTAGGGTGGTTTGCCCCTCCTGCCACCAGCGCCTCCACAGCCAGGCTTCTATTTTTAGTGCTCTCACTCGATCCTGTCTACCCGAGCTGGACGTGACACGTGCTGCCCCAGTGTAGACATAGCCTCAATGAAGTACTATTCTGCTGAAGAAAGGTTGGCAGAATCTGGCCCTTTGAAATTGTCATTTTTCAGCCACAGGTTGCCAAGGGGCACTGATATAAATGTAGTACTAGAAAAGTCATTCATAGGAAAATCTGTTGAAGCTTGATATTAATTAAAAGTTTTTCAAACTTTAGTGGCTAGAAATTATCCCACACTTTGCCCTGAATGGTTAGAGCTCTGGTGTATACTTTGCCTCAGCTATAACAAGAAGAAAGAAAAAAAAAATTCAACCATTTTCCCTAGGACCCAGTTGTACCACCTTTCCTCACCGGGAGTAATATTTACTCATCAGAGTGGTCCCTTTGACTTCATTGGGAGTACTTCCATGATACACACCTACCAACAAGGTGCAATTCACGCCTGTGTACGGAGCTAGTACAAGCTATGCACCACTTCAGTCTAACTGACACCCTATGTGGAGTTACAATTCATTCCCTGCCCTCTCCTGACTCGGGGGGCAAAGTTGCTAACCGCAGCCTTACCCAGGGCACAGTATTTTTTTCCCCTGGTGGCTGGATCTATAAGCCTGGAAATCTAAAATTCAGAAAGTAAATAATGTTAGCTCTGTAGTTAGACACATCCAGAAAACCAAATGCACAGTTAATATCCCACTCAGTATTATAGCACAGCTGGTGGTGCTCTTTTAGCAAGTGTTTCCTCATGGTTTGAGCAGAAGGCTAGTAAGCAGAATACTTAAGTTAGTGGCACAACTGGGACTATAACCTAACTTCCAGCCATGGGAAACACACTTATATGTGCCTCAGTTTATCTACTTCACAAGATATTGTAGGGCTTAGAAGATGCTTTAAGATGAAATACATAAATGCAGAGAACCATTAATAGTCATCCATAACTGTGAATTTCCTTGTCGTAGTTGGGTTTGTTGGGCAATCTTGAAACTTATTGAGGTTCCTATGTTTTCAGTTCTCCAGGTTCAGTAAGTGGTCCCTATGTTCCTTACTAATTCTAGAAGCCCACCACTGTACTTTCATCCCCCTCTGTAACCCAAGCCAGCATGCTTTGCCAGAAGCTGACTCCACATCAAACAGCCTGAAAGAGTTCAGAGGATAGTACTGTAATAGTTGACAAAAGGAGCCTCAACCTTTCTGAGCTCCTGTTGAGGCAGGGAAGCAGCCTAGGCTTTTACTTTGAGGTTCAGAAGGAATTGTACTTAGTTTCCCAACCTGGGGAACACTTACTGATGATTTATTGCTGAATTATCTGCTACACAGTCAGTGAATTAACCTGTGCATTGTTCTAACTAAATTCAGGATATATATATATTATCATGCCACAGCCTGAATTTTCACCTCCTGATTGGCGAGGGGCAGTGGGGGAGGGAAGGGAGTGTTCTGTCAATTTGTAGTTAAGGGAGTCCAACATCTGAGTATCCCAAAGCCCAGTGGTTAGATCACTCGCCTGAGAGATGGCAAATCTCTTTTCCCCTTCAGGTGGAGGGACGGCTTGAACTGAGGGTCTCCGACATCACAGCTGAGTACCCTAACTACTGGGCTAAAAGTTCTGAGGGAGGTCATCCTCCTCCCTGCGCCTCTGCCTGGCCTCTTGTAAAAATGGCAGAGCCACAGGAGAGTGTTTACAGCTGAGAATCCCAAGCAGATGAAGGTGCCTCCCTGCAGCCCTGATTTAGATTAGGGATGTAAATATTGGTTAAAGTTAACCAGTTAAACAATTAAAATTATATCTTTTAACCGGTTAACAGTTACAGAGGTAGTTCTAGTGGGCCTAGCATGGTGTGGGCTGGGGCTTGGGTTGCTTTGGCCTCCGGCATGGCCAAGGCCGGGGTCCCGCCGGCACAGCCGGGGCCAGGGCTGCTCTGGCCAAACCTGGTGCGGTCGGACCTGGGGTCCCACCCACTGGCACAGCCGGGGTTAACAGTTAACTCCTGAGAGGAGTGGGGTTAGAACACACCTCTCACCTTGACATCTCCTATTGGCTACCGTAAGCAGGAAGCTGTGCAGTGTGTTGGGTTTTTGAATCCTCTTCTGAGGCACATGTCTCCCTCCATTCACTGTATAGTGAGGCTTGGCACCAAACTCAGTCTTCGTGAATCCTGGTGATTTTCTAGGTGCCTAAAAGTTAGGCATGGTGCCACTCAGCATCACCAGGCCTAGCTTTCTTTGTGACACTAGCCCTTACACCTCAGCTAGCCACACACTAAATATCTGTGTGGATAAGCTCTCAGTGTAAGAGGAGGATCAACAGATGTATATAATAAACAGATGAGAGGCACTATTAAATTACTATTAATTCTATTAAATTAATAGAACTGAACAAGTTTTGGGATAATTTGTTACCAAATTATCATCCCTTAAAATCTTTAAATCAAGACTCAGAGGGGTAGCCATGTTAGTCTGGATCTGTAAAAAGCAACAGAGAGGCCTGTGGCACCTTATAGACTAACAGATGTATTGGAGCATAAGCTTTTGTGGGTGAATACCCACTTCGTCAGACGCATTTAATGGAAATTTCCAGAGGGGGGTATATATATGTTAGTCTATAAGGTGCCACGGGACTCTTTTTATAAATCACGACTGAATGTCTTTCTGAAGAGATGCTCTAGCTCAAAGCAGAAGTTATGGGCTTCATGCAGAAATTATTGGGTGAGGTTATTTGGCCTATGCTATGCAGGAAGTCAGACATAATGGTTCCTTCTGACCTTAAAATCTATGAATCTATAAACTGAAGTTCAGGCAAAAACAAGTAGTTGACCTGGTTCCCTTTGGCTAAGGTTAACAAATACAAGTGTGAAAAATGCTGGCTGTCATTTTTTAGAAAATATGGTTCTCTCACATTCCCCTGGATTACCATAATGACAATGTTTATAGGGCCCTTTAAATACAGCAGAGCATTGGTTTATGCCATATAAGACCAAGCCCAGGAGGAGGAACAAATTGTTTGTTTTGTTTTGTTTTTTGTTGTTGTTGGTTTTTTTCATTGAACCTATAGATGCTGAAGAATTAATGATAAATACAGGAGGTAAAAAATGCCCTGGATATTGGTTGAAGATGTGTCTTTTGTGTTTTGATCAAATGTTTTTAAAGGGCAGTTGGACCACCAAGTGAAACGCTAAAAAATGAAGATAGTGTGTGAATTTCCTAGACTGACATTTTTTCTATATCCAGAAGAAAGCTGCACGTGCACATCAGTCCCCTTTTTGCTACATAAACTCCAAATATCACTTCTGGGGGACACAAGATTCTTTAGGACGATAATAGATAAAAAGTAACCCATATAAATACTTAGTAGCATTGCTTACAAAACTTTTCAAAGGCAGATGTAGTTCTCGTGATGTGCCTTTTGCTAGTTGTTCATGACTGCTTTTAAGTCGCAAGTGCATAAACATCAACTGTGGCAAACTGAGAACACTAAAATGAATAAATATTCCCATATGAAAATATCCATCTGCAACTCACTAGGTATTATTTCCTCATGAGCCTCCAGCACAGTCAACAAAACCAGCTAAAGTAACCTGCAAAATAATCTCTTATTTCTGATATTAAAGGAAAACGGAATACAGAGGTCCATTAAAGTCTACTAACTGCAACTTCTTAGTCATAGAGTGAAAAATATCCTTTTGTTTCATCTTGCTACATAATCAAGCAAATAGCATAAGTGCCCAGGATACTATTGGTTTGATAAGTCTACATCCCACTATCTCAGCAATTATACTTCAGACATTCATTTGTCATGACTCGTTTTTCATCATGCATCTGATTATCATTCTAGGTTGATTTCTATTTTTTCCCATTAAAACACGCAGCAGCTCTGCTAATGCATTCTTTTGAGTAAGCACTGAATGTCAGGTACCATTTTTCTGATTTTTGTACATTAGCGAGAGCACAAGAATTGGAAACAATCAAACCTCATATGCTACAATTTGTAGGTATTACATCTTGAGGAGATTCTGCAGCATGCTTTATGGTCCAAGTGACTGGTTAATACAGTAGGATGAGAAAGACTATTTGTGTCTTTAAAAACTATTCTGCCATTCTCTCTCTGATGAGGCAGCTAATCGGCAAGTTAGTGAAGGATTAACTAACACCATTATTGGCATGGGATAGATGTGGAACGCTGAAGGGAACAGACACAGTCTCACTAGCTGGGAATAGATCTATCTGGGGGAAAGGGCTGTGAAATAATCAGTTTGTGTTCCCAGTGCCTGACAGCTCTTTTGGGCAAAACCCATCTCATTGTTTAGTCATGTGATATATCTATGCTCCCAGGATGGTGGAGGAGAGAGCGGGATGAGGTGTATTTGCTGCTTTACTGAAGAAAGTGGTGCTAATGGAATGGCTTCCCATGGTTCTTAAAAGGCTCTGGCTGTGGGACCTCAGGTTTGTTTCAGACTTCGATGTGAACCAGGCTTTCAATAATTACTTATCTCCATAAGGGATTCTCATGCACCATGTGTGTGTTTTACTTTGGAAATATCTGTAAGTATTAAATTTTGTTATTTTAGAGCTAGTCTGTGGTTGAATTATCTAGATTTTTATGACACTTTGCACCAAAGTATCTGAGTACTCTCTGTTGAAATTAAATTGATCTGCTGATTAAATTAAAACTGGACCATGATCAGGTCTGAGAGAGTAAGGAATTGTATATAAAGACCACTTGAACCAGATCCTGGCTTCTGCACTTTTCATTAATTCTATAGCTCAGTGGTTTGAGCATTGGCCTGCTAAACCTAGGGTTGCGAGTTCAATCTTCTTTGTATGACCCCAATCACTGCAGTATTTGAGCACATCATGGTCTTCAATGTATTTACCCTCACAACGCCCCTGTGATGTAGGAAAGCACAGATGTCTCCATTTTACAGATAAGGAATTGAGTCACAAAAAGACTAAATGACTTTCCCAAGGCTGTTTATGGCAGATAAGGAATTGAACTCAGGTGTCATGGCCCGGGCTAGTGCTCTAACCACTCGCCCATTCTTCCTCTTGGGGTCCAGAAGATGAGGAGGGTGGTTGTCACTGTGGGGAGGAAATGGCCTCAGGGAGGCAGTATGAGGCTAGTTTAAAAGCCCATTCTGCAGTCACCAGTTTCAGGCCCAATGCTGGACTTCCTGGAGGAGTTTGGGGTGGAACTCCTGAACCTCTATATTCCTGAAGGAAGAGGGAAGATGTCCCTCTTTTGAAACAATAGTAAGGAATAAAATTGTCAGACACATAGAAGAACATAAATTGTTGGGCAAAAGTCAACATGGTTTCTGTAAAGGGAAATCATGTCTTACTAATCTATTAGAGTTCTTTGAAGGGGTCAACAAACATGTGGACAAGGGGGATCCAGTGGACATAGTGTACTTAGATTTCCAGAAAGCCTTTGACAAGGTCCTTCACCAAAGGCTCTTATGGAAATTAAGTTGTCATGGGATAAGAGGGAAGATCCTTTCATGGATTGAGAACTGGTTAAAAGACAGGGAACACAGGGTAGGAATAAATGGTAAATTCTCAGAATGGAGAGGGGTAACTAATGGTGTTCCCCAAGGGTCAGTCCTAGGGCCAATCCTATTCAACTTATTCATAAATGATCTGGAGAAAGGGGTAAACAGTGAGGTGGCAAAGTTTGCAGATGATACTAAACTGCTCAAGATAGTTAAGACCAAAGCAGACTGTGAAGAACTTCAAAAAGATCTCACAAAACTAAGTGATTGGACAACAAAATGGCAAATGAAATTTAATGTGGATAAATGTAAAGTAATGCACATTGGAAAAAATAACCCCAACCATACATATAATATGATGGGGACTAATTTAGCTACAACTAATCAGGAAAGAGATCTTGGAGTCATTGTGGATAGTTCTCTGAAGACTTCCATGCAGTGTGCGGCAGCAGTCAAAAAAGCAAACAGGATATTAGGAATCATTAAAAAAGGGATAGAGAATAAGATGGAGAATAAAATGAAATTAATGGGCAGCAGGTTTAAAACAAATAAAAGGAAGTTCTTCTTCACACAGCACACAGTCAACTTGTGGAATTCCTTGCCTGAGGAGGTTGTGAAAGCTAGGACTATAACAGGGTTTAAAAGAGAACTAGATAAATTCATGGAGATTAAGTCCATTAATGGCTATTAGCCAGGATGGGTAAGGAATGGTGTCCCTAGCCTCTGTTTGTCAGAGGGTGGAGGTGGATGGCAGGAGAGAGATCACTTGATCATTACCTGTTAGGTTCACTCCCTCTGGGACACCTGGCATTGGTCATGGTTGGTAGACAGGATACTGGGCTGGATGGACCTTTGGTCTGACCCAGTATGGCCATTCTTATGTTCTATGATATTTCCTATCTGGTCTCTTCCTGGAGCCTGGGAAATGTAGTGCACCCTGGTGGCTTTATAGCGCTGCTTGTGGGAATACGGGACAGAGATGTGACTATGATTTGAGACTGGACCATAAAGACAGTTCTCTTCATTATGCTTTTTATACATATGGCACATTTTGTATAGAAGGACAGCAGAGTTTTTGTGGAAATCATCATTTTACTTTGAGTGAAATGCATACCTTTTTAGTTTATACCGAAAGTCCCTTTCTCTGTATGCTGGAGAGCCTTCCTAGAATAGCAAGCAGCCAGTCTGGGAAAAGATCACAGCATGGTTGATTCATATCATCAGACAGTGGCAATTTTCATGGTTTTATTTTAATATGTATATTCTTATTGTGGCCTTTATGTATGTGAAAATATATTGCAGTGTAAACAAGACCAGACCCATCATGAAAGCCTTCCTCTGTCAGAGTGCCATACCACACTGAAAACCTAATTAAGCATGGGAGCAGTTATCATTGGGAAGATTTGCATTCTGCCCCTCTGAGTGAACTGAATCTCTTTTGAATTTATTACTTCATGTCATTGCACAGCGGATAAATATTTTTCATAATGTTTCTTAAGGCTCTACTGAGGAAAATCCCTAAACTGCCACTGAAAAGGTCTTATACAAGGGCACAGTAGTCTGACAACTGCAGTATCTCACTTTTTCTGACTTAGTTCTCCATTTACAGCATAGAAAATTATCACTGTCTCTATCGGCATTCTCTGAATCTGTCAAGAGAAGCAAAGCATCATTTGCATATAAACATTTTTTTTATCATCCCAACTTTTATACTCCTCACTGGTTGATACCCCTTCCTTCCATTCCCTTCCCCCCCCGCCCCCCATGAGCACAGCAAAAAAATGAAAAGCCAACATACACAGCAGAAATAAGAACAGACAGCCTTGTCTAGTATCCATTTATTCAAAATGAGGTTGACATGCAGTCCTTACATGAGTACATGTCATATGATTGGTATATAGTAGTCTAATGATCCTATTAAATGCAACTGGAATATTCATCTTATTCATACATAACCAGACGTATCATAACACTGAAGTTAGTGTGTCATAATTGTATTTCCCACATTATTTTTACGATTTGCTGGAATAAGACTCCAATTGTTTTTGACTTTAGTGTTTGCTTACATTTATTCCCTACACTATATAGCACTTCTGATTGATCTATGTGATACCACCTCTTAGTGGTTTAAATGTTTGTGATCTGCACATTTATCTGTATACAATGGGCCCCTTTAATTCCTACCATTCTGAAAGAGGTTACCATTTCTTGAAGAATTTCCCAGTACGGAGATAGGAAACAAATGTCTAGAAATGACACACTGGTTCTAAAGGAAAGAAATGTGTATGCAGTGTGCGATTCTTAAAAGAAAAAACAGACTGCCTTCATTAAAACCCAATCATATAGTAATGGCATAATAAAAAGCCGCTTATTCCTTGCTTCTAATGTTACGAGCTTCCCTCAAATACTGTTGATCTTTAGGTTATACGCTCAAATCCAGTTTGATGTGTACTATCATTATAGGGCTCAGAATGCTTGAAATCTGTGGACCAGATTTGCTGTGCTCCTTCCATTGCTATCTGAAAAACGTACAGGATCAGGATTGAGAGTAAGGCTATGTCTACATAACTGCGCTAAGTCGACCTAAGTTACGCAACTCCAGCTACGTGAATAACGTAGCTGGAGTCGACGTAGCTGAGGTCAACTTACTGCGGTGTCTACACCACACTGGGTCAACGGGAGAGTGTCTACCGTTGATTTACCTTACTCTTCTTGTTCGGGGTGCTGTACCGGGCTCGACTGGAGAGGAATCTGTGATCAATTTGGCAGGTCTTCACTAGGCCCACTAAACTGATCCGGTGCATCGATGGCTGGAGCATTGATCTGGCGGTAGTGTAGACATACCTTAAATCTTTTCAATACTTTTAAGGCAGCAGGTACGGTGAGGGTTTTCCTCCTTCCCCCTTCTTTGGCTGTCAATTAAAAAAATGTGCATATTCCTAATGATGCTATACTCTCATAACATCCTGTATGATTTGAATTGAATTGCACCTAGTTGCTGACAGGGCTTTGGAGCGGAGCACAGAGCAGCTCCGAAGCAGTGGAGCTGCAGGTTTTTGCCTGGACTGGAGCGGAGCCGGAGCACAGCTCCAAAGCCCTGGTTGCTGTGCAGATGGTTCACATAAGAGGTTTTCTTCTGGACAGCACTTGGTACTTGCCTGATCTACATTAAGCACACTGAAGGTCAGCACTGTGGCCATCCCCAGCTGAATTAAAGTGATCAGAGAAAAAATTATAAGCTTGTGTTCTTATTAAAATTGTATTTCTGACTCAGCAAATTCAAAGGGTTTGAGAATAAAATGTAGCTGTGCTAATCTCCTTGGTGCTGAAGTTTTTTCATTACCATCAGATATAACAGGAAAGAGTCACTGGAATAAATGATCTCAATAATAGCAATACTCTCCTTCTGCCTAACGCAATCCATTTGAACTGTCTTTAAGGATAATAAATATTTCAATAGAGGTCAGGCAGTGACAAGTTAATTGCTATAGAAAATGTTTGACCTAAAAATATGGGGAAGTAAATGTTTGTGGAAAGGAGAGAGCTTTTATGCAACACATTTTCTCTCTTCAGATGCTGGTTGCTGCATTAATTTCATCTGTTCCAACAGCTTCTTCTAATGAAGAGAGTCATTAACTGGACCTTAAGGGCTCAATTATTCTCCTTATGAGGAAAAGTAGTGGTAGGCATTGGGAGGGGGTGCACCACTCATGTGACAATGCCTGGAGCATTAAGCCTTCCAATAGAGCAGAATGGATCATGCTGTGCAATGAGGCTTGCTATACTTGTATAACAGGTGGAGCCAGATTGCCCCCTTCACAAATCTGATTGTGTAATGGATATGATGGGTCTATGGTGCCACCTACCCACCCATAAACTTCTATGACTAATACCACTGCAGGCTGTGCTAATTTCACCCCCTGGCACTGCTTAATGGTGACAGCCAAACTAAAGCTGCATGTTGCACAAGAGCATTAGGACCAAGGGCAGCATTCATTGGAGCAGCCACAATTTGGTGCTGAAACTCTAAGAATCCTCTAGGAAGGAAATATGTATGAACAGATTTGGTGCATAGGAAAGCAATGTATTTGCATCGATGCAGAAGTATGTGCAAGTAGTACTTGCACTTATTGCTAAAGCTTTTTCCTTGAGAGCCAAACTACAATCCCCTGCTGCCATGCAGCTTGCATTTTATATATATATAAATTATATATAATGGATTCTCTTATGTTACACAAGTCTAAAACTAGACTTTTATGCTGGCTTCATTCTTCACTCTATAAAGAAGTAGTTGAAAGAAAACAAAGTTACTATAGATCTTGGCTGAATTAAACCATGTCAGCTGTACTCAAACTATAAAGTATAGATAGATGAGCAGCAGTATACTTGACAGCAGTGTCATTCCAGTTAGCCTCTGTCCAGAACAAGAAATTCTTTGACTAAACTCAACAACAAAGCAAATAGCTCACCGAGCAGCTTAGAATATTTGGTAAAAGCTGCAAGTACACTTACCCCATAAGACCATTTTAGAAATTAAAGATCATAAATGTACAACTACGGTCTACAGTAAGTGGTGTTTTATGCAAAGCGCACGCCCTACCTTTGATCTTTCGTTTCTGCCAGTTGATTTCCAAGTGAAGTCCTAGATGTTGGTTTTGCCCTACCGAGCCCAAAAGACAGGCTTGGCTTGTTTAGGCTTGGTCTACACTAACCCCCCAAATCGAACTAAGGTACGCAACTTCAGCTACGTGAATAACGTAGCTGAAGTTCGAAGTACCTTAGTTCGAACTTACCTCGGTCCACACGCGGCAGGCAGGCTCCCCCGTCGACTCCGCGGTACTCCTCTCGTCTAGCTGGAGTACCGCAGTCGACGGCGAGCACTTCCGGGTTCGACTTATCGCGTCCAGACAAGACGCGATAAGTCGAACCCAGAACTTCGATTGCCAGCCGCCGAACTAGCGGCTGGGTATAGACGTACCCTTAGAGACCCCTCTCTTTCCTTGTGCGATTCCATGGCTTTTGTGATCATCCAAGCTAGTTGTCCCACGGTTTAAATAAGGTAGGGCTGCTGGAAGGGCATTCTCAGTGAGAGGTCTCCCTTCAGGCAAAAGCCCAGATTCAGTGGCCTTCAGGGCATGCTGCAAGGCTCATCTCTTGCCCGCAATTTGCTGGTAGTGGGTCCTGAGAAGGGCCTTGCGTCAAATAGCTGGAGAGATTGTTAAAAGAAGGAACAATGTGAGATTTTTAAGACTTTCTCCTGAGCACCTCACAATTGTCTGTCTTTAGTCTCAACTCCCCTGTGAGGTGAGAAACTGAAGCACAGAGAGATTTATGTATGGGGGTAATGAATTGAATCCAGGTCTCCCATTGCCCAGGCTAGTGCCCTAACCACTGGACCACCCTTCCCCTCTAATTGCTAATGTAAAACTGCTAGAGAACAATGCAGATTTAAAAAAAAGATAACATTCATAGGAGAATAACATCTATAATTTTTAAAAATGAGGTTGGAATTAGATAAAAACTAAATTTTAGACTTTTAAGGGGGAAAACAGAGACAACAAGGGTGAAAGGTTGTATCGAGAATCAGAGGAGTCATTGCTACAATTTTAAATTTGCAGGTGTTTGTGTAAAATATGTTTATAAAATGTTAATTAATGATACAGGTTAATTGATTTAGCTTGTGATATAAGGTGTCATTTTATGTGCAATGAATCATGGTTGTCACATTTTGGCTACTTTCTACATTGTCACATTTTAGCTGGTTGGGATGTTGAGGGGTCCTATATTAAATGGTCATTTAAGAATCTGTATAAGCCATAGACTTGAGGCAACATAGGACTGTGCGTAACACCCATACAACATGTTTTCTCCTGTTCATTAATTTAAATAGGTTGCCCTTGTATTGAAACCATCAAATGATAGTAACATAGATTTACTGAAAAAGGAAAGAGGTGCGATCAGCCACTGAATTATTTGCTTGTCACTCGCAAAGCCAAAAGGGAAAACTCTAAGAGATCCATACTGGGATTTTGATAAGATCATTGTAGTTCAGGAAAATATCACTTTGTATTTATCACAGACTTGTGTTTTATTCTTTTGAGAGTTATATAAACTTTCTGGTAAGGTATATGTATTTTAATTGTTCAGTATTTGTATTTTGCTACGCAAGTATGCTGATTTTGAGTAAATGTCTTCTCCTAGTGAGATTTTTTGTTTTGTGCTAAAGTATGCTTCTTCCCTGTGGTTCACACAGAATATTCTTGTGAGATTGTTTAGTTTACTGGTTTCATATTCCTTATGAACATTCAGTTAAATTGACTGCCAATGTGCAAATCAGGTAAAATCCTGTGTATTCTGACCACCAATGGAACCAGTTGACCACAGAGAAGTGAAAGATTTCTTGAGCTTGCATGGGGTGGGGATGCACACCCATGTACATCAGGTAGCATGGTTGCATAGAGATTCCGGTCACATTCCTGCATAGCTGGATTTAATTTGGAGAGCAGGATGAGAGTTAAGGCTGCTTGTTGTGAATTCGCTGACCATGACCCTCGCCAGATCAAGGCCACACAACAGGGGTGACTGCAACCTCACTGCAATGTTCTTCCAGAGGATTTTTTATTCTGTTCCCCCATCCTAAGAAATTTCCCTTTTCCAAGCCCTTGTAGACCTGAGCGTTACTTACTAGGCCTCAATCATGTCTGACCCAGCCAAAGCAGTAGGATGAATTAATCAGGGCAAGATCCACATAGGGATTTAGGTGCTTGACTGCCACTTTATGTGGCCAAGTCCCAAATTTCGATCCTCAAAACCCCTGCTCAGTTGCCACCTAACCCTGTAGGTTCCTAAATTCTCCAGGTGCCTAAGTTTCCACTGGTAAAGTACCCATGGCACCTAAATTCCTGCTGATAGGCATGCCCACAACCACCTAAGTCCTGACACACCCAACACTGAGGCCATACCTAAGCCCCAGCCTAATTCACAAACTAGGCTTTCTCCACCTGTCTCACCTGTGGTGTCTGATCTGGTAGACATATCAGAAGCTGCCTTAAAGATGGCCTACTTGCTCGGGCCCTGCTCAAAACAGAGGTAGTCTTGGTGGTTGCAGCCCAAATTCCTTGTGTCTCTCAGCCCATTGGTTGAGAGAGCACTCTTCCATGGCAAGGGAGAACTGAGTTCAGATCCCCACATGGCCCCATTCAGAGCAGGAACTTGAACTCAGCTCTCCCAGGTGAGTGCCCTAACCACTGACCTATTGAGTCATTCTCAATATCTCTGGCTCATTAAGTATTTTATACAAAATAAAACAACTTCCACAGGAGAGACTGAAAGACTCACCGTAGAATACTACATAACCTATTGGTCAGGGTGCTTACTTGGGTGGGAAGAGACGTGGCTTCAAGTCCCTGCTCCAAACTAGGGAGAAGAGGAATTTGAACCAGGTCTCCCACATCCTAGGCAAGTGCTCTAACCACAGGCATACTGAGTGTAAGAGGGGTGCCGTCACCACCTCATGTTTTTCTCAAGAAAAGCCCTAACCCGGGGGGGGGAGGCAGGCCTCAGAGCCCAAGCTCCAGCCCACATGTCAACATTGCTATCTTTAGCCCCAGTCAGTTGACCTAGGCTCAGACTCGCTGCCACAGGTGTTTTTGTTTGTTTTGTTTTGTTTTGTTGTGGTGTAGATATATTCCCTAAGCGGCCTCATTCATTGTACAGGGAGCCTGGACATCTAACACGGGACTATGGATTATGTTAGGTGGCAGGGCACCTAGAGCTAGGTGTTGCAATGTTAAGCCTAACTGTCCTTTGTGCATTAATTTAGAGGTGGCCAATCTCTGACAGGTAGTACCTGCTCACTGTTCAGGTGGTCTGCTAAACCTCAAAATTTTTCTATCTGTTTTGATACTGTGTTTCATACCCATCGTCTTGAAATCTTGTCCTTCTTTGCTTTGCATGACTCAGGGCTAGCTACACTATATAACTTTGCTGGTGTAGCTATACCTAAGCCCCCTAGCAGAACTGCAGTGTTAGGGTTAGTGCATAGTGGCAAAAGCAGTTCTTTTGCCGTTATAGTTAAACGACCTCCCCAAGTGGCACAGCTCTGCTGGCAACATTTTGTAGTGAAGACCTGGACTCTCTCACTCCAGGTTCTCTTCAATAACGCTAGTCATTCCAGCAGGTTCTCCTACAAAACTGTGTCCTTTGCTCACTCCTTTTCTTCCTCTACAGACACTCTGTAAAGGACAGTATCCACTCATAAGGCTTTAACTGCCATCTCTGTGCTGGTGACTCACAGGGCTTCCTCTCCACTCCTGAGTTGTCTCCCTCCAGCCCTGCATCTCACCTTGTCTCTCTGATAGCTCCTGGGTCTTGTTTTCTATGCAGGGGATCCATTTCCAATATGGTACAGTAACAATAAATTCTAAAAAAGTGTCCTGTGGCACCTTATAGACTAACAGATGTATTGGAGCATGAGCTTTCGTGGGTGAATCCGAAGAATCCGAAGAAGTGGGTATTCACCCACAAAAGCTCATGCTCCAATACGTCTGTTAGTCTAGAAGGTGCCACCGGACTCTTTGCTGCTTTTACAGATCCAGACTAACATGGCTATCCCTTTGATACAATAAATTCTAAGTTAGTCATTACAATAAAAATTATGCATTGTATAGTTAAAAAGATGAACATTCAAGAATTACATTACATACATAAATCTAAAATATGTAATCAGTACAGTTCATAAACACCAAAATGCTCACTTATACAAGTTTTCCACTCCACCCACACAGCACACTATAAGAACGTCTAGAATGCTGGCGTAGCCAAGTGTACCCAGGGAATATATTCCTTTAAGTCTTTGCTACACATTCAGTAATAAATATATAAAATCAGGAGCATGCATCCAACAAGATATATCCCAGGGGTTGGCAACCTTTCAGAAGTGGTGTGCCGAGTCTTCATTTATTCACTCTAATTTAAGGTTTCGCGTTCTAGTAATACATTTTAACGTTTTTAGAAGGTCTCTTTCTATAAGTCTATAATATATAACTAAACTATTGTTGTATGTAAAGTAAATAAGGTTTTTAAAATGTTTAAGAAGCTTCATTTAAAATTAAATTAAAATGCAGAGCCCCCCGGACCGGTTGCCAGAACCTGGGCAGCGTAAGTGCCACTGAAAATCAGCTCGTGTGCCACCTTCGGCACATGTGCCATAGGTTGCCTACCTCTGGTATATCCATTATATAACAAAACAAGGGTGCAAAGTTAAGGGTGGGTGGTGTAATTGCACTGTTACCAACTAACAATTTTATTGCATGTTTTACAATATTTTTTCTTAAAGCCCCAACTCCTGTAGGCAGGATCAGGAGAATCTCAGAGAAGGCTGGGGGGGGGGGGGAGTTTCTAGGTCTCCTGGTTGTGGGTAAAAGCTTGAAAATGCAACCCAAGTGCATACTAAAGGCTCAGAAACCAGAGGACAAATGAAAAGAACCCCAAATTTTTGTTTTAAAATCTCATGATTGACTGTTTAGGATTGGCAATGCTAATTAGGTGGAGTAATGAAGGATTATATAGCAGCATAGAACTGGCGGGATCCCTTAATTGCTCATTTCCAGACATTCTAACATTGTATTTTCTTTGAAGCTTCAGAATGTATGTGAAGTTTAATTTTGTGGTACTGTTAGACGAATACCTTCAAAGCACTTTCAACCATAATTCCTTTTAGTAGGCGTACTAGACCTTCCCCCTACAATACTTCGCCCCACTTCTGCCGCTATGCCTATTAAATTATTTGTGTACTAATTTTGCTGTTCTATAATGAAAGAGCATTCAACTTTGCCGTACAGCATTAGTTGATTTTATTTGTTGACACATCCATATTGTCTATTATACATAGTTCCAGTATACTGAAGTTCAAAGATCTCTCTCATTTAATCAATTATTTTACCAAGGCCTGAAGTTAAAAGATTAAAAAACAAACCTGGAGTCACTAGATTTGTTCTTTTCCAATGCCCTGAGGGCTTTTTTTGTTTGTTCATTTGTTTTGTTTTCTTAAAAAGCAACCATGGTTGAGTGACTGCAGTTGCTAACTTAGGGTTACCATACGTCCTCTTTTTCCCGGACATGTCTGGCTTTTCGGCACTCAAACACCCGTCCAGAGGGAATTGCCAAAAAGCCGAACATGTCCGGGAAAATGCCGGCCAGGCACTTCCCCTGACTCTTCGGCTCTGTTTAAGAGCCGAGCTGCCCGAGCGCTATGGGCTTCAGGCAGCACCCTTGCCTCCGGCCCCCAGCCGCCGGCCGGGCACTTCCCCTCCCGGGCTCCGGCGGCACAGGGTCCGGAGGCATGGGGGCTGCCCGAAGCCGGTAGCGCTCGGGCAGCACGGCTCTTAAACAGAGCGGAAGAGTCAGGGGAGGAGCAGAGCCTCCGGCCACGGCGGCTCTGCTCCTCCCCGACTCTTCGGCTCTGTTTAAGAGCCGAGCACTACGGGCTTTGGGCAGCCCCCCATACCTCCAGACCCTGCGCCGCCGGAGCCCGGGAGGGGAAGTGCCCGGCTGGGGGCGCAGGGTCCGGAGGCAAGGGGGCTGCCCGAAGCCCAAGCGCTACCGGCTTCACGGTTTGCCGGGCAGCCTCCAGACCCTGCACCCCCGGCTGGGCGCTTCCCCTCCCGGGCTCCAGCTGCGCTGGGGAAGCGCCGGCCGGGGGCGCAGGGTCTGGGGGCTGCCCGGCAAACCGTGAAGCCGGTAGCGCTCGGGCAGCCCTTTCCGCATGGCTGGGAGTGGGAGGGAGGAGGGGCGGAGTTAGGGCGGGGAAGGGGCGGAGTCGGGGTGGGGCTGGGGTGGGGAAATGGGCAGGGCCAGGGCCCGTGGAGGGTCCTCTTTTTTTATTTGTTAGATATGGTAACCCTAGCTAACTCCCCTAGAAACCTGACATGCAAATTAGATTGTTAGATCTTAGGAGCAGGAACTAGGTGTTTCTTAGGCCTGGTCTACACTACAAAAGTAGACTGACATAAGCCACTTTGCATCAACCTAGTTGTGCAAGTGTCTACACTTAAATATGTCTCCTGCCAACGTATGTGCCTCGTTACAGCGACGCAGTACCGCCGCCTCCCCGAGTGGCACTGAGCCATACTCGATGTGTACTGAGGTCAACACAATGCAAGAGTAAACACTACATTATGATGTCGACCCTAATAGTTCTCCAGCAGCTGTCCCACAATACCCGATGCTAACTGCTCTGCTCACAGTTGTGACCTCCACTGCCCCAGGGTCACAGAGACCGGAAGGGTCACCTCTCCTTTAAAGACCCATGAATTTTTGAAATGCCTTTTCCTGATTGCCCAGCTTGGTGAGCACACCTAGCAGCTCTACATTCTGGTGTGCAACTGCCCAGCTGACCATGCTGGCTACACACTCCAGCTTGGACTAGATAAGAGACATTGGATCTCCTGGGCCTGTGGCGAGAAGAGACTGTGCAAGAATCACTATGGATCAGCTGTAGGAATGTGGACATCTACAAGCAGATTGCACAAGGGAGACAAGAGAAGGGGTGCAGCAGGGATCAGCAGCGGTGCTGCCTGAAAGCGAAGGAACTGTGGCAGGCATATAACAGAAGGCCACGGCGGCCAACAGTCAATCTAGTGCTGAGCCATGTGCCACATGTGGCAGAGACCCCACTACCATCCCACAGACCACTGTGGAGCCTGAGTCACGGGCCTGTGGCATGAACAGCGAGGTGGAGGAGGATGGTTGACATGCAAATCGGGAGGTGCAGATGTGCTGTGAACCAGGACCCGTTTGAGACTCCACCCCAGTGCAGTCAGTCCCTGTGCACGAGCCCAATGCAGGGAAAGGAACACAGGCATGCAGCATATGGGCCTGGGTGGCTTCAGGACACCAGCAGCAATTGTGCTCTCTTACAAGCAGCTGGAATCATCCCAGTCTGTGGGAAATGGTGCCAGTATTCATTGCCATCACCCTATACTCATAGTTACATGCAACTGAGCAATTCCCTCATTTTCCTCACTGCTGGCAGGCCATACTCAGCATGGCTGGTGCTCTGAGTGGCGCTGGGCACAAGCACTCTGAAGCAGAAATGACAATAAGCATGCCTTGTGTAAAACTTGAGGGGAGCAATGGAAGGAAGTTGATTCTTAACTTTTGACTTCTGTTGTGACAGTACTGACAATGGTGCCTGCAGGTGTTTTATCTGCAGCTGCTGCCATTGCAGCCTTGAGGGGTTTCCCCTTTCCACAGCTCTGGAATGTCTGAGCCAGATAAAGAGGAGAAAGAAAAGGATGAGGGATGACTTGTTCAATGAGATCCTGTAAAACAGTGCACAAAGGGCTTGGAGTGAACATTGCAGACAGTTTGGAGAAGTAGAGTGGAGAAAGGCCCCAGAGTCCCAACAGGAGGAGGAGAGGGAGATGCACCAGGACATAATTGGGAATCACAGATGCTGCAGATTCTTGTGGCCCTACATGTTCAACAATCACAGGCTCGCCTCCTTTTGCAGTCCATGGAGAACTCCATTACAGCACCTCACCTGCCACTCTTCCACATTGCATCACGTGCAGGGAGAGGGGAAAACAGCATTCACCATCTCTTACCTGTAAGTGGCTGCTCTGCGCTGGGGGAAGTAAGGGGTGGGGATGGGGACAGACAGCCCAGATTTGCCTACCTTTAAGATGCAATACAGGCACAGTACAGTATTTGGTTTTTTTTTGGGGGGGGGGGGGGGTCTATGCTGCTGCCTGATTGGTTACTTCCAGTTCCCCATGGTGTCCGGTTGACTGGTCAGTCCATAACTCTCATGTTCATATCTTTGAGGTTCTTCTATAGTTGAATCTTTCCTTAGTGCTGTCAAGGTGGCTGATATAGGGCTTCACGAGCAACGAGGATTCTGGGTCCCCGGGATCACTTTGGGCATTTCAACATTGCCAATGGTAATCCACCCTGCTTGTAGCTTTCCATGTTCTTTAGAGATGCAAGCTTCATGCCCCTTCCCTGACCAGCCAGCAATGAAGTGTCCCTGGTAATCCACCATTGCTTGAATAAGCATACAAAAGTAGCCCTTTCTTCTGATGTACCCTTGTGGCAAGGTGGTTTGGTGCCAAAATAGGGATGTGTGGGTTGTCTGTTGCTCCACCACAGTTCGGGAACCCCATAGCTGAAAATCCATCCTGTGTCCTGCACGTTGCCAAGAATCTCAGTCCTGCATAGCAGGAAACTATTTATTGCCTGACAACGGCTCTCACAGTGGATTTTCCAACTCCAACATGATTTCCCACTAGCCGGGAGCAATCCAGTACTGCAAGTTTCCACAGTACGATTGCCACTCGCACTTCCATTGTCAGTACAGCTCTCATTCTCCTGTCCCTCAGCATCCATAAGTTCTGCAGCCAGTGCTCATCATTCCAAGCCTGTGCTATGGTGTGATCCCACCAGTCACTCCAAGTTTCTGGGGCCCAGAAGCAGCACTCCATCATCTGCAGCTGCTCTGAGAATGCCACCGATAACTTTGAATTGATTCTTGCTGTGTCCTAGAGCAATCCATCCGCAAAGAAATCATCATGCTCTACACCGAGGAGGTTCTTCTTACGGCTCTGCAAACTCCAGATGATCACACGCCCTGTGGTTGCAACGCTTATAAACAATCAAGACTCCAGGCTTCTGTCAGAGATGATGGACAGCAAGGAAGGCCATGCGGGTTCATGGGATATTTAACAAAGGCACCAAACTTATTGAGGACATTAGGGGATGGAGACAATTCATGCTGGGAAGTTGACCCCTTGTTCCCACTCGCTTCTGTCCCACCATGGATTGCCAAAACTTCCCAAACCACACTGCACTGGCAAGTTGCACACTGGGATACCTACCCATAGTGCACTGGCACAAGCACTCCTGGTGAGTACACACACTGCCAACACAAGGAGCCGAGTGTGCACAAGCAATATACTACCTGCAGTGACTTTACGCGGACTTAACTTGCATCAACCAAAGTCTGTAGTGTAGATATGGCCTTACGGTGCCAAGCACAATGGGGCCCTGATCCTTACAGAGGTCAGTGGGTGCTACTGTAATACCCAAAACAAGTCTTACTACAAATCATCGGTTTTGTAAGTATCTAATTTTTCCCCAAGCATCTCCTCATCATCTTCTTTTATTCTGTAATCAGCAGTTTCTGCATGTTGACAAACTCTTTGTTACTTCATAATTGTTCAGTCCTCTTTTCTTTATATTGTTAAAAGCTGGTCATAAAGGAGCTGGTCAGTTGTTTAGCCATCTTGGACTTATTGATTTTTGCCTCCCTCATTTTGTAGTGAGGTCTACTTTCTCTCTGGTATTTCTTTTTTTTTCCTTTGCTTTCTGATTCACTGAAACATTTTCAACAAACCCAACTGTGAAATTTGTGTGCTGTCTTGCAACAAAGTGAAGCATTTCAAAGAACTATTGTGCAGTATAGAAAATGTCTATTCTTTTTAGCTTCTAATGTCAAGAAAAAACAAAGCTTGCGAAATGATCATTTCTTTACATTAGAATTTTCTTCTGCAACAAGCTTTGAAAGTCTTCAGTAAATCTAAAGATAAAAGCATCAGACTTCCCAAGACTTTTCTACTTAGGAGGCTTAAAAGGGTGTGGGGAAGCTCTCTACAGGCATCCTTGGCAGTCAGAACGTAAAGCAGAATTTAAGCTTTCTTGTCTTGAAGTATTTAAAGGCTTTGCTATTGCTGCGTATTGGCACTCTTCTGAATATCTTCTACAAGATCACATTAGTAAGCTTTCTGAAGTTAAAAAAAGTATAAAAACTTGCAATACACTTCTAGAGGTAGTTTTATCCTCTGGTTAGAATATGATTTGAGATTTTAGCAGCTCTACTGATGCACAGTTTTCTTGGTTTGTGTGTATGCCATTTAAAGTTGTGCAAATGGTGTTAGACAATCAGCGACCTGTTTTGAATCCCCGAGACAATAATAAAGTTGTTTCTCATTATTAATTCTGAATCATCAGCTTAAGTTTTAAGTCTTTCACTGTCATTTATGCCATGTGTCACAAGTATGTTAGAAAATTATGCAAAGGAACAGGCTTTGTGTGACAGTCTGTTATTTTCCTATCAGAAATGAAAATGCATTCACCAAGCACTAGAAGCTTAAAAGGCCTGATTTAATAATCAAAGTGTCTCCAACAGAAGGCCTGGCATACCCAGAAGTGAGATTAATACAGAAAAGTTCCTGTAGAAAAGAATTCCTACCTGTTTCTTTGGTCTACATTCAGATACCATTTTTAGTGCTATCCTGCTGGTATTAGTTATCTTAAAAGCAAACTTTTGTACAAAAGTTATTTCCATGAATTAGAATGTGAGTTACCCATCGTAACTGGCATTTCCCACCTGTTTCCGGAGAGAAATAAGCTACATCATCAGCAAAAGCACCTTTTTGTCAGTGTAACTGTCTGCACTAGGGCTTTTGACAGTATAGAAATGTTGTAAATTCAATCAATCACACCCCTAACAGAAACCATGATCCTGGCAAGTTTCTTGCATAGACTAGACCTTAAAAAGCACATGGGAGCAGCAAAGAATTGCTTTCCAGGAAGCAAATCCTAATATGGGGTCTAGACAGTCTAGTCACTGTTTTTATCACTGTCCCTCTAAGGCACATTCCCAGGCTTAGACCACTTGTCTAACTCCCTTCCCTGGGACATGGGATGCACCATCAAGGTGGGTTAGACTTCCAGTGGGAGAACTCCTGAGCCTCCCCCCAACCCCACTCTCAGTTGCTTACACACAACTCTCCAATGTTGCACCTAGGCCGGGGCCCCGCAGGTTACTAGTTTAACTCCTTCAGGGGTAACATGGCAGGAAGACAAGGAACACAGGTGTAGCAGAAAAATTTCTTAACAGACACTCCCTCTTGGTTGGAAAATGCCAATTTGTTAAAATCTAAATGCTCTACAGGAATGTGGTGATTTTTGACTAAACTTTTGACAGAAACCTGCCTGGTTTTTGGCCAGCTCACCCAGCTGCTTCCCTGGCAGCACAGGCTTTCAGGCACCCAGGGAGCTTGGGAAACATTCCCAGTGTCTGAACAGGTCATCCTTTCTGAAACAAAATTTTGGAATTTCACTTCCACAAAAAAATGTCAGCGTTTTGGCTTTTCATCTCAGGTAGGATGGGACTTTTCCAAAACCTCAACATTTTTCACACTCAGTTGTATAGGTGAGTCTCATTCAAAGGCTGTAACTCCAGCTTGTTCTCATTGATGGGCCTTCTGTGAGGCATCAAACAGCTTTCCCAAGCAGGGCAGCTGTCTAGAATGCAATACAACAAGCTACCCTGGGGCAAGTTCAGACTAGTGTTTAACACAGAGTTAATATTTTGATGCCACCATGTCCCCATCTGCCTCACATCAATGCGGACAAAACCTGTAAAGTGGACACCATAGCGAGAGAGGAATGCTTACCAACATATAAAAAGTCCAAGTCAGTGGAGAGATATTAGACAATTATGATGAAGTTAGAGTAAATAAAAAGGGAGAAAACTACTAGATGACACACTTGTATGATACAATTTGAGAATTGTTATGTAATCTTTATAGACTATCATAATCCATAAGCATTAAGGGAGCAAAGTTGGGATTGTACATGCAATTGTAACTTTGGCATTTTCCGTGGTTAACCATACACTGCTTAATGTTCTCCTGTTTTGCACAGCATAGTTGAATACTGGCATGCTCTTTTTTGCTTGTGACCCCAATGGAATACTTATGAGAGCAGCTCATCTCACAGGTATCTTGGTGAGCAAATAGTACAATAGTATCTTTCTGTAGGGCCAGTCAATATTTTGAAAGTGCAGCTTTCTAATTCTGTAGACTGAAATATATGGATCTTTGCCAGTTACATGGTTGCCTGTGCGATTTGTTGTGTAAATAGGGCTGATTTGTTGCCACTTGAATGATTTAAACTGCCCAAGTTTTTATAGATCAGACCAAAAAACAAAAAACCTTTTCTTCTGGCATAGCCTGACAAGACTAGAGAAACATATGTTTTAAGGAGCCAAGACTCAGATCTGTTCAGTTGATTGTTGGCAGCATGATGTCAAATGTGACTAGCTGTGAATTATTAATGTGAATTTGCTAGAGGCTTAGGCAGTGGGTGCACGTCTTATAAAAGTTACAAAGTAGATGTTCCTCCAAAATATTTGACTAAAAAGGACCATCTTTCTTTAACACCACCATTCTCACTCTTCGCAGGTTGGTGACCCCTTATTCGAAGTAAAGTATTCGCAACCCCCTTGCATTTTTTTTTACTCTTGTACAGTAACACCAATGCTAAGCCTGTTGAAGTTGGGTGTGTGTGTGTGTGTTCAAGAGGTTGACAGAGGATACTTGAATGTGAAGGATAAGGTTGGGAGTATGGAGAAAAAATTTTTTTGCTTTAGATGGTAGTAAATTTTCAGTGCCTTTCATGACCCCCTCGGGTTCACAACCCACTGGTTGAAAAACTGCTTTGCAACATAACTTAAGATGTTTTATGTTATGTCCACTCTTCAACCATCCCTGATCCAGTTCAGTTGAGAATTATGAGGGGCGGCCTCCTACACAGTATAAAGTAAATCAGGTGGTTTACATAGATCCAGGTTTCACAAACAGTGATCCATGGAATACTTGCTGAATTTCCATGGAGTGCTGGTTGGTTAACAGGACCTGGCTCTCCTCCTTGTTTTTTCTCTGCCGGATCAGAACAGATGGCAGAGGGAGATGAAATGAAGAGCAAACACAGCGTGACTAATTTTTTCCCCCAAAAAAAGAAACAGGCATGCATAAATACTTTCCCAATATTATTATTCCATGTAAGCAATTGCTGTAGTTGCCACAGAAGTGGGAGGGGAGATGGGTCAGACTATCACAAATGTGAGGGGTAGTGTCCCTGAGGCACTATCTCCCGTAAGAGCCCATCCAGGCTAAAACACCAAACAGTTTGAGAATGCTTATTGCACACAGTTGTCACATTTTTGCTTGAAGATGTTCTTTTGTTACAGACGGGGAAACCTGGAGCAGTCACTAATCCCTGAAAATTACCCCAGCAGGCACTCCGCCACTCATGTCTGAGGAGACGAAGAAAAGACAGCCAGGGTTACATCTCTCCATAATACCCACAGCTTCAGTAAAACATGAAGGTGAGTTCACTAGCCATCTGTGACTGCCTCGGTTCTTTTTCTATTGTCTGAAAGTGCGCATTTAAAGAGCTGTCTGAAAAGGAATGCTTTTTTACAGTCTCTCTGCCCCAACACAAATTGACGAGAAATTTGTTAGCTAGATTTATAGACCTATTATATAGATACAAAAAATACCTGAAGGAGGTTTGTTATACATCTAGTATATTACCTTCTCAGTTATTACCCCTGACATCAGAGCGTGGCGGAGTTCAAGTCAATAGCCCATGGATTTGTACATCTTGCATGGGAGGCATTCTCAGGGTACTCTAGCCTTTACTTTCCCATCTTGGTACATTGGCTTTCAGAGGCCGTGCAATGTGCTGTCTTTACTCAGGCTTCTCCCAAGGGGATGGTTTGATAATGGAGTTCTTTATTATTTTTAGTTGACACTAGTTCTGCTGATACGTGCATGGTTTTATAGTTATTTTTGGTGTATGGGCCTAGAAGGCCACAATAGACCCATTTCTACAAGCTGAAAGGATAAATAATTCCAGTTAAGTGAGGCTCAGCTGTGAGAGCTAAATTGGTTTTGCAGTATTGTTCTTCTAGCTGGCCAGTAAATTTAGTCCACAATCTACTACCTAGAAATGCAGGCAGCACCCGATGTGTTCTTGAACATTCCTCCAAATATCAGCAGGAGAAAAGCTAATAGCAGAGGGGTTTCCCCCGTCTGGTTAAAGCCAGATTCAGCTTCAGTACCTGCCTCGAGGATATTTGTTTTAAAGCTACTTGTTGTGTGTTTCACTTTCGGCTGCTTCAGAGGTTATCATCTTTGTTTTTTTAAATCAGATTACATAAAACCTGTAGAAGGTGTTTCTCTAGAAAGGCAGACAGCAGGAGAGGTGTCCTTGAACATTCCTTAGACTACAACACTTTTTTTTTTTAAACCAAAGGCAAATGTTACCTGAAAGCTTGCTTTTGAGCAGGGTAGTTCACACTGAAGAGAAGACTGGCTCTGGTCGGGATGCTGTGGATGGCAGCTTCCTGACTCCCAGTGCACAGGTGCCTCATATGTTCTCCGTCCCTCCCATCTCAAGCTCCTTGTCCAGAGGTAGAGTTGTATGGTGCCTGAGGACCATGAGAATGGCAGTCTCCCAATCTATCACTATTTGGCTAAGCGTTACTCTTCTCTCCCACCTTACTTTGGGAGCTGGGTTTTAGGGTCTTTCTGCTACACACCCACCTCCACCTATCACACACCACCCCCTGAGGCCCAAGCCCCGCCTGCAGAGCAGGGCGGAACCGGGAGAAGTTATCCCCAGACACCCTGACTTCCCCTCCTCTGCTCGACACTCTGACCCACATTCAAAGCAAGATTCCACTGCTTCTGGGATTGATCACCCCAGGATTGAAGTGTTCTTGCTCCGAAGTTGCCAGCACAGGTCTGGCTCTTCCCCCTTTGCTATTACTGTGGTACACACCAGAAACTACTGGTCACCAGATTTAAGGTCAGGAAGGAGTTTACACACTTGGCTTAGTCCAAAAGGGTTCTTTGCCTTCCAGTAAGTGCCAGTCATCCCTTCTGTTGGGTGTGGTCCTCACTGGGCAACTGCCAGGTGGACGACTAGGATTTTTGTTTTGTAGATGTCTGGGGATGGGGATGGTCAAAATGCGTCAGGCCCATTTTCAAAAGTGAGTTAGGCTTTTAAGTGCCTTGATAATTTTATCTTTTATTTACAAAAACTCATTTTAGCGCTGGTCTAAACTAACACTGTAAATTGATCTAAGTTATGCAAGTTCAGTTATGTAAGTTGACATAACTTAGGTCGACTTACAGCGGTGTCTACACTGCGCTATGTTGACAGGAGACACTTTCCCATCGACTTAGCTTGTCTTTGCCAAACCCATTAAATGGACACCACGGCATCAATTGCAGCGGTGCCCATTTAGCCGGTAGCCTAGACGTGGCCTTAGTTAGGGTACCAGCAGAGCCGGCTCCAGGCACCAGCTTGCCAAGCAGGTGCTTGGGGCGGCCACTCTGGAGAGGGGGGCGGCACGTGCACCTATTCGGCGGCAATTCAGCAGACGGTCTCTCACTCCCGCTCGGAGCGAAGGACCTCCTGCCGAATTGCCGCCACAGATCGCGATCGCAGCTTTTTTTTTTTTTTTTGCGCCACTTGGGGCGGCAAAAACCCTGGAGCCGGCCCTGGGTACCAGTCGGTGGTTAGGTATTAAACTGACCTGATATCCAGAAACCAGGCTTAGTTCATCTACATCCTGGACCAAAGAAGCTAGCAATAGGACCAGCGGGAGGGCAGGATAAACCTCAATACGGGTATGGAGTCTTTCCTTCCTGGAGGGAGAGTAGTATGCAGGATTGACTCATAGGATATTGGGGAGACATGGTTGTACCTTAGGATGGGTTCTGTAGGGTTAAGAAGGAAGAAAACAAGCATTGGGACAAGGTGTCCAATTAGCAGTTTGAATTTATCATTCTCAGGCCAAATTAAGCTGGTCTAAGGAAAGATATGGCAAGAGCTTTCTATGTTATATTACTACGTTTTTAATATTTTATTTCAGAGTAAACTATGGAGCAGAAGGGGTGGTATCTAAACTGCAGAGATTTAACCTCTTCTCTCTCTCTCTCTCTCTCTCACACACACACACACACACACACAAACTGATAGGGTGGGGTGATATATCATGCAATATAGTACTCTGAGCCCTGCCACCAGGAACTGCATATATCTTGTGATTTCAAAATATGTGAGGAGATCCCTTTGTCTTAGAAATATATTGCAGATGCAGATAGTTTCTACTCGTTTTACATTTTTTCCACTTGCAATTATTTTATTCTATGGTATGTTGACTCTAAACATCATATTTATAACATATGTTGTCTACAAAGATCCTGTCTAGTTTTGTTTTTTTTTAAAGTTGCTGTTGCTATGCCAGAAGTACAGCTGGTGCTTTACAGGAAATACAAAGACAAGGAGCTTGATCCTCTTCTGTGCTGACCTCAGTCTGTGCAGCTGTTTGGGAGGCCAGGGGGTGTGAGGCCCCTTTCCACCTTCCCTGATCCAGTGGTCAGCTAGTTTCTGTAACTTCTGCCAGCAGTTCCACAAGTCCAGGACAACTGAGCACAGTGCCTTCCAGCCCTAGCTCGCCCTCTACACCGGATGGGGGAAGCTGGTGGTGCAAGTTTCTGGCCCTGTGCATCTGTGCTTTACAATACTGGGGGATTCCTCTACATCGGGGAATCTCTGGCTGGCTTTTTAGGGCAGCTCAAACTCCCTTCTAGGCTGTTAAAGTCTAAACAAAGAGTTTAATGCTCTATAATATCAGTCATCAAGATTGTGAACAGAAAAGACAGCAGGGATGGTCACTTTTGGGAAACATGAAGATACAAAATCACATGGAATAGTCAGATTAATTCTATCTGTTGCTATACATCCAAAGTTACTTGCAACAATAGGTACTCCCCTATAAGAGTAAAACATTTAGATTAAACTTATTAATGCACCAGTGAATTGCATGTCTGATGTACATAAATAGATGCATAGTTTGCAGAGTCAGATGCTCTGTGGGTTTCCTGTAGGTGCAGGCAACCTACTGAATGACATGCCATGACTCAAAACAGTCATTTGCAGCATCAAAGGACATGGATAAAGGCACTCAACCAGAAGTTGCCTTAGCTAGGACTGCATATGTGGTTTGGTTCACCTTGAGGCACACCATGTCTGTTGTTGAAAAGAGCAAGCTGAAACCTGTATTGGGAGCCCAATCGTACAACCCTGACTCACCTGAGTAAAGTCTGCAAGCTCAGGCCCTTTATTTGCCAAGAAATGACTGAGTAAACTTCTCTTGCAGCTGTTGTGCCAAGTAACACTGCTTACACATTTGTAAGCTGTAAAAGGCTATGCACTGTATGTAGCAAGTTGTTTAGTATAAAGGATGCAGTAGAGGATAAATATTTCCTGGAGTATAATACATTAATGCTAGAGAACTGTAAGGTAATAAAGAGTTAAGAACAAAGAGGTGTGGCTCTTCCAGGAACATGTCCCTCTGGTGTATGTGTTTGTTTGGTACTGCTGGTCATGCTGTTTTCTGCTAGGGTTACCATACGTCCGTTTTTTCCCGGACATGTCCGGCTTTTCGGCAATCAAACCCCCGTCCGGGGGGAATTGCCAAAAAGCCGAACATGTCCGGGAAAATGCCGGCCGGGCACTTCCCCTCCCGCGGCTGCTCTGCTCCTCCCCTGACTCTTCGGCTCTGTTGAAGAGCCGAGTTGCCCGAGCGCTATGGGCTTCAGGCAGCCCCCTGGCCTCCAGACCCCAGCCGCTGGCTGGGCACTTCCCCTCCCGGGCTCTGGCGGCATGGGGGCTGCCCGAAGCCGGTAGCGCTCGGGCAGCACGGCTCTTCAACAGAGCCGAAGAGTCAGGGGAGGAGCAGAGCCTCCGGCCGCGGCAGCTCTGCTCCTCCCCTGACTCTTCGGCTCTGTTTAAGAGCCGAGCGCTACGGGCTTTGGGCAGCCCCCCTGCCTCCGGACCCTGCGCCGCCGGAGCCCGGGAGGGGAAGTGCCCGGCCGGGGGCGCAGGGTCCGGAGGCATAGGGGCTGCCCAAAGCCCAAGCGCTACCGGCTTCACGGTTTGCCGGGCAGCCTCCAGACCCTGCGCCCCCGGCTGGGCGCTTCCCCTCCCGGGCTCCAGCTGCGCTGGGGAAGCGCCGGCCAGGGGTGCAGAGTCTGGGGGCTGCCCGGCAAACCGTGAAGCGGTAGCGCTCGGGCAGCCCTTTTCGCGTGGCTGGGAGTGGGAGGGAGCGGGGTTGGGGCAGGGCTGGGGGTGGGAAATGGGTGGGGCCAGGGCCCCGTGGAGGGTCCTCTTTTTTTATTTGTTAAATATGGTAACCCTATTTTCTGCACTACTTTAATATACCTGCACACAGGAAGCCAAGATGAAATCACAGGGAAAAACTTGCAGGCAACAAGGTTTCTCCCAGGATTGTTAGTGTTTATAACAGGAAAGTAAAATAATTCCACAACTCTGGATAAACCCTCACCTTGGAGTTTAACCTTAATCTATGACATTGGGGTGGAGCTCAACCTTCTCAAAAGGCAGCCGTTCTTATAGATCTTCCCCTCTCTTTTTCAAAGGGAGGGAGAACCTGGCTGGAAAAGTTCAACTGTTTGTGTTAAGTTTTCTGCATCAAAAGTAAACAGGGGATTTTTTTGTTTGTTTGGTTTGGGGGGCGGGGAGGGGACTCCTGTACAAGATTGAGAAATCTTGGCCAGTTCCTTATTATTTTTTTGGTTCCCCAATAGACAGATTTGGCATGTCATATCTGTTAATACACCCCATTATATACATCTTTTCTTGATTACATTGTATATGCATTTTCCATATGCATCCTACACATTGCCAGTATGGTAAAATGCATTTACTCACATAGTAAAACACTGTACCTACTGTCATAATACACTACAAGTCATTGCTGTGCAAAATAAAAAATAATAATAATGGCCTTTCCTAGAACTGGATGCTTCCTCAGGACAGCAGTATAGTAACTCCTCACTTAATGTTGTAGTTATGTTCCTGAAAAATGCGACTTTAAGTGAAACGATGTTAAGCGAATCCAATTTCCCCATAAGAATGAATGTAAATGGGTGGGGTTAGGTTCCAGGGAAATTTTTCTTTGCCATACAGTACAGTACTATAGTTGGGAGGTGCCCCCGCCTTACCCCACACAGGCACAGCCCACTGGCACTGGAGACAATGAGGCAGGCAAGGAGGCTGAAGGTGCTGTAGGCTAGGAGAAGCACATTGCGCAGCAGCAGCGGCAGCTTCCCCTACTCTGCAAGCACCAGGGGCGGGGGGCTCAAGCCTTGGCCCACCCACACCATCCCTTCCCCCAAGCCTCCACCCTTAACCCGCCTCTTCTTCCCCCTTTACTCCACCTGCCACGTCCTCTCTCCTCCCCCACCCCCCCGCCTCCTGCCCCCGGCAATCAGCTGGCTTGTGGTGTTCAGGAGGGAGGGGGAGGAGCTAGGACACAGCCCACAGGCTCCCCTTCCCCCTGAACACTGCAAGCCAGCTGATTGCCGCAGGCAGGAGGCAGGGGAGGAAGGGGGGAGGTGTGCTGCATCCTCACTCCTCCCCCCTCCCTCCTGCCCGTGGCAATCAGCTGGCTTGCGAAGTTCAGGGGGCAGGAGGGGAGGAGCGAGGACTCAGTGTGTAGCCTCCCCCTGCCTCCTGCCAGTGGCAATCAGCTGATTTGTGGCTTTTGGGAGGCAGGGGAGGGAGGAGAAGCCTGTGCGCTACATCCTCGCTTCTCCCCCCATCTCTCCTGAGCACCACAAGCCAGCTGATTGCTGCGGGCAGGAGGGAGGGGGGAGGGGAGGAAGGGGCTGATCCGCAGGGTCTGCTGGTGGGCGGGTGTAGGGGAGCTGCCAGCTGTGGAAAAAGCAGGCAGCCAAACGACGTTGTAGCGAAGCATTGCACAACTTTAAATGGAGCATGTTCTGTAATTGAGCAGGGATGTAAAATCGAAACAACGTTAAGCAAGAGGACGTTAAGTGGGGAGTTACTGTATTAGTACCCACAGTAACAGAGGATTCAAATGTGAATGTTCTTAGCAAATGGCAGCTTCTCCGTCCCCCTCCCCACAGGGTTGAGAGAGGCTCTGGTCTAAGTGCCAGAAACTTAATATCAATTGAATTAGCAAATTCATGTTTTAATAGCAGTTTTGTAAAATACTCTTAATTGCATTAACATTTATTTTGGCAGGGAAAATACAAAGCTAACTAACAGGGATTCTTGAGCTGATTCTGAGAAAGAACATACAGCATCTGCTACAGGGTATTGCATTAAGTCTTTCAAATATCTGCTACTGTCTTTTACCATTGCCCTTTAAAAATGGAACACAATTCCTTATACGTGAAAAATCTCTCCATGCAGTTAGTGATACCAGTGACTAATGGATTCTACAACCTTGGTGCCGCTCTCGAAGCATGGAGTTCAAGGCCACTTTTGTCAAGCTTGCAAGAAGCTTGGATTTTGAAAATAATTTTGTACGAGTACATAGATTGTGTTGCTTTACTGTCCCCGTAATCATCTTTATCATGTGAATCCTCTTCAATACAACATGAACACAAATGGTTTGTTTTGACTCATCCACAGATGAAGAGCTCCCATAAAACGCTCTGTATATTGTGTAAGGACCTATGTCATAAATAGAGCCTTGCATGCATCCTCTGCACTGTGATACATTTTCATGCAGAGACCTGGAGGTTGAAGTTGACCACTCACACAAGTGTGAGCCCATTGCTGTAACAACAAAGCCTGAGCTTAGCCCTATGTACAGTAATATTAAAGCATCTAGAAGCACCAACTGAGATTAGCTTCATTGTAGTAGGTAGTGTATACTTTTCAGGGCAGGGACTATGTAGATAGGAAAGGGTGGGAGAATGGAAATAGTGTCAGAGAGCGGAAGGAATTTTTCCTTCCTGGAAAATGCAGATTCATCAAAACTATGTTTCATGAAAACATCTCGGTTTCAATGAAATTTTCATCAGGAAGGTGTCTCAGTTCCAGGATGGAATTCCTGGTCCAAGTGAGAGGAGACACCTAACCCAGAATCACCAACAGCCTACGGCACTCACCTGGGATGTGGAAGAGCCAGATCCAAAGTCCCTGCACTGCCTGATTAGGAGTGGCTCTCCCAGCTCAATGCCCTAACCACCAAACTAGTGGCTATTCTGGGGCAGGTGTCTTGGTGCTTGATTCATGATTTTTCCACACATTTTTTTTAAAAGGCCTCTGTTCTGATCTGATGTGGAATAAAAACAAGTTTTGAAACCTCTTTCCCAAAATGGAATTCTTCTTTCCCAGCCACGCCTACCTCTCACCATTTTACAGATTGCTTTAGTTTCCCTGAGAGATTGTGACTTTCCCAAATTCACACAAGAAGCCTGTGGTGGAGCAAGAAGTTGATGGATTTGAATTTAGCATATTGATACCCAAGGTTAACAAGTGATCAAAAGAGAGAAGCAACAGCAGCCTGGAACGGTCACAGGCCTTTGCCACATTTTGAGTGTCTATTATACAGTGTGCTAGCTGTCCAGTGCCCAGCTGGGCCTGTATAAATTCCAATGACTTAACCGATTCACCAGCCTAGTACGCTAAGAAATCCAACAAGCCTTGCCTGAAGAGCTTGGTATTTTCAAAAGATCCAACCCCACGTGGCATCAGCAGGCGGATGGATCTCTAACCTATAGCTGGAAGTCACCAGCTGGAAGGCAAATCTAGTCCATACTGCCAGGACATATTGTCTCAGATGCTGCTAGATTAGTTGGCACACCCTAGTTGTGCAACAGCAACATCTGGACTGGTATTAATAGCGTTCTGATGGAAGTTCAACCACACCATTCAGCAGAGCTTATAAATCACCAAGTACAAACAACAGGTAAATTGCCAGAAGGACGACAAGAAAAGGACAGCCCTTAGCTGAGAACATGCCTCCCTAAACAGAAGAGAAGACTCCCAAGAAGGTATATATGCACCATGAGTGTAGTAGAAGGGCTGTTGTAGTGTTGTAGAAACTAGCAGGTATTAAACTATCCACATAAGCCTGTGCAAGATGGGACCAGTAGAGAAGCATATGCAGTGCTGTTTTGGTAAGGAGACATTATACTGTCACTATGCTCCCATAAAGCTCCTGTAGTATGTTCTCAGTGCAAATCTAGCAGGAAGAATGCACAGCCTGTCATTTAAGGAAACCCAGGCACCATTTCTGTGAATCTAACTATGCCACTTTTCTTAATGCTATATCTATCTCATACTCCAGTGGCTCCTACATAAACCGTGCCATACCTTTCAAAACCTATTAATCAAGATTCATTACTTCCAAATTGCTTTTTGCTAGCTGATAATTTAGTAGTAATATCAGGCAGTCTGAAATGCATAAGATAATTGACTATGTTGGATAGTTAAGGCTTTCTAAGGTAAGACCAGCTGCTGGACATCATCAAGCCAGGTTCTCTCACAAATTCTCTCACCAAGCAATATATTGAGAAAACAGCTCTTAAAAAGGCAATTCAATGAATTTTGTTCAACTAAAATAACTACACTTTATTTCAGTAGTAAGTCCCTAAAAGATTACTAGCCCCATAACATTTCTCCTGCTAATTACCGTTGCTTCAGAAGGTTTTAACATAATACTGGTGTGATGGTGAAGGAAAAATGTCTCTGTTCATTTAACATAAATTGGGAGTTTATATATTTTTAAAGGGAGAGATGAATCACTATGTTTAAAGTATGAACTATACATATATATGCCAATTTTCTGTTCATAATTTAGGTGCTTTTGAAAACTGTACCCACCCTAAAGTAGGTTTTAAAATATATTTTCTTAGTATTTAAGTGCAATATATTTTCCTTGCTAAATTTCCTCCTGCACAACTCCTAATAGTATGTAAACTAACCCTTGCTTACTTTTATGTGAGGATATGGTTTATGTCTGAGCTCAGAAAACCTAGGGGGCTTTCAATGGGACATTGGGCATATCTGCAGCTGAGCTGGAAAGTGTGATTTCCAGCTTGCAAAGACATTCCCCCTCTCTCTGATGAAGCTAGCACACTAAAAATAGAAGCGTATCTGCAGCGGTAGAAGAGGTAGCCACCCAATTAAGCGCCTCTGGTCTTGGTTGGGATTGTACTCAGGGCAATTAGCTGCTCCTGCCACCACAGCTTCACTCAGTCAGACCTTCCAGCTCCAGTGTAGACCTACAGATTCCTAAGTCACTTTTGTAAATGGGACTTAGGCACCTTTGAAAATGTTGCCTGTTGTGGACCTGGAGGGTAGTGGCAATTGCGATAATTTACAACATGGTTTTACGAAGGGCAGATCGTGCCAAACGAATCTGATCTCCTTCTTTGAGAAAGTAACAGATTTATTAGATAAGGGAAATGCGGTGGACCTAATATACCTGGATTTCAGTAAAGCGTTTGATACTGTACCCCATGAGGAATTATTGGTTAAACTGAAAAACATGGGGATCGATATGAAAATCCAGAGATGGATAAGGAATTGGTTAATGGGGAGAATGCAGCGGGTCGTATTGAAGGGTGAACTGTCAGGTTGGAGGGAGGTTACCAGTGGAGTTCCCCAAGGTTCGGTTTTGGGACCCATTTTATTTAATCTATTTATAACTGACCTCGGAACCGATTGCAGGAGTAGGCTGGTAAAGTTTGCGGATGATACGAAGGTGGGAGGCGTTGTAAATTCGGAAGAGGATAGGGATATCCTGCAGGGAGACTTGAATGAGCTTGTGAATTGGAGTGTCAGAAATAGGATGAAATTTAATAGTGAAAAGTGTAAGGTGATGCATTTGGGGATGACCAATAACAATTTTAGTTACAAGATGGGGACGCGTTGGTTAGAAGTAACGGAAGAGGAGAAGGACCTAGGGGTCCTTGTAGACCGCAGGATGACTATGAGTCGACAGTGTGACGTGGCGGTGAAAAAAGCCAATGCTGTCTTGGGATGCATTAGGCGAGGTATATCTAGTAAGGATAAGGAGGTCCTGCTTCCGTTGTACAAGGCGCTGGTGAGACCTCATTTGGAGTACTGTGTGCAGTTCTGGTCTCCCATGTTTAAAAAAGATGAACTTAAACTGGAACGGGTGCAGAGAAGGGCCACTAGGATGATCAGAGGAATGGAAAACCTGTCGTATGAAAGGAGACTAGAGGAGCTTGGGTTGTTTAGTCTGACAAAGCGAAGGCTGAGGGGGGATATGATTGCTATCTTTAAATATATTAGAGGGATTAATACAAGGGAGGGAGATGAATTATTCCAGCTTAGTACTAACGTGGATACGAGAACGAATGGATATAAACTGGTCGTGGGGAAGTTCAGGCTTGAAATTAGACGAAGGTTTCTGACGGTTAGAGGGGTGAAATATTGGAACGGCCTTCCGAGGGAAACGGTGGGGGCAAGGGATTTGTCTGGCTTTAAGATTAAGTTAGATAAGTTTATGGAGGGAATGGTTTAATGGTAAAACATAGTTGTCAAGGAAAACCAAGCAATGGTAGGTAAATAGCATAATGGCTAAAAGGGGTCAGGATGGAGACTCTTGCCTATATGCTCGGGGTCTTACTGATTGCCATATTTGGGGTCGGGAAGGAATTTTCCTCCAGGGCAGATTGGCTGAGCCTCTGGAGGTTTTTCGCCTTCCTCCGCAGCATGGGGCAGGGATCTCTAGCAGGAGGGTCTCTGCCGATTGAGGTCACTAATAACAGGATTGGGGACTTCAGCAGCAGAGTCTAGGGAAGGGGCGGGGACGGTTTTATGGCCTGCAGCGTGCAGGGGGTCAGACCAGATGATCATAATGGTCCCTTCTGACCTTAAAGTCTATGAGTCTATGAGTCTTTCCTGAAGATTTATGGCACACTTTCTAAATTGTGTTTCCTTTTCCACAGGTGTCTTCCTTGGTTAAACATCACCTTTAAAAGGAAACATGGATCCCATAAACTCAACTGAACAAAATTACACATCAGAAGAACTATTGAAAACAGTGACATCAAAGATTCTTGTTTCATTTACTCTTTCTGTGCTGGCATTAATGACAACGGCCATCAATTCTCTAGTGATGACTGCAATAATTGTGACAAAGAAGCTCCATCACCCTGCCAACTATTTAATCTGCTCCCTTGCCGTGACTGATTTTCTAGTTGCAGTCCTAGTGATGCCCTTCAGCATTGTGTATATTATGAAGGAGACTTGGATCATGGGACAAATAATGTGTGACGTTTGGCTGAGCGTTGACATTATGTGCTGTACCTGTTCTATCTTGCATCTCTCTGCTATTGCTTTGGATCGGTACCGAGCAATCACAGATGCTGTGGAGTATGCTAGGAAACGAACACCAAAACACGCAGGCATCATGATTGCAGTGGTGTGGATCATATCTATTTTCATCTCCATGCCTCCTTTGTTCTGGCGACACCAGACAACCAGCAAGGATGATGAATGCATCATCAAACACGACCACATAGCTTTCACTATTTACTGCACATTTGGAGCCTTTTACATCCCACTGGCATTGATTCTGATCCTTTATTATAAAATCTACAAAGCAGCAAAGACATTTCACAGAAGGAGCGTAAGCCGCATTGTAAGAGAGGAAGTAAATGGACAAGTCCTCTTGGAACCGGGTGAGAGAAGCACCAAATTGGCTTTGACGCACTACACAACAGATAAAACATCTGATCCCTCAGCAGACTTGGATAAAATCCATATCACATTGCGAAGCCCTAAGTCAGAGTCCAAGCAAGAGAAAACCTGGAAAAAACAAAGAATCTCTAGCACGAGAGAACGAAAGGCAGCAACTACCCTGGGCTTGATTTTGGGCGCATTTGTGATCTGCTGGCTCCCATTTTTTGTAAAGGAAGTTGTTGTTAACACCTGTGAAAGATGTCACATTTCAGAAGAAATGTCCAATTTCCTCACATGGCTGGGATACATCAATTCTCTTATTAACCCACTAATCTATACAATCTTTAATGAAGACTTCAAGAAAGCATTTCAGAAGCTTGTGCAATGCAAGCAATGACCACGTATTTGTTCTTATAATACTGAACCTGAAATGTGATTTTTTTAAAATATATATAATTTATAAGACTTCTAAAAAGAGACATTTGTTGGGTTTAGGAAAGACATACACATACCCTTGTATTAGTTACACCTTGCTATGCAAGTTGTAGAGACAGATTCTCTGTGGTCAATGTTGTGCTGGAAAAGGAGAGGTTTCATACGCAGTATTACCCCAATCCTGTAGAGAGACTTATGCAGCTGCTTAGCTTTAAGCACACAAGTAGTCTTAGTAAACACTTATATGCTTAAAATTGAGCTTATTCATAAGTCTTTGCAGGATCGGGGCGTAAAACATCACTCACCGATCATACTACAAGGCTAAATGCTGCATTGCTTTGCTTAGGCAAAACTTACCGCCATCAACGGGTGTTTCAATCAAGTAAAACACAGCCAGGATTTGGTCCATAAAGCATTTGTGAAAAGGGAGAAGATATATTTTCATTAAGGGCTCGATCATGCCATTTAGGCACAGGCCTGCAATGGGGGCAGTGCGGAGCCACCCTATCCCACCCTAGGCAGGGGGCACTCTTAGGAGATGCAGCATACTACCAGAGTCTGCTGGGGTGAAGCTATCGCCCTGCCTTTTCACGACTCCATTTGGGATGAAGTGTACCTCTGGGGCACACATTGAGGGACCGTGAAGCACAGCAGGCTCTCCAACTGTGGCAGAGCCTGGGCAAAGTAGTCCATTGAGAACAAGCATTGTGTGTCCTCCATGGTCTCTCAGACCCACACAGAGGACAGTCGCAATCTTGACCTAGATGAGATGAACAAACAGCCAGAGCTCCTAGGAGGAGGTGAGTACAGTTCATTGTTTAAATGGTGACAAGTAGCAGCTACTGAAGATTCTCTAAAGTGTCATATTGCAGCTGGCCAAGGTCTGGGAGTGCAAGTGACGGGGAAGGTGTAAAATGCCTCCCTGCTTGTGCCTCCTTCCCCAGTGACCTCAGATGACAGGCACAAGCACAGTCCTTGTACTCCCCTGCCGACAAGGGCTGCTCCCTGCTAATAGCCCTTAGGGCGCCAGCCATCTCAAAGTGGGTGGGGGTACAGCCCTAGACCAGGGGTGCTGGAACAATTTGTATAGTGGGGGTGCTGAGAGCCAATTAACCCAACTGTATACCCTGTATATAATGGAATCCACTTCAAGCCCAGGGGTGCGGCAGTACCCCTTGCACCCCTAATTCCAGCACCTATGGGTATGCAGGGAAATGTTTGCTACCACCCCTGAAAGAGTGTTGGTCGCACCCCCAATGCAGGTCTGTGGCTAAAAGCCACAACAGAGCCCCTTGTTAGACTGCTTTAAAAACTTCAGACCAGTAGTTCATAACCTTTCAGGACTAAATATACCAGTTTGCCAGGCTAAGCCATTGGCTTTATCAGCCTGTGTTCCACTGCCTACCACATTCAACTGTGTCTTCTAACGACCATTGGAACTTGGGCTACTCCTAATAAAGTCAGAGTGCAAGCAGCAGCAGTGCGGTTCCTAGCTAACATAGGGTGTGATAGTTTAGGGTACCTGCTACAAAAGCCTGAAGTACAATACTTGGTACCCATACCCTTGGTTTGAAGAACTATTGCTTCTATAAAGCGTTGCTCATCTTTAATTTTAAGAGACCTATTGAACTCAAAATATTAGACAAAAAATCCTGTGTGTAACCAAAGGAAAGCAGTGTTGTTTTTCATGTATTCTGAACTCTAGAATTAACAGCTTTTTGTATTTTGTCAGCTAGTTACCAGCTGAGCCAGCAACATTAAAAAAAAAAAGGCATTTCTTGCAAAACAACTATTGGATTCAAGGCCTGTTGTGTTTAGCTTATGTTTCTGCCACTTTGAATTTATTGCCGGTATTCTGCTTCCACACCAAGATTTGATTGAGAGGTTACTCAAACATATCGTACTGCACATTTGCCTCACTATTGATTCCAGCCATATATCCACCAACTTGTCTAGGAATCCAATTCAGAGCTTAGCTATACCATTTATAGTAGCCGAGTTAGATTTTAAAAACACTAGGAAATGACAGACTGGATTGTGGCTGCATATAAATACTTTTCATGCTCAAGGTAACCCAAAGCACTTCACTACCACTGCACTAAGTGCACACTGACTCAGCAGCGACTCTGGCCTTAGCAATAGTCTGTAGTGTCCACATACATTATGCTGCTAGAGAAAACAGTTGCTTGGAACATCACTTGTCCCCTACTCTGCAAACTGTGCCATGGAATCCAACTTTCCAAAGGACAAACCAACAAAGGCATCTCCCTGTAACATTTCAATGGGAGGAACATTCCAACAGTGCAGTGCCTTCCCTAGTACCACCATCTCCAGCTTGGATAGCTTGGGGTGAGTCTTGAACCCACGAGCTTCTAACTCAGAAGTCAGAATGCTACCACCTGAGAAGTCTATGGTGCATACAGTCCTTTTTCAGAGCTGTTGCTGAGGGCTAGAGGATATTATTATAAGGAATTTGGTGACACATTGTGAAAGCAGATGAGAGACAAAAATAGGTATTGGTTTTGAGGAGAAAAGTACTGAAGCCATCGAATCTAAATACAATGGCTCAGGCTCAAAGAATGGAACAATACACAGATAAAGAGAGTTGTCATTTTTCTACCTTGCCAGTATTATACTCTTGACTCCAATTAAGTTGCTAAACAAGATGCAGAGGTGGTTTCCTTGTATTGTTTTCCCAGCACGGCATCTGCTTATCATTGAACACACCAGTAGTGGAAGATGTGACACCAACAAATCTATGGTAATTAGTGGGCAATTTTTCTATTAAAAAAAAAAAACACTTGCAGATCATGGCGTACCATTTCTTTAGTGGCTAGCTGCTTCCCATCACTCGCAGTTCTCTAACAGAGTCCAGGATCTCCCTCCTCAGACACACACACTATTTGTTTCACCTCTGGTATTTCTCCAGGATGCTGCACGTGTGTGTAAAAGCTTAATTTCTTCTTTGAATGAAGTAGTTCTAGTTTTACATTTCATTTTTTTAAAAATGCATGACTTTAGGCAGCCAACTAAAATTTGACTGCATTTAAGTCTCACTAAATTTTACCCTTGCATCTGAAGAAGTGAGGTTCTTACCCACGAAAGCTTATGCTCCCAATACTTCTGTTAGTCTTAAAGGTGCCACAGGACCCTCTGTTGCTTTTTAAATTTTACCCTGTAACCTGCCCCTATGAAAAGGTTCTTAGTAAATGGGAAAAAATGTGTGTGTGTGTGTGTATGGGTATATATAATTAAAATAGTAAGCTATTTATAGCCCCCTCCCCTTGCTCTCTGGCTGGAGTAACTGATAGCAGTAGTAGGTTGTCATCCTCTATGTGGACCAGCACTTGAGGGGGATTTCACAGCTAGTTGTTGGCAGTAGAGAAAGGGTGAGACTCAAGAACTTTGGGTTCCATTCCAGATTCTGGTGGGGAGTGGTCTCTCATAGGCACAGACTTCTCCCCATTCCATCAAGTGTGACCCCTTCTGCTAGGAGGGGGTCACAGTTGGATTAGCTCTACCCCCTCCAAACTGTCCGTCTGTCTTGTCTCTTCCACACCTCTGGCTCCTTGTCCCAGTCTCCACTCCTCTGGCTTGTCCTAGTCTCCTTGCCCAGCCAGTCCCAGTTCCTCCCTGGCTTCATCACAGTCTCCCTTCCTGGGTTCATATCTAATCTGTCTCCCCCCACCTCCCGGCTCATTGTCCTGGCAGTCCCAGTTCTTCCCCCACACTCCAATGCCTTGTCACATCTTTCTTCCCTCCCACATGAGTTCCTAGGCCCAGTCTCCTTGTCCAAACAGTCCCAGTCTTTCCCCCACCTCCTCATTAGATTTCAGTGTTTCTACCCCCGACCCAGCCAATTGGCTCCCACTTTCTTTCTCCCCCCCACCCCATTTCCCTCACCAGGTCTTAGTGTCCTTGCCCAACCAGTCCCAATACTCCCCCTCCCCAAACTCTCGGTCACAGTTTGTCTCCCCTTCTGCAGTCCCAATCTCCTCCTTTTCTCACCCCCCTCTTCCCCCCCCCCCCCCGGTCTGGTGTTTGTCCCCTCTGCTTTCTAGTCAGGCATCTTTCTCCCTCTCCCCTCCCCCCACTACCTGGGCATAGACCGGGGGGGGAGGGGAGTGTCACAAAGAGCACAGAATAGACAGGCTCCCTGCTCTTAAAGCAGCTGCTCAGCCTGACCCCAATCTGGAAGAGTAATTACAGGGAAAATTCAGCTTTGATGCTGTAGACCTGGCAGAAGCATGCCCAGTTCTGTGGGGACAGCACAGATGCCATCTGATCAGCAATGGGAGCTTTGAGAGGCTGGAGCATGCTCAGTGTGCATGGAATCTTTGGCATTAATAGTCACAAATCTCTGCAGTCTGAGCATGTGAACTGTGATTTTTCAAAGGCTTAGAACTAGGCTTGGATGGATTAGATTTAATTGGTAAACATCCATTTCACACTGTGCACACACCAACCAATTAAACAATATTTCCATTGATGGTCATTGAAATTTACAGATAAGAACCATTGTTTCTTTCTTTGCCTGAGAACTCAATTTTACTTAAGGATATTTACTTTTTTTATATTTTGGCATATGATGTTGACAATTTGTATTTTAACAGTTAAAGCTTTAAACTTTTTGATTCTCAACATCTATTGCTAATTGTGATCTGACCCCTTCCATTTTCCAGAACGGTGACATTATCTATAAAAATCTAAAAAAAAAAGAAAAAATAATTGCTTAGAAATCAACTGATATTACCAAGCAACATTATGAATAAAATAAAAATTGAATTCAGCCAAGCCCTATGGCTTGGCTACATTTGGGTGGACTTTCACAGGGATAGCAAAAGGGACATCCTTGACACAAGCCACCTCCTTGCTACATTTCAAGTCCCTGTCCTAAAGCATGGCCACTAGAGCTTTTCAAAGAAAAAAATCTCAACAATTTAACATGTGCAAAAACAATATTTTTCCTAGCCTCATTCTCAGAAATACCTGAACCTTTTTGGGTGAAGTTTTCCAGAAATATTCAGCCTGAGACACCTACCTCTCACATGGAACATTTTAGCCCAAATGGTTAAGGTATGATAAAAGTATAAGCAACTAAAAACAGTGTCTTATATTAGGAAGTGCCAGGCAACCTTAAGAGATCGTGTTACAAGCTCCTGCTATTATGAAACAATTTTGAATACTGAACAGTTAGTTCCCAGTTTAGTTTTTATAGTAAAAATGACTTTAAAGAAGTTGAAAAGGCCACACCTAGTATGTGAGAGCAGGCAGTCTCAATTGGTCACTTTTTCCTCTCCCCAGGTTGCTTTATTGTTCATTTTCTCCCTGAATGGCCCCCTGGCCCAGCTTATAATGGGCATGAAGATGTGTGTGCATGTTTATTTTAGTGATAAGGTCTCACTTGTAGACCACTGTGAGCTGGGGCACAACTGCATCTAGAGACACACCCATCCAATCAGAGTGTGCTTTTGGACAATCAGGATCTGCAGCCATCCTCTAAACTCTTAATGCCAGTTATTTGCAATATTAACAGTGCCATCTTTGTAACAATGAGAAGAAAATCACTTAACAGGCAACTCCAAACTCAACATATTATACCTGTTAGAATACACTTATTTACTCAGTCTTTGCAGTCCATGTTACGATGACAGTGTAAAACCCTGGTTGTAGAGGTGTGAGGGAAGAGTCCTTTTTCCCTATACAGGGTATGTGAAAAGAATGGTTAGAAACCTTGTAAAGATTAAAGGAAAATATTTAATGCAACAGCCAAAGCAGCAAACCCATTGAATTCTAGGGACCAGGACTGTGTAGGGCATCCCATTCTTTTAGCCTTGTGCCACTTCCTTAAGCTCAGAGTGCAGAGGCAGTTTTTTCTGGGCAGCCATAAACAAAGACAATGAATCACATTCACATACCCCCACCCCACCCCCACCTCAAATTATACATGAATACACGTGTACCTAACCCTGGATCGGTCCCTGCTGACACAGATATGTTACAAAGAAGTTTGCCCACCGATGTCCCCAGATTCAGTCCACATCAGACCCCCTTCTTGCCATTATGGCCCCGCATTTGAGAAGCAGAGGGGTAAGTTAGGACATGGTGCAGAGGGTAGACGGAGAGATTTGGTCTTGGACTGTTTCTTCATGCACTGGCTGTGGGTATGCAAAGCCCCCCAATGCACCACATGAGCCAGTGTGGGACTGGTCTCTGAATAATGGGGCATAGTTAGATCCAAGTTCTAAGCCTTCCACTGTTGCCAACCACAGGGTGCACTTAGGTCACGTTTTCATGTTTTTTGCGCAGCCATGAGGGCTATAAATATTTTTGGAAGTGAAATTTGATTCTCTTGTGTAGCCACCTGACTCCGGGGGCTGGGGCTATATGACACAGTAGGAGATTTTCAAGACTTGGAAAACTTGACGCAGCACAGTTTTGCCAAGAGGCACCAGGTTACAGATCTTGATCATATAAAATGGTGCAGAAGGAAGTCAGTAACGTTGGTATGAATAATGCTGCATTAAACTGAAACTCATCTGTGTCAAAATTATCTGGTTCCAAAACTTGTAGCTGAGCAAGTCAATACTGTTAGCAGAGCAAAGTAACAACACTAGCACGATCTTATTGAATCTGGAGTCTCAAAAAAAGAGGCTTCCCCTACCTCTTATGTTCAAATCAATTTTTGTTTCAAATATAAACCTTAGAGCCCCTGAAGACATTTCCAACAGAAACATTTTTAGATAAAAGAACAGTTGGCTTTGTTAGTTAAATAGCTGACATACTAACTGCATATTAAAATTCTTGAGACAGAGTAATGCTAAAAAAAAAGTATTTAAGTGGTGACTCACATCAGTTACTTGAGTGGTGATATTTTTAATACAATAATAGTTCAAATCAGTTGAATCCATGTTTTAGGGAAGGTATATTTTAGCTCCAGTTCTGAAGATATAAGAAATTGCTACATAAAAAATGAAGAGTATTAGCAAATGTGTTCTCCTCTCCACTTATAGCCCAAGATGGCTTATAAGTGCATAATAACTTGTCATCCCAAAATTAAACATTGCTTTCTTCTTTCTACATATCCATTGCACTGAAACTCAAGTTAATCTTTATGCTTTAGCTTTTTAAAAACAGCAGTTACTCCTTTTTATAGCACTAGTTAAACAATTATTAGTTCTTCTAATTACACTTGAATCTTCATGCTTTAGGACATAACCAGTGGTAGACAATTTTTGCAATATCTAGATCTTCATTGACAACATCCCAACATTTGACGGCTGCACCTAATTAGTGGTGCCTGCTAGTGGCCACACTAGTTAAAATTAGTTTCCATTATATTACAGTGCTCCAAGGAACAGTCCTCAACTAATTGAGCTAAAAGATCAGCCATAGGAGGTCTCGAGTTCTTTCTATGCTGCAAACAGCTGATGGAAGACAACATGCTCTCTCTCTCTCTCTCTCTCACTCACATACACACGCATACAGATCCTGAAGCAGTGGGAACAAAGTGGGGTCTCTAGCCATCCTCAACAAAAACCACCACTAATTACAACCTATTTTCTTCAGATGAAACAGTATGCAATTTAAGGGGCACAATGCTGAAGAATCTGAAGTGGTAGTAAAGCAGCCGGACAGTTCTAAACATGGGGAAAGACAAATAAGCATGAAATACAAAATTCAAATTAGGCTATTTTTTTTTTAAATGACCTGTATCTCAAGACTAGTTTGGTGGATTTTTCTTCCACATTTGCCTTCAGGTTAAATCTGATCATTTCCAATGTTTCAAATCAATTCTCCAGGCAAGCAATCTATTGCAGCTAAAGCTGAACTTTACATTAGGAGATTGTTGCAACCTCAACTATTGAGAGAGTCTGTGATCTCCCCATAATTTCACTGTATGATATCAATGCACTGAAGAAATAAATAACTAACCAACCCTCACTGCCTCCCTTTGAAGTAGGTAACTATTATCTCCATTTTAGAAGATGAGCGAAAAAGCACAGAGAAAAGGAAAGTTTAATGCCCAACATTTTCAAAAGCTTGGACAACAGCAAATAGTCACTTGGGTGCCAACCAGGAGGCTCAAAAACGGTGACTGGTCCACACCCAAGGTAACTGAGCAGCCAATTGCTTGAGCATAGGCACCCAGTTAGATGTCTCTGTGAACTCCTGAAAATGTTAAAGGTCTGCACCAGGTGTACTGAGAGAATTGACTATGCCAGGAGGTGCAACAAAAGCTATTTAAATAGCAGCCCTGATGGGTTGCTTGCAGTCTGTGCATCCTTAAACCATGTACCATAGTGCACAGAGCAATGACACACACATACACTGGAGAGAGAGAGAGCAAGAGAACGAACCCAAGATTTAGTGTGGGTTTATAGAATTAATAGAGGGAAGGAGGGAAGTCAGGATTAGGGCAGGGGCTACATAAGTCAGGGAAGAGATGGAAAGCCCTGTGGCTGATATACCCAACTTTTGGGAGAGAGCAGGACAGCACTGTGAAGAGGCCACAGTATCGCACTTAACCAAGTTCCGTGTATAGGCACGATGGATTTTTAAAAGATCCATTTTTTGGGAAAAGATTTAAATTATTATACTTTTTTTTTTTTAAATAAACCTCTTTCAAATGAAACCTGAATTCAATACAAAATGGGTTGAGGCCTATTCTACTTGTAATTTCTGATGACATTTAAATAAAAAAATATGCTGAGCCCATGAGCCTGTATCAAAAACGTTGCCTGAAAAGTCTGCTTGTCTAAATAAAGAAAAAATCAGGGGAAAACATCTAAACTTGTGAAACAAAGCTCTATAAATATGGCACAATAGGTCTTTCATAAAGGGCTTGATCTGCTAGGGGACCCAGAGGCAGTGCTACTGGTGCAAGAAATTGGCAATGTCATCACAGGCATTGGGACACAGCCTCTTACTTCAGGAGGCACCAACAGGATCATCCATTTAGCCCAGCTGCGTGGTCTCATTCCTATTTTACTGCGTCTCCCTACCTGAGCTCTGATTGGCTCAGTTCATAAATTACAAATTTTTTTACTCCAACCACCATGGACACTTACTCTCCAGCTCATGGAAAAACACTGATTGCTCAGTAACTACCAGCCCTTGTGTCTGGGTGGCTTTGGTCACTGCAAGTAAATGGCCTTGTTCTGCCTCCTTGCATGCCTGCACATGCAAATACTGCAGTGCAAAAGGCATGTAGGTTACACGGGCAGAAGCCTTGGATTGCTGGTAGTTCTTGTGTTTTTCTGGGGGCAGAGGAGTTCTGTAACAAGGGAGCAGGAGCAGAGGGCGCAACCAGCAAGGAGCAAAACTGGTGCCAAAGCAGGACACCATGGGAAGAAGAGACAACATTCTTCAGAGCGCAGCCTCTAGTGTTGATTTCAACACCTGGGAACTTGAAGGAAAAAACCTGCCATGGGTGGAGGTCATAAAAAAAGACCTATCTGGGAATATTTTCAAGAAATTCCTGTACCTCTGGGTAAAAAGGAACATGTGTCAAATGTAAGCAGTGCAAGAAAGAGCTGCAAGGCCTGGTTGTCAGAATAAAACAACATTATGAAAAATGCTCTTCAAGAGGCAGTGACTTTGAAGATGACAACGTGGACAGGTCTGAACTATCTGGATCAACTGGTTAGTAAACATTTTGCACCATTCTTATGGATGACCCCCCCCCCCCCCAATGTCTTACTATGCTGCCAAATGATACATTTGTGTTTTGGGTGATTACTTACTTCTGAACTTCAAAATGTGTGTGTTCAAAATATAATTGGTACGTTCATTTGTTGTGGGAGTATTTATCAATTACATTTTTACAGATACTGCTGGACTTCTGAAGTGATTTTTTTATTTCACAATATAGCGATCATCCTAGGTGAAGATTTCCTATTTAATAGTAAAGTTTTATTAGGCACTTACAAATTTTTATATTTAAAAAGTGGTTTTTTTCCAAGCTGTTTGGTATGGTGCTAGAGATACGGGTTTAAACAGATCTAAATAATCCTTATGCTAGATTAATTATTTTCAACATAAAACTGGGTTTAGAATTAATTGTATTGCTTCAACAGCAGTATAAATAGCTGCAGTAAGAGGAGTCTGTCATTTACAATCTCATTTTTTAAAAGCAGTGCACTGAGTAATACTAAGGGAGTGACAGTGTCTTTTTTTACCATATTTTTCAGAGTCCAGGTTACACATGAGGGGCTACGAATGTCCATCATCTGCAATGTCTGTAACTTCAGAGTCATCTGCCGGCACCACCAGTAGCGCTGCAACTTCACATTTGTCAGACAGTAAATTACCTGTAACAAAAAACACCACACAGCCTTTCATCATCATCCAGCAACACCCTAGATGAGCTCATAATCAGGACCAGCAAATTCCAGCAAGACTCCAGAGATGAAAAGATTGCTCAGTTCACTTTTGCAACACATCCTCTTTTTTGTCTTGTTCAGAACAAACTTTTCATGACAAGGTTCGCTCATTATGACCAGTCAACGCTCCACCCAACAGAGCAGACATTGCTGGAAGGTTCTTGGATACAATCTATAAGAAGTAAATTGAATAATGTGCAATAAATATTGACAGGAAATCCATTAAAGTTTTGATGGGTGGAGCAACGTACATAATGATCCAGTAGTCTGTGCTTGAGTGGCAACAAAGATGGAGTTGTCTATCTTACAGAAACAATTGATCCATCAGGAAATGCCCATTCAGCAGAATATTTAAGCAGCAGTAAAATTGATAAACTGAACAAAAAATTCAAGTGTGTACCTTTGTCGTGGGCAATATTGCAAACATAGCAAAGATTAAAAGAAATCTAGAAGATAATGAAGGAAACCTGAAACGCACAACATATGGGTACAGTGCTCATTTGATGCATCTTTTAGCCAAAGACTTAAGTACAACTCCGGGAATAAGAGAAAACGTTGCTGAATTTGCAAAATATTCTCATCACCACCACTTCGCTTCAGCAAAAAGAACAGGAGGATCTAAACTAATTCTCCCCCATGATGTACAATGGAATTCAGTGGTTGACTGTTTTGAGCTATTTATTAAGAATTGGCCTATTCTGATGACAATTTGTGAAGAAAATCGTGACAAAACTGATGACCAAAGTAGTCAACATCAGACTAAAGAGAATATACATGATATACTGAATATACAGATACCTATTTCCATAGCCTTAAACAAACTGTAGAAAGACTGCTGCTATATTGCTGAAGTTCTTAAAATTTGGAAAGAACTTTGAGACATGAATGAAAGAAATACCCCACAACAAAGTTAAATTGCAGTCAGTAAAGAAGCAAATGGATCAAGTACTTACTCCTCTTCATTTTCTTGCCAATTACCAGGGTATATATGTAACAGCTGAAGAAGCAGCAGCTGCTATGACATGGGGTATCACCAATCATACCAACAATAATACATTTCAGGGATGGAGGTGAACCATTCAAGGGGTACATGTTTGCTGATGATGGCTTAAAGAAAGTCACACCACTGAACTGGTAGAAATCACTAGCTAAGCGCCTGGAACCAGAATTTGATGAAGTGCTCAACCAGCTTTAGACAGCAGTAGCCTCTTCTGCAGGTACAGAAAAAATATTTTCTTCATTTGGACTCATTCATTCCAAACTGAAAAATCAATTGGGAGTTGGAGAAAAAAAACAACAGAAAATCTTGTCAAAGTCTATGAATAAAAGTAAGGCAGGAGAGGATAAGATCTACTAGTTGAAAAGTTTGAAAGACAGTCTAGAGCAGTGGTTCCCAAACTTGTTCCGCCGCTTGTGCAGGGAAATCCCCTGGTGGGCCGGGCCGGTTTGTGTACCTGCCGCGTCCGCAGGTTCGGCCGATAACGGCTCCCAGTGGCCGTGGTTCGCTGCTCCAGGCCAATGGGGGCTGCGGGAAGCAGCAGTCAGTACATCCCTCGGCCCGCGCCACTTCCAGCAGCTCCCATGGGCCTGGAGCAGCAAACCACGGCCACTGGGAGCCGCGATCGGCCGAACCTGCGGACGCGGCAGGTAAACAAACCAGCCCGGCCCACCAGGGGCTTTCCCTGCACAAGCAGTGGAACAAGTTTGGGATCCACTCGTCTAGAGTAACTTAGGAAACGGTCTCATTTTCAAGAGACTTGGGCAAGTAGGACCTTAAGCTCCAGTCACTTTCACTTAGGCATATTTGAAAATTTGCCAATGCTGACCCCAAATAACCAATTTAATTCACTAACTACAGTTAATCCTTCCGTTTAATAAATCATTTAGCTGTAAACGTGTTTTGATGAGAAGTTTATGTATCCAAAACATTTAAGGTTGTTTTGTTTAATAAAATATATTTTATATGCTGTTTTGTGTTCAATTACATTCCAGTTTCCATCCTAATGTAGCCTGACACAAATCATGAGCACAAAGTTATTGTTTATTTACTAGAGAATTATCATTCACCATTTTATAGTATACTAAAAAAATGTACAATTAATAAGAATCTGAAAATATTAAGCTATACAATTCCTTGAATAAACCTATGTAGTTATAGTGTTCCCTGCTAGGTAGCAAAAAGATGTACCACAGCTAGGGTAAAGGCTCTATTGAGTTGAAAAATCAACATATTTTAATAATTCTACCAACCAATGAGAATGAACCTTTCTTTAGAAAATAACTGAAGTCAAGTGGAAATATGGCTTAAAATCGATGATTTAAATCAAGACTTTCCACTTGGTGATTGAAATTATGATTAAATCGATCCACCCTATTATGAGGCGAATCAAGGAAAAGGGGAAGGTGGCAAGAGGGAGAGAGAGGCTCAGCAGGAGTCTCCTAATGAGATCCATTAGCCACAAAGGAGCTTCCTTGACTTCACTGCACTTCTGTACGAGCCACGCAGGCCCACTCCAGGTCAGCCTGCATCTCCAGAGAACTGAACAGGGAGCTAGACCAGCCGTCACAGAGGAGCTCTACCTTCCTCATCCCGTTCAGAGGCACCACTACACTTAGCACCTTTACTTACTGCATCCTTCCAGATGACACTACCAGCCCCAGCTAGTCCATTGTTTGTGTGTGCCTAGGGCTTCCTAAGTGCTGTGATCTGCAGGCCTCCCACAGGCCTGGGTACAGACCACAGAGGATAATTTCAAAGGCATAAATGGCCTTTAGGCACCTAACTACCATTAAAAACCAATGAGAACTAGGTGCCTGAATGCCATTTGTGCCTTTGAAAAGTCTTCCCCCATATTAGCACCCCTAGAGATAGGCAGATCCAACACCAGATTATGCTGGAATTCTAAGCCAGGACAAATACTCATCTGCATTGGACATGATAGGCAGCATGCACACAATCTTCTGAAGAGGTCCAGGATAGACAGTGCAGCTAATAGTGTGTGTTATGGGACAGAATCACATAACAATTATTTTCCTCTCCTGCCCTAACCTACACAGGTCTCCAGTTCACTAGATGTGGAACTAAAACATTGTACTGTAGAACCAAACTCGCTTTGCTTTCTGATTTCCTCCACCCCCCTCAACTGAAGTTATGAGAAATTATTGAAAACACACTTTCAATTGCAGGCCGAAGCTTGGAGAGAGAAAAACTTGAGCTCTCCCCACATTCAATGAAATATAAAATTGAGTAACATTTCTGTGATCCAGCCCTTCCATTTACCCTGCTCCTAGTTCTGACTGTTCCCACCCACAGCAAATGTGCACAATGGAGCAGGCAAGAGAGTCGTTTTAAATAGAAACATTAATTTCATTTTATTTCATATAATTAGACTAAAAGAGCTCATTTTAAAGAGCCTCTAGGGGGATGAAGTAGGGTAGGAAATCAAGGAAAAGCGATGGCAAAGGATGAGAGAGGGTAGAACTTGCACAGGGCAGGAGAGTATACAGGGGCTGAGGGGGGATTAAGTATTAGTGGACATGCTGTGAAAGGGGATATAAATAATCTGGGAAGATGAGAAATTCCAAAAGGAAAGAAGCAGATTATTCAATTTGAGCTAGATTCCCCCACACACACACTCACTAAGGTTGAGCAGTACCTTTCTCTTTGAGTAGTCTCCCTGAAATCTAAAACTGCACCTAAACCAGGGGCATCTTTGCACTGGCCATGCTATTTCTACAAGCGCCATCTCACTGCTTCAGTTATCAATGGCTCAGAAAGAGCCAAAGGGTGCAGTGAATGGAGGAATCACTGCACAAGGATGACAATCTAGTACAATAGATTGAGGGCTCTGACATGTTTTTGAAGGTGTGGACCTTACAAAGGGCAACCTCTGCATGCTCGGCAAGGAGTTCAGGGAAGAGCCCCGCTCTGCTACACCTGGGGAGCTTTGCACCTTCCCACCTTCCCAGGAGAGTGGGAGAGAGACTCAGTTGTAGTCACCCTCTCCTGTGAGAGGAGGACCACCAAACATGGTCCAAAAATGACAAAATATTGTACAGGAAGTTTTTTAAAGAGTTAAAACTAGTCCACAGAGCGATCCAACAAGATCCTCCAGAATATAAAAATGGACTCTCAAAGATTTTTTTTTAAATGATTCAGAAGGTATCTAAAGCCAATATGCAACAGTAACTAAGGAGGATGTTAAACAGCTACTAAAGTTAGACATGTTTAAATCAACAGGTCCCCAGATTCTTGCCTCCAAGAGTTTTAAAAGGAGCTCTCTGTCCCATTAATGTTGATTGTCAGTAAGTTTTAGGACCCTGGGGAAGTTCAAGGACTGGAAGAAGGCTCATTTTGTTTCAAATTTAAAAAAAGAGTAAACAGGATGACTTGCGTAATTATAGGCCTGTCAGCATGACATCAGTCCTGGGCAAAATAATGAAATAGCTGATAAGGACCTTGATTAATAAAGAATGAAAGGAGGATAATATAATTGATGCCAATCAACACAGATTAATGGAAAATAGAAAAACTGGATTTTTTCTTTTAAAGAGAGATGGCTAGTTTGGTTGAAGTTAATAGTGTGGATGTAATATACTTAGACCTCTGACAGGCATTTGACTTGGTACCACATGGCATATTAAGAAACTAGAACAATATGCAATGAACATAGCACACATTAAATGGATTACAACTGGCTGATGGATAGGTCTCAAAATGTAAGTGTAAATCGAGATCATCATTGAACGGGTGTGGGTTTATCTAAGTCCCACGGGAATCAGTTATTAGCCCTGTGCTATTTAACATTTTTTATTGATGACCTGGAATAAAACATAAAAATCTATCACTAATAAAGTTTGCAGGCGATGCAAAGATTGAGGGAGCAGTAAGCAATGAAGAGGACAGGTCAGTGATACAGAGAGATCTGGATCACTTGGTAAGCTGGATTCAAGCAAACAATATGCAATTCAATACACCCAAATATAAAGTCGTACATCTAGGAAAAATAACACAGACCATATACGGGACAGAGGAATCATTCCTAGGAAGCAGTGACTCTGAAAAGGACTCGGGGGGGCGGGGGGGGTTGGTGATTAATAAGCTAAACGTGAGCTCTAGGTTTGACACTGTGGCCAAAAGAGCGAATGCGATCATTAGATGTATAACAAGGGGAATAAGGTGTGGGGGAAGGAAGATTATTTTACCTCTGTATTTGACATTGGTGCGACCACAATTGGGATACTGTGTCCAGTTCTGGTGTCCACGATTCAAGATGGATGTTGATAAATTGAAGAGAGTTCAGAGAAGAGCCCCAAGAACAATTAAGAATTGGAAAACATGAGTAACACCATAGGGCAAGGAGCTCAATCCATTTAGCTTAAGAAAGAGAAGGTTAAAGGGCAACTTCATCACAATCTTTAAATACCTCCATGCAGAACAGAGATTTGATAGATGGCTCTTTGGCCTAGCAGACAAAGGTATGACAAGATCCAGTGGCCAGAAGTTGAAGCTAGAAAAATTCGGACCGGAAATAAGGCACAAATTTTTAGCCGGGAGGATAATTAATCATTGGAACAGTTTGCCAAGAGTTGTGGTGGATTGTCCATTACTGAAAAATTTTAAATCAAGCCTGGATGTTTTTCTAAAAAGATATGCTCTATCTCAAACAGGAATTAATTCAGGGACGTTCTATATAGCATACATTAAATAGGTCAGACTAGAGGATCCCAGTGGTCCTGTTTGACCTGGGAATCTATTAAAAAAAAATAAAAAGCATCAATGGACCCAGAAAGATCCCTGTAACATCTCTGCTGTCTTACCACAGCAATCTGGCAGTGAATAGCTTTGCAGATCAGACCCCACAATCTATAAGATTCCCCTGGCCACTTGAGTTCTACTGCTTCCTTCCCATCAATGCATATTTTCATGTTTATGTATTTCGGTGTACATATTAGAATGGAGCTCCTCTTCAAAGCTTTCAGGGCCTGATTTTCTTAAAAAAGATATTATAGATAATGATGCAGATAGGTGCTTTTGAAAACCCCACTAGATGCCTCTCATTGATTTCAATGGGAGTTGGGCACCTAAATAACTTGAGGCTCTGAGCCTTACTGCTTTTGGCCTTTGATAAACCCAATCACACCACCAAGGATAAAACCAGCAGTCTTTCCTCACCAAACTGGAAAGTAACCAACCAAAGTATGAAAGACAAGCCCAGGCACTGCTCCCCTCTACCCATGAGTACCATCTCTCTCCATACCCCTCCTTCCCCCAAGCCCCAGGAAAACAGATGACTTTTGCCAAATCTCCTAAAGACCAAGAGGTCTGAACTGTCTCAGAGCAAGGCAGGGAAAGGAACTCCCAAGTTAAGGACCTGCTCTCAGAGAACACCTCCTTGCTAGCATCTCCCTTGTCTAAATCAAGGAAGCTCCATTTTGAGCACCTCTGCTGAGCACAACTGCAGTGGTCTGGTATGGGAAGAAGCAGTGTCTCAAGTAACCAGCTCCAAAACCAATTAGGGTTTTGCATCTTGAACTCCACGCGGATACCTACAGGCAGCGCCTGTAACATGCAGCCCCGTGTAACGCACAAGCATGAACATCAGTGGTAAGGCCCGTTTTCAAAAGAAGGGCCCTATCCTTCCACACAAGCTCAGAGAGAAAAAAAGCAGTCTCCTCTACTGCTGCTACTTAACAAGACCTTCACTCTATCTGAGTAACAAACAACAAACTCACTCCTTCAATCCCGGGAGTGATTTCACTTCCATCATTTCTTCTCATTGCTTCCCCCAACCTGCAAGCTAGCCCTCCTCTCTGAACAATTGCACTGAGATGCTAGGTAAGATGCTCACCCACACCAACATGGGCAGAAGAGTTGAAGATGTCAAGCTGGGTATTCTCAGCAAGCTAAAGGCATTGCAGCCTGTACCTCTGCTCTAATTCTCCTACAAGTATCATATGTCAAGGAATGACAAGATCAAAGCTTGTAGTACACAGCACAAGATGCCTTTTGGAGCAGGTGTAGCTTGTGCTGTCCTCTGAGATCGGTCAGAGAAACTAAAGGAGCCATCCCCATTTTAGCTGCTAGTACCAGCTCCAAAACATTTCTGTTAGTGTTAGTTATTTCAGTTCTTAAGATAGAAAACAGCAACTCTTTGGTAACACTGTGGTTTATCAAAACCAATCATTTTGCAGATCGGATTCATGTCAGGTAAGGCAGGAGAAAGTTTTTCTAATAACTCTCCCACTACATGTAGAGAGTCATCTCCCCATACTCCACTTGTCCCATCTGCCAGAGTCCCTTCTGCCTTTCTCTGCCCCCTTCCCATGCATTCGCATCATGACTCCTGCTCCCAGCATCTCCTATCCCCATCAAAGCTATCCTGGGTCTAGGGTTGCTGTCATCAGCAAATGCAAGAATCAGTCTGAAACAAATCAGCAGATTCTCCTTCTGATGAATAGTCTCCATGTATTCATCATGCAACCAACACACCCAGCACTCTATTAACAGAGCCAAGACTCAGACCAGGACCACTGCAGTCCATAGACAGGAGTTGTACCAGGTGAAGTAAAAGGAAAATCACTTTCTGGCTGAGCAAGAAGATGCCATGATAAGCATATCTCAGAAGCTGAACTTTGCATTTCTCTCCCTTCTAAACTCTGGTGTCATTCAAACACCTTGTTGTACAGCCAACAGTTATTGTTTCCTGGTTTGGTAGTCCCCTCTAGTGGTTTATAAGATGTACTACACAAATACTAAATGGAAACAAAATAATTGAGAATGTTTGGTTTAACTGCACACTAACATTACTGCAAATATGTCACATTGGGTGGGTGCAGGGGGGTTGGTAGACTCTAGAAGGCTCTCCCCCCTGTCTGGGAGCTCAGTTAGGAAGAATGGATCTTTGGAGCTCATTTATATCAACCTAGAAAAGCATTTTTAAAGCCATTCGGAAAAATTAAATTCTTACTCCTTTAAAAAAATAATTTCCTAAAAATAAACTAAAGTCAGATTAAATAAACCCTAAACCTACATGGCCTAACTTAAATTTAACTGTGAGACAGAGGCCAAAGTAACCTCCTAAAGAGGTAGAGGTGGATTTGGGGGGGACTTTGTACATATTTATAGTTAACAAAATAACAGGGAGGGCACACAAAGGAGGGAACCGCATGCCCTTACAAGAGGCAATGGGAGGAGATAAGAAACCTCCCCACCCCACCCACAGGAGACAGACTGTGAGAAAAACTCCCCATTGGAGCAAAAGGGGAGTTGATTCTAAAAGCCAAACACCCAGGAAACTCTTTCCAGATAAAGGGCCTCCAGCCCTCTGGGCTACTTTTACAACAAACCAAATCACTAACAGAATACATACAATTTGAAGCCAGGACAAAGAGTTGTTTCTCTCTAGAGAAGTTGGTTTCTTTCTGCTTGGTTTTCCTACTAGCAAACTGCTAGCAAATTAATTGGATCCAGCTGCCCCTGCTTCCTCCCCCTTGAGCACCTGAGGGAACCACTCCTGGGTTGTAGGATCTCCTTCTCACACAGATATTCCATAAGGCCAGGGTGGGGGGCTCCAGGGACCACTCAGGGGCAGAGGGAATGAAGCCAGGGTGAGTGAGGGGCTCTGGGGACTGCTCATGGGTGGGGGGGCTCTGGAGACCACACAGGGACAAGGGACATAGCAGTGAGCTCCAGGGCTGCTGGGAGCACAAGCACTGCTCCACATGGCTCCAGCCCCAACTCAGCTTAAGCCTGTACACAGAGGCAACACATAGCTGTGGCTAGTGGGAGGGAGGCATAGATGAAAGGTTCTGGGCGGGGGGGAGCACGTAACCCTGCATGCCCCACCCACACATCGTCTCTGCCCCTGTGATCCACTGAAAAGCATCTGGCGGTCCGGATTTGGACTGCAGTCCACCTATTGACTACCCTTGGTTGGAGATCTGTGATCTCTAAGGCCAGCTCAGTCAGAACACAGATGAGAATTGAACAGCAATGAGGCACAGGGAGAGTTTGAGAACCTCTTTCACACATTCCAGAGAAAACTCACCCTGCCAGGCAGAGAGGAGCAAGATAGCACTACAGAAGAGTGACCAATCTACCATGAGACAATGTGGCTGGGGGAAAGAAATATGCCAACAGCCGCTCATGTGAAGGAAGGATGGTACTTGCAAAGTTCTACACTTGTTCCCCAAATGCATATGAGGGCTGCTTCCATGTGAAGCTGTGATTCAGGAATGAGCAGTCTGGTAATTGCAGCAGACTTTCTTCTACTCTGCCTGTCATCTCTCTGTACATTTTACTTCTATCCATCAAGGATTGCGCTATAGAAAATAATCCCTCATATTCAAGGTGTGTGCGGATTACACCCTCTCTCTGAATTAATGATTCTCCTTTACCCTGCAACTACTGACATGCTCTGCAGTATGTCACCGTTCAACTCATGTGATAATAAAATATTGCAGAAATATGGGTGCAGAGTGAGACTAGACTACTGTAGAGATTATGGGCCCTCATGGCACTATTGTAATATAAATAATAGTACAAAAAAATCAACCAATCAACCAACCTACTAGATGCCATTCGAAGGAGCAATGGCTTGAGAAGTTGGTTGTAGGAGTAGTCAGGATAGGCTTAACTCCATCTGATTTTATAGAAGAAGGAAGGACGGGGCCTAGTTTCATCCCTATTAAATGCTGTGGCCTAAATTTTCAAAAGTGACTGGTAACTTTAAGGGAAACAACACAAGGTGGGTGAGGTCATATCTTGTACTGATATATATATATATATATATATATTGCCGCTTGGGGCGGCAGAAAAGCTGGAGCCGGCCCTGCGCGCACTGCTGCTTCCCTCCAGGCATCAGGACCCCACCTAATCCCCAAAGCCATTCGCACACCAGAAGACAGGTGTTCCTGTGTCTAACTTACCCAGGGGACCCAATCGGGTAAGCATTCTCAGAGCTTGCTCCTGGATCAGGTGCCTATAGATGAGCTTATACGAAGTGGCTAGGTGGGAGGAGGCTGACTTCCTTTGTAACTTTTAGCCCAGGGGTTAGGGTACTCCCCTGGGAGACCTCTGATTCAACTCCTCCCTCTGCCTGAGTGGGAGAGAAGAGATTTGAACAGGGCTTTGCCACCTCTCAGGCCAGTGCCCTAGCCACTGAGCTATGTGTGGGGCTCCCTCAGGCTCTCCTGCTGAAGCTGTTCCATTGTGGATAAATAATGAAAGAATTATTGGGCCAGAGTGAGCGCGCACACAGAAGCATGAAAATGACTCTGTAGACTGGTGATTAGAGCACTCACCAGGGAGGTAGGAAACCCAGCATCCAGTCCCCCCGCTCCAGTGACTTTTTAAATTATTTATCCAAATCTATCCCATAGTCTAGTAGTTAAGGCACTCACAGAGAGGTAACAGATCCTTGTTCAAATCCCTTCTCTCCCTCAGCTGGAGGTGGGGATTTGAACTAGGGGTCTCCCACATCCCAAGGGAATATCTAACCCCTGGGCTAAATGTTATGGGGGAGGTGGGCTTTTTCTCTCCTCCCTTCCCCCACACTTCTGCTTCTTGCAAAAATGGCATAGATATCTAGTGTCAAGCCAGGGTTTCTGCTGAGAATCCCAAGTGAAAAGAGGCACCTTCCTGCAGGCTGGACTTGGGCACCTAATCTCCAAACAGCGGGAGGGGGCTTAGCACACTTCCCTCACAGCTCCCATTAGTTAATTTAGGCAGGGAGCAACCTAGCGTGCTGGCTTTTGTGAATCCTATTCTGAGGTGACTATCTCCCTCCATTCACTGTATCGGGAGCTTAGGCACCCAGATCAGGCTTTGTGTATCCCAGTGATTTTCTAGGTGCCTAAATGTTAAAGTGAGAGTTCGTTAAGTTTTGATGTGAATCTACCCCTCCCCCCCTCCCACCCCCCACCCCCCGGTGCCAGAGGGACAAACTCCAGGGAACAAAGAACAGGGAGTAGTAACAGAACCCAAGCTATAAGCACAGAGCAGACATATCCTTCTTGCTCTTCTCCAGGAAGGGAACTGGAAAGAGAAACTTCAAATTCCCTCTTCTTCAGCCCCAAAGTACAAATGATACTCAAATAGTACATACTGGACACTTTTACCTTTAATGCCTCTGTGATGTCAGGCTTTCACATCTGCTGGAGGCTAAAAGGGCATGTCAGAGACTGCACATCAGGGTACAACCACCGTCCGAAGGCCCAGACAGTGTTACGGAGCCCAAGCATGCACCCCAGCACAAATGGCAAGGGGGCAACAAGGCATTTCCTTCCCACTGTACATTGTCAGGGATGAGGCACAAGGGCATTTCTGTGGCTTGAGACGCAGTTGGTATCAGGGCACTGAGGCTTTTCTCTGTGTCCAAGAGTGGTCAGTGTCTAGGCTCCGAGTGACTTACCTTGGCATCATAATGTACAGCCTCAAATGGGTACTATGATGAAGATACAGAAAGAAAGTCTTGTGAGGAGATAATGGAGTACAGAGGGAATGATCTCAGCCTCTGAAAACTTTGGAAGGAGAGAAAGAAACAAAACAAAGAGAAAAGTGACAAGCGTAAGCCTTGGTGGGCAATTGACAGCGAGTGGTGCCGGGGTGTTTGATGCACAGCAGAGTGAGAGGAGGAGTGCTGGATCTCTAGGAGTTGTGAGTATGAGAGGTAGTTGCTTACGAAGAGCGAGTGTTTGGGAAGGAAGAGAGAGGTGGGCAATGTGTGGGTAATTGTCAGGCTATTGCATATGTGAGTGACTTACAGCCAGAAAAGGAATTAATATAGCATATTTTTAAATGTTACAGTCAGGGACATATTGTGCTACTAGCAAATGCTGAATCAGGAGGTCCAGTCATTGGCAGATGATATTATATGATGATAATAATATTCTCAGTGACTTTTGATAGTTGGTCCCTAGCCAGCTGCTTCCAAACAATGGTGTGCACCAGCATGCAGCTATTTCCATTGTCCTTCCCTGAAACTTGTGCATCCATTCCACTGCCAATACATGCATCCTGTCACATTGCAACAATGCTGGGTCGGCCTTAGTTCTGAATTCACTGACCTTCGTGCTGTTAAAATGTCAATCTTAACGTTACATTAGGGTAGTTCTTGGCATAGTATAATAGGGGTAAAGTACAGACTTCAGTGACTCCCACTTGTATCCGTAGTGATAAATTAACAACAGAATTTGGAGTGAGCAAACAAAATGCATCCCATTGTATTAACATTTGTAAAGCTGACTTCCACCCCACCCCAGAGTGCTAAGAGCTCAAACTCTCCTCTTCCCAGTTGAGAATTTTAAACATTTTGGAAAGCAGGGGTGAAATCTTGGGCACACTGTCGTCAGTGGCAGAACTCCCAGTGACTTCAACTGGACCAGGATTTCACTCCCGATTTCCAGCCACAGCATGTACTTGGTGACCTAGGCAGAAGGTCTGCTGTGGACCTTTGATAGCTGGTTAAGGGAGCAACAGGCAGATTACTTCTGCTGATGAAGACTCAAAAACAAAGGGGAGATTCTGGCATCACTGCAGATTATTTCACAAAGAACACTTCATGGAAAATCTAGACAGTTCTACAGGAAGGCAAATTAAAACATCTCTTTAAAACCATTTAAGAATAGCTCTGTGGCTTGATTACCTCTATGAAAGTGTTATGGAGCATGTTGGAACAGCAATTATCTGAATTCCCTAGCAACTTCCTGCATGGCCTCACAATTCTAGCTGACACTTTTTATTGTAGTTAATTTTTTTTTTTAATTGTTCCCCTTTGCTGCCATCTCTGGACACATGCATCAATTCCAACAACTGAGTCTAACAATGTTAGCTAAGTAAAACCACATAGTAGATCAAAGCATAAATAAATGCCTTGACCTGACACAGACAAATGTCTTGGAAAATAGGTGGGTTTTACTCTGGGCCTCGGTGGAGAACAGTCTTGGTATCTGACAGATAAATGTGGGAAGTGAGTCCCAGAGCTGACTGTTCTCCACGGAGTAAATCTTGCCAGCAGCCTCCAGGCATAAATTCATACAAAAGGACTCAAAATATGAATCATCTGATCTCAGCTGCCACAAAAATGCATATGGAGAGAGATGGTCTTTCAGGGTAGCCAGGTCTCAAAACATATAGGGGTTCACAGTTCATTGTCAATCTACATTGCAGGTTAAATAGAAAGCCACTCGTCCGAGTCGATGAGCAAGGAGTTGAGCTACCAACTAAAAGTTAAAAACAGCTATTGCAAAAATACTTACCTGGTAGGAGTTATATGGTTTTGTTCCATGTCCCTGCTGGAGGCTAGATAATGCAAGTCACACTATTAATGTGGGTGCTGTTGACCCCTATATATTTAGAACAGTCAACATCCCATTGGCATGGGTCTCCAGCTGGGACCCAGGAGATCTGTACAGCTTTTATCCCTGCAGGAACTTTGTACACAGAAATCCCACTGCTGCCTAGAGTCAGTGTCACCTCAGAATGGACTGTCCAGGAGGGCAAGAGGGGAAATGTTCACATCAGTTTTCTATCCTGGAAGAAGCCCCATACCTATGTCCTGTGTAAGTAGATCAGTGCAGGAAGGAGTGGGGATAATGATGGTGAGAGGAGTTAGACAGATGGGGTAAAGGAATTATTCCACCAAGTGTTATATTAATATCATAAATGCCTAAGAATCACCAGGGTGTGAAAAGTGTAGGTGCTTGTATGCAGGATGAGTGAAAACCTCAGGAGTCCCCCATCTGGATCAGATAATATCTTGGGGCACGGAGCCTTGCGGAGTCCATAGTCAGATTCCTGCTCCTCTTCTTTGGTGACATAAGAAGCAAAGAACCAAGAGAATAAATATTTACATCAATCCTACAACATATTTTGGACTCAAGTGTGATCTGGCTACAGCGTGAAAGGAGGAGGTTGGGAACCATAATAGTCAAGAGTGTTTTTCTGTAAATGAGGAAAATTCCTACTCCAGGAACAAAATGGACCTAACTGAAAGCTCATCTACTCATCAGACAGGCTCCACTGTGGTGTATTATGTGGAAAGGGGGACAATGAAGCCTTGATCATTTGTGCTCATCCTGAATTTTAGAGATAACATGTATCAAACTATTAAGGACTGAATCAAAGACACCAACTCACATAATTTTTAACCAATATTTTATCCCAGGTTTCCAGTGGTGAAATGCTAACTGCAATATTCTCTGCAACAGAGGAGGAGTGGGATTCTGTTGGTCAGAGACCAATCAGGTCATTTGTACTAGTGGTTCTCAAGTTGCCTCCACCAGGGATCCGAAATATACCAGCATCTTTTTGCTGCCACCCACACAATCCCACAATCCTGTGATTATGTAATTTGAACCTTTACCAAAAACTATGTCTGCATCTGGAAGCTGGGGTATGCAGACTTGTTTCCTGGAGCTGGGGCTGATTGGGGGACTCATGTGTCAGTGTTTTGAGGTTCGTGCTTAGTGGGCAGGTGAGATATTGGTTCTGGGCGGGGCAATGCCAGCATGGGAGCTGCTGCTGGCTAATAGGTAGAAGGTTGCTTCTGGGGAAGGTTTCTTCTCTTTTCATCCCTGCTAACACCCCACCTCCACCTCAATCAGCACAGGGCTCTGCTATTGGACAGCGTCACTGCAAGATGTTACAAAATCAATTTCATGGCCTCTTGAAGTTCCACTTACTCCAGAGCTGAGTGCCAGTCAGATGGGGGAGAGGGAAAGAGGGAGGGTTAAACAGCTGCTGGGGGATGGGAGGCGGAGGGCAGCAGTAGTAGTGGCAGCAGGAAGTGAGCTGCTCTTTCTTTCCCCTGACCATTGTGATAGCAACCATAGAATACTGATGATTTTCCCCCTCCACTCATGGGGTGTGACCCAGCAGCATGACCCTCACAACCAGTTTGGGGTTTTGCCCCACTGTTGAGAATGTGAGACACGGTCATAGGTACTGAGTTATATGGACCTGTGGGGCCCGTGCCCCACTAATATTCTGGGAAGTGGGCCGGATCCCCCAATGTTTGAACCAGGGGTACAACCAGAATTTTGCTAAGGAGGAAGCCAAGATTACTTGCCCATTCATCCCAAATTTGAGTGGCATTGTGACCTAGCACACAAGATTGCAATGCCACTCACATTTGGCAGAGCCACACCTCTGTCACGCTACACCTACTGGCAGGGGCTTCATTCCCCCCCCCCCCCCCACGCCCTCCCAGGCCTCCAAGTGTAGGGACTTTGCCCCTTACATTCCAGCTGGGGGCTTCAGCCCCTGACCTTTGGGCCTCACAAAAAAAGATTTATAAACCCAGGGCCTATGCACAAGGTGTCCCTTACTTAACAGTCTGATAGCCGCTTCAGTGTAGGTTTCTATCACTCCTTGCAATCTCATAGCTGTAAATTCCTCTCCCCCCCCCCCCCCGCCCCCCAGTGAGTCTCACAGGCTCAACCTTAAGTGCAAGTTTATGATCAGTTCCAGATTTCCAGGACATCCTCTCACTGCAGATTGTTCTGCTTGTCTGGTTCATATCAGCCACATGTTCCAATAAGCCAGTGGTAGGCAACCTATGGCACACGTGCCGCCGAGCTGATTTTCAGTGGCACTCACACAGCCCAGGTCATGGCCACCAGTCCGGGGGGCTCTGCATTTTAATTTAATTTTAAATGAAGCTTCTTAAACATTTTAAAAACCTTGTTTACTTTACATACAACAATAGTTTAGTTATATATTATAGACGTATAGAAAGAGACCTTCTAAAAACGTTAAAATGTATTACTGGCAGGCAAAACCTTAAATTAGAGTGAATAAATGAAGACTTGGCACGCCATTTCTGAAAGGTTGCCGACCTCTGGAATAAGCAATGAGTGTCATCCTCTATGGTGCCTAAAGGAGGGTCTCCACTGAGATGTTAGGGCATCACAGCACCTCCATAGTACTGACCACTGCAGATACTATGTTGTTATATGGAGAGGACACAGAAAGGGGAAGAGAAATGAAAACATCACTCAAGCTGTGATTATAGACTAGGCAGCATTTTCCTAACTGGCCAATGTGTTGTCCCTCGTCAGGGATATGAAACCAGTCCCGCCCCTTGCAGCAATCTGCTCCCCAGTGAATGAAATAAAATGAAATTTGAATTTTAAAAGCATGTCCTTAAATGTTTATTTTAAGGAATGACATAGAATACTCAATGTTGGATGTTAAGAAATGTTGTAATATGAGTGATTTTATTATTTAAAACTGAAATCAGTCATTGTCTTTCAAGTTTATAACAATCTTACCTAACTGTGGCTTTCTCTATAGTTGTCATTGCGAAGTGGCAACATTAATTTTTTTCTCTAACAAAGCATCTCACTTCCAAAGGTTCCATTGGGATCATTGGGTTTGGCTTTCCCTGGGTTAGGCTCCAGTGTCCTGGGTTCCTCTTGACTGGAGAAGATGATGAATTGTGGTACCTCCCAAACTCTCCAACCATGGCACCAAAATGGGATGTCACTCAAAAGTAAATACCTTTCCTTTCTGACAAGCTTTCAATGAGCAGGAAAATAGTTAAGAGTGTCACCAATTAAAAGTATCATCACTGGCATCTGAGTTAGCACCCATTGAAGCAGGGCCGGCTCCAGCCACCAGCTTACCAAGCAGGTGCTTGGGGCAGCCACTTTGGAGAGGGGTGGCACGTCCAGCTATTCGGCGGCAATTCGGCGGACGGTCCCTCACTCCTGCTCGGAGCGAAGGACCTCCCACCGAATTGCCACTGCAGATCACGATTGCAATCGTGGCTTTTTTTTTTTTTTTTTTTTTTTGACTGCTTGGGGCGGCCAAAACCCTGGAGCCGGCCCTGCATTGAAGGTGGCAAAAATCAGAAAGGCTAAGGCCCAAATGAGTTACACCTAGCAAGGGACATAAAAGGCAATAAGAAGAGGTTCTATAAATACATCAGGAGCAAGAGAAAGACTCAAGTGTAGTTCCTCTATTTAACGGGAAAGAAGAGCTAATAACTGATGACATCAAGAAAGCTTCAGTCTTCACTAAAAAGGTCAATGGTGACTAGATACTCAACACAATTAATATTAACAAAGGGGAAGGAATGAAAGCCAAAATATGGAAAGAACTGGTTTAAAAATATTTAGATAAGGTAAATGTATTCAAGCCTGCAGGGTCTGATGAAATTCATTCTAGGTTACTTAAGGAACTAGCCGACACAGTCTCGGACCCATCAGCAATTATCTTTAAGAAGTCCTGGAGGACAAGTCAGGTCCCAGAAGACTAGAGAAGGGCAAACATAGTTGGGAATTATAGACCAATCAGCCTAACTTTGATACCTGGAAAAATACTAAAACAATTACACAATCAATTTGTAAGGATGTGGAGGATAATAGGGTTAAGAAATAGCCAGCGTGGATTTGCCAAGAACATATAATTCCAAACCACCCTAATTTCCTTCCTTGACAGGGCTACTGTTCTAGTGGATAGTGGGAAAGCAGTAGTTGTGATATATCTTGATTTCAGTAAGGCTTTTGACACAGTCCTCATAAGCAAACTAGGGAAATGCGGTCTAGATGAAATTACTATAAGGTGGGTGCACAACTGGTTGAAAGATTGTACTCAACATGAAGTTATCAATGGTTTGCTGTCAAACTGGGAGGGTCTATCTAGTGTGGTCGCACAGGGAGTCAGTAATGGGTCCAGTACTATTCCATATTTTCCTTAATGACTTGGATAATAGAATGGATAGTATGCTTATAAAATTTGCAGATGACACCAAGCTGAGAGAGGTTGCAAGCACTTTGGTGGACAGGATTAGAATTCAAAATGACCTTGACAAATTGAAACATTGGTCTGAATTCAACAGGATGAAATTCAATAAAGTACAAAGTACATCACTGAGGAAAGAAAAATCAAACGCACAAGTACAAAAATGGAATAATTGGCTAGGTGATAGTATTGCTGAAAAGGATCTGGGGGTTATAGTGATCACAAATTGAATATGAGTTAATAATGTGTTGCAGCTGTGAAAAAGGCTAATATTCTGGGGGTGTATTAACAGGAGTGTCATATGTTAGACCCTGGAGTAATTATCCTGCTTTACTAAGCACTGGTGAGGCCTCAGCTGGAGTACTTTGTCCAATTCTGGGCACCACAATTTAGGAAAGATGTGGACAAACTGGAGAGAGTCCAGAAGAGAGTAACAAAAATGATAAAAAACCTGGCCCAAGCAGAAAGGTTAAAAAAAACTAGGCTTGTTTAGTCTTGAGAAAAGAAGACTGTGGGTGACTTGATAACAATCTTCAAATATGTTAGGAGTTGTTATAAAGAGGACTGTGATCAGTTGTTCTCCATGTCCACTGAAGGTAGAAGAAGAAGAAGTGGGCTTAATCTGCAGCAAGAGAGATTTAGGTTAGATATTAAAGGAAAAAATTCTTAAGTGTAAGGCTAGTTAAGCTCTGGAATAGACTTCCAGAGGAGGTTGTGGAGTCCCCATTATTGGAGGTTTTCAAAACCAGGGCAGACAAAAATCTGTCAGGGATGGTCTAGGTTTACTTGGTTCTGCCACAGCGCAGGGGGCTGAACTTGATGACTTCTTTAGGTCTCTTCCAGCCCTAGAATTTCTATGACCAGTCACACTTCAGTGCTATTGTTTCAGGCTCCCTGCAGATTCAGGCAGACATTGTTGCATCAGGTACAGTCTGGTCATATTTTCAAAGATTTTCCTCCATTTAAAATTAAAAGTAACTGCTAGAGATTTATGGATGCTGAGACTCTGGAGAGCAATTCAGATGCCTGTCTGCATCCTCACAGGCTAGGCCTTTGTGACCCCTCAACACTAATATGACCTTCCCCACACTTGGGGAAACATTGGACGAGGGAGTTCTGCATTCCCCTAGGAATAACATCTCCATTCTAGCTTACTACACAAACTTTTCCCTAAAGCAGATCCCGGACCAATTTCTGTGTGTGTATGGTACAGGGTCATATCTGATGGCTGATACTAAGATTTGGAACAAATCCACAAATCCCCAGACTTAACCTCTGCAGATCCTTGGCCTTTCCATGTGCCAGGCTGCAGTCACCATTTAATGCACTTACTGAGTGGATGCTTTTTCTCATTCCTCTTATCTCCTTGCTGTGCAAGAATATTTCCACTGGCCTGGCCTGGTCTGCTGCACCTGTGGTTAGTGGTCTGGGCTGAAATGCAAGGTATCTGGGTTTAATTTTCAATCCCGGTCCTCTACTCACCTAGGCTTGGTCTACACACTACCAACTTATGTTGGTATAACTATGTCACTTAGGCATGTGGAAAATCGTAGTTATACCAACTTAACCCCGCTGTACAGCGCTATGCCAATGGGAGGGCTTCTCCCCTTGAGATAGCTACCGCCTCTTGGGGCAGGGGGGGTGGAGGGTGGCGTACCTACACCGACGGGAGAAGCTCTCCCGTTGACATAGGTAGCATCTTCACTAAGGCCTACTATGGCGGAGCTGCATCCGGACAGCTGCAACGCTGTAAGTGTAGACAAGCCCTAAGCTAGTAGAGTCCAGGGATGCTTTAGAGGCAACACCATCATCCCTGGGAGAGTGAATACTGAGCTAGAAACAACAATAATGGGCTCTGAAGGGAGCATCATCCAGCCCTCTTTAGTCCAAGAAAGATTATCGTGGTATGGTGGTTCCAGAGGGAAAGCTTTCACTGACGGAGAAGTTATTCACTGAGGAGTTAGAGTCATGCAATACATGTTACTGTTCCTGAGAATATTAACTACAGAGAGGACTGAATATGCAATTGGGTGCTGCTTAATGCATCCCAGGACAGACACACTGGTAGAGGACATTCTAAGTATTACTACCACACTCGTCACCCTAATATTGGAGCACCTTTCAAATGTCCATACATCCGGACAGGTGATATAGGCCTAGAGTTCTTTCTTCTCTCCCACTCTGAGCTGGAGATAACAAAATTCCCCTCAGAACCTGTTCATAGATCATTCATGAGCAGAAAAAAAGGGCTACATTTACGACATTTATCAGATGAATTATTCAAAACATAATTCAACTAGGTCTAGTTACTTCACTATTGAGTCTCTATGTTTTGATTCAAGAAGCATCCAGTAACATGGGACCATTAAAGATTACATCTCATGCTGTAGCTCTCTGTCCCTCTTAGACCCAGTCTGTGCTATCAGGGTGGAAGGAGGAAAATAAGAAGGAACCACTAGAGGTGTTCCCCTCCCTCCACTCCAGAAGGTGAATCAGTTCTCCTCATGAGGAACAAAAGAGAGTGTGTAAAGTACACCAGCATCTCCTGGAATAGGAGAAGGAGAAGGGGATGGTAGAGGAACTGGCTCCTTTTTTTCCCCTGTGGAGGAAGCTGGCAGTGGCTCCTTCTTCACCTTACTAGAAATCAAAGTCTGGAAGGGAGCTACGGTATGTGCTCCATCCATGTAAATACAGCTGTAACTACAAAAGTCAGGACCTGCCTGGATGGGACATTCATACAATCTCAGATCCAGGCTTCCCCGTTGAGTGTGGCACTCTCTCTGTTTGATAGGAACCAGACCCAAGATCAGTCACCTTGGATATTCCACAGAGGACACATCTTTATGATCCACCTAACTAGTCCCTGTAAATTCTACCAGTAGGAAGCAGGACCTGGGTTTCCAGCAATAATTATCTCTTTAGTCAGGGGTCTGACTGGGAAGCATGCATCACCCAAACAGGGAGGGATTAAGCCAGTGATTTTACATCACACCAGCAGGAACTGGGGTAACATTGAAATGGAAAGAATAATAAAATTTTTAAAAATATATATCTAAAGCCACCAAAACAGAAAATCTAAAGCAGAGTGGAGTGATTTAAATCAAAGTGATTATTAAATCACTGATTTTAATCACAAATGAAATCAGTAAGCTGATAACCTTTATTTAAATAACACATTTTAATTGTTTTTTTTTTTTGCATTATTACTTTTTAGTTATTTTCCTAATGAAAGATTGATTGTCATTGGGTGGTAACCATTAAAACATGTTGATTTGCAAGTAAATATAGTCTTTATACTTAATATGGTACTATTTTTTGCTAGCCAGGAAGATACGCTATATCTACACACATTTATATAAGTAATTGTATAGTTCAACATACTTTTATTTTAGAGTCTTAATTTTTACATTTTTATTATGTTAGAAAATGGTGAATGATGATTTTCTTATTTACTAGATTAGTTTTTTACTCGTGATTAGTGTCAAGCTGCATTCTGATGGAAATTGCAATTCATTTAGAAATGCTCAAAAACATCATTTAAAACTTGTTTTATGTTTTAGTTAAATAAAACTACCTTAAATATGCTGGATACATAAGGGGGGGTGGGAGTAAGTTCATCAAACTGGTTTAACATTTAAAACTAACTGATTTATTAAACAAAGGAAATATTATCTGTACTTGGTGAATTGAATGGCTTGTTTCAGGTCACCATGTCCTTCGAGGTTTCAGAACTAGTAGATCTCATCCTCACACCTCATTTTTATTCATAGATTGGAAGAGGCGAACAAACTTCCCTGCTTTTTCAACTCGAATCAGTTTCTCAACTTTGAGTGAATTAGTCATTGAACTGAATAGCTGAATAAGCTGAAATGAAGAAAATATTCTGTCTGCTGTTTATTTATTACTTCCACCAGTTCAGTGGTTTGACTTTCTTTAAAACTTCATCAGCAAACATGTACTGCTTAATTTTTTTTAATTTCATTTAAATGATTTTGATAGTTTATAGTAAATATAGGCTCAAACATAGGTTGTCATAACTTGAAATAAATGCATTTTTCTTTTAAAAATAACCCTAATTTAAATAAAATAATCTGATTTAAGTCAAAATCAGACTTTTTTTTACATTTTTAAAATTTATTTTTATCCACTCTGTTCTAAAGCTTCTTCAGAATGTGGGAATGAACTTTAATGCTCCCTGATCTCTGCCCAACAGAAATACTAGTGAAATGTCAATAGTATGTAATGGTCACAGTTCGCTCCTAAAATCTTCCTGTTTCAGACTCTCAACTAAATAACATTGGATGCCAAATGGAATATCAGTGACTACTGTTATTATCCTGTCAGGAGTAACTGCATTGAAGTTAATAGAATTACATTGGTGTAAGGCCAGGGTGAAAGGAAAACATGGCCCATCAAGAATAAAACTTTGTATTCATTCTCAGCAATGTGTCAGGTAGCATAACTTTAAAGCAATAGTATTTTATCAGTGGAAGTCAGAAGTTTACCTTTCCTGCCTTCAAAACAAAGGGGTCAGGGAGATGTCTCATAGCTCTGAAACTTCTCAGGCAAAGAGAAAAGGGAATATTTGGTGGGATTTTAATATAATTTTTTTAATGTTCTGTCTACAACTAAATTAACTAATACCCTGTTTCTGCTGGGTTTCCATTGCGGGGCTTGGCTATGTCCCACCCTCTGCACAAAGAGACTATTTGACCAAGCACCTAGGTGTTTTCCTCCACTCCCATTACCTGTCATATGGGTATTAGGGTGTTGTCTTCTGCTTGACAGGAGTCACTGACTAAGCTCCAAGTGACTTACCTCTGTGTCGTAAAGTACAGTATAAAATAGTCACAATAATGACACAGGAAATGGCGCCACCTGTCAGGAGATAGTGAAGTAGAAGGGAAAATCCCACGTGCTCTAGGAAGATAGAGAAAGATATTGATAGTTACAGTGTAGGAGAGAAAATCCACAGGTGGTGTCACTGGTAGATGGTGTCTCAATCAAGTCACAAATCCTCTGACTAGCGGATATTCAGGATAAAATGGGTAGATGAGCCACCTGATCTCTACATTAACCAATTGAAAAGTGTGTGTGCACACATGATAAAGAAAGTTTAGGTGGACAAGGGCACGTTTCTGGGGTGATTTTAATTGAAGAAAGTCATAGAAAGGTGGCTTAAGGAAGGGAGTCACTTTAGAGGCATGGACAGGCCCACTGTCTGTCAATTCCTATCTCCATCCATAGGCATGCATATGCTACATGAACAGCAACATATTTTCTTCTTGTGGCAGCATTTCCTATGCTATTATTTTCCATTCATGAACAGGCTTTTTATTAGAACACTATTAGATCTCTGTCTTACTGAACCCAGTGATCATACATGTTGTGTAGTGACATGTGTATCTTAGTAGATTATGGGTGTACTGCAAGCTAGAGGTATACTGCGGCCAGATCAGCAATGTGCACACAAATTTCAGTTCTTTGGATCCATGAAGGTGCAGTCATGGAAGAATCTCCAAGGGGAAAAAATGGGTCAGAAAAAGAAAAGAGAAAGTAAACCAGGCATAATACAAACCAATAATAACCCTGAATTTCTTTTCTTTTTTTTCAAGATCAGGAGAACATAAGGTCCCTGCTGTTACCTTTGCCCAGGTCTGGCAGCTATCAGTACTTAATAATATTTCACAAAAGTAAGGAACATAAGTCCTGGTGGACAGTACTGTGGAGTGGTACATTGGTGAGTGAAAGCGGGAGTGGTGGATCTCTGACCTGTGAGTAAGAGGGGTAGTAGCTTAGCTAAGAGTGAATGTTTGGTGAAGAAGTGAGAGATGAGTAATGAGTGGGTATGTGAAACGCTCAGGATGTTGGACATGAGAGTGATTTCTTGTTAGAAGAGAAAATATAATGGGTTTTTATATAGTGCAGACTAGGGCTGTCAAGCGATTAAACAAATTAATCGTAATTAATCACGCAATTAAACAATAGTAGAATACCATTTACTTAAATATTTTTGGATGTTTTCTACATTTTCAAATATATAGATTTCAATTACAACACAGAATACAAAGTGAACAGTGCTCACTTTATATTTTTTATTACAAATATTTCACTGTAAAAAACAAAAGAAATAGTATTTTTCAATTCACCTCATACAAGTACTGTAATGCATTCTCTTTATCATGAAAATTGAACATACAAATATAGAATTATATACAAAAAAATAACTGCATTCAAAAATAAAACAACATAAAACTTTACAGCCTACAAGTCCACTCAGTCCTACTTCAGCCAATCACTTAAACAAATAAGTTTGGTTACAATTTGCAGAAGATAATGCTGCCCACTTCTTATTTACAATATCAACTGAAAGAGAGAACAGGCGTTCGCATGGCACTGTTGTAGCTGGTGTCGCAAAATATTTATGTGCCAGATGCACTAAAGGTTCATATGTCCCTTCATGCTTCAACCACCAATCCAGAGGTCATGCATCCAAGCTAATGATGGGTTCTGTTCGATAACAATCCAAAGCAGAGTAGACCGACAATGCATGTTCATTTTCATCATCTGAGTCAGATGCCATTAGCAGAAGGTTGATTTTCTTTTTTGGTGGTTCAGGTTCTGTAGTTTCCACATCGGAGTGTTGCTCTTTTAAGACTTCTGAAAGCATGCTCCACACCTCATCCCTCTCAGATTTTGGAAGGAACTTCAGATTCTTAAACCTTGGGTTGAGTGCCGTAACTATCTTTAGAAATCTCACATTGGTACCTTCTTTGCATTTGTCAAATCTGCTGTGAAAGTGTTCTTAAAACAAACAATGTGTGCTGGGTCATCATCCGAGACTGCTATAACATAAAATATTTGACAGAATGCAGGTAAAACAGAGCAGGAGACGTACAATTCTCCCCCAAGGAGTTCAGTCACAAAGTTAATTACAAACGTTTTTTGTAACGAGTATCATCAGCATGGAAGCATGTCCTCTGGAATGGTGGCCAAAGCATGAAGGGGCATACGAATGTTTAGCATATCTGGCACGTAAATACCTTGCAACGCCGGCTACAAAAGTGCCAAGCGAACACCTGTTCTCACTTTCAGGTGACATTGTAAATAAGAAACAGGCAGCAGTATCTCCCGTAAATGTAAACAAACTTGTCTGTCTTAGTGATTGGCTGAACAAGAAGTAGGACTGAGTGGACTTTAGGCTCTAAAGTTTTACATTGTTTTATTTTTGAGTGCAGTTATGTAACAAAAAAAATCTACACTTGTAAGTTACATTTTCACAATAAAGAGATTGCACCACAGTACTTGTATGAGGTGAATTGCAAAATACTATCTCTTTTGTTTATCATTTTTACAGTGCAAATATTTGTAATAAAAATATTTAGTGAGCACTGTACACTTTGTATTCTGATTTGTAACAGAAATCAATATATTTGAAAATGTAGAAAAACACCAAAAATATTTAAATAAATTTCAGTTGGTATTCTATTGTTTAATAATGCGATTAAAAAGGTAATTAATCATGATTTTTTTTTAATTGCGATTAATTTTTTTGAGTTAATCGCGTGAGTTAACTGCGATTAATTGACAGCCCTAGTGAAGACATATTTTGCTGTCAGCTGTGGCTGATGTCATGGTATAATGCATGATATATTTTTGCTGTCGACAGATATCAAGATATAGTGCAAATAAATCTTCATTGGCCTTCTCAGATATTCATGGTCTATCCAGCTGCTACTAAAAAACAGAGTAACCAGAACCCCATCTATCCATACACGGCCGCACGTCGACTCTTCTTCACTCAAACAATCTGCACTTCAGTCCCAACTACGCACATCTGGTTTCTCTGCAAATTTGCTGTCAGCCTTAATTCTAAATCACATGACATTTACATTGTTGAAATCTCTCTGTTGTATCAGTGTAGTTCTTGGCACGCAATAACTGGAGTGAAGAATCAAGTCTGATTCTGAATTGTTTTGTAGTTTAGCAAGTGAGCTACTAACAGTGTAGCTTGAGGAGAGCAAACATACACACAAAATATACTAATGCAATCCTGATTCCACTCTGTCTCAGAGTATCACCAACTAAAGCCCCCTTAAAAAACTTCCATGTAGTTATGCGTTTTTAACACTTGGACACCAAGGGTGGGATTATCAAAAGTGCTCGAAATTGGCCCACGCTGTTTCCACCAAAATCAATGGTGACAGTCCCATATGGATAAGATATATCCTGAACAAAAGGTTTCATTTTTGAGTTTGGTGGCCAGAGCCAAAAAATCCTGTTAGTTTCAAACCAAAACTGAATTTCTTCAGTTCTTCCTCACTTGAATGAAAAAAACAGAATTTTGTTGAGGCAAAACAAAATGTTTAGAATTTCAGCCTATGAAGGGAGACATGGCACATACTTTGGCAGTTGATTACACAACTATTTATAAGACAGCCCAGGAATGTTGGGTATCAGGGTTCCTGGTTTCTATTTCTGGCTCTGGAAGCAGAGTATGAGCTAGTGGTAATAGAGAATACAATAAAGCACTCAACTTAGTACTGGGTCCGTCATTTAAAGAACTGTGGTTTTAGTCCCAGTTCTTGGGTGAATGACAGTTGCCTTCCCTAAGATAAGGGTATCAGTCCTCAGGTAATGAGGGTTAACAGTAATCAGGGGAAGAGCTGGGACTGCCAGTGTGCTGTTCAATGGCTGGGGTATGCAGTATCACCAATTCCAAGAGTTCAACAATTCTGAGGCTACATCTACACTACAGGGGGGAGTCGATTTAAGATACGCAAATTCAGCTACGCAAATAGCGTAGCTGAATTCGACGTATCGCAGCCGACTTACCCCGCTGTGAGGACGGCGGCAAAATCGACCTCTGCGGCTTCCCGTCAACGGCGCTTACTCCCACCTCCGCTGGTGGAGTAAGAGCATCGATTCGGGGATCGATTGTCGCGTCCCAACGGGACGCGATAAATCGATCCCCGAAAGGTCGATTTCTACCCGCCGATTCAGGCGGGTAGTGTAGACCCAGCCTCAGTCAGAACCCAAATCATGAGACTGGCGTACAAATGATGAGATTCTTTAAAAAGATTAAATCATGTTTTTTAGTCTCTCTCCTGATTTTAGTCTGTCCTGTGCCCACCTCCAATGTGTGTGAGACAAACACAATACCGCCGGCTCTTGCAAATGTGTTCAAAGATGATTTTTCCTTGGCTGCAGGAACTCTTGCAAGAGCTGTTCCCACACAGTCACCTTTATGCCATTTTGCACTGGGTGCCTGCAAGTCCCTGTCCCTAGTTGTCGGCCTCCCAGGCCATGGCAGGTACCTGTTTCCATGGCCACCAAAGTCTGCGCAGCTCTACGTGTGGTATTTCTCACTAGTGTGAAAAACTCATTAATGTCCCCAACTCTGCTTTGGGAGCTGGGGATGGGGACCATGTGCGGGACATTGGTGCTGTTATTCATGAGACAGTCTCTAATGTGGCTGCACTTCACTTCCCCATTTGAGCCAAGGAACCATGAAGGGGGGTGAGCAGGAGCTTCGGAGAGCTGGATAGAAGAAGGGAAGCAGGTACCTACTGGGGCTGGGAAAGAGGAAAGTAGGTGGCTGCTGGGAGCAGCAAGGGAGGAATCGGGAAACATGTAGCTGATGGAAGTGGAAAGGAGGTGAGAGAGGGCACCAGCTCCAAAATCTTGTGAGGGAAGGAGCTTTTCACATCATCATGAGAGCTCTTGCAGCTGAAGGCAAAACCATGGGACTTGCGATCAATTTGCAAGAATTGGCAATACTGGGGAACGTGTAGGGATGTAGCTGTGGCAGCTGCTCCCTGGTTATAGCTCACAGACACCCCTGGTCAGGGAGAGCTGGCAGGGCATTGCCCGGTGTTACTGTGGTCAGACCTCCAAGTCTATAGCCATGGGTGGTGGGGGGGAACTATGTGCTAGGCTGCATCTCTATGGGTCGAGTCCAAGATAGAGGGGAGAGTGATCATACACACCCTGAATAGAATGGCCACAAACAGAGAGGCAGCCCAGAGTATCCCTAGAGACTGAAGCTCCTGGCCAGGTATAGAAAGCACCAGAGAGTGAGAGTACCCCACCCACCTCTGGTCTGGCCGAGATGGGGCAGAATGGGGATGAAGCTGAGGTGGCAGCAGAAGGAGCAAGGAGGCTGTTCCTTCCCTCCCTGCCTAGGTCCCAGCAACCCTGTGATTTTGCCTGTTTTTTCCTCACAAGCCCGTGGGAAGTGACCCATCAGTTGCCCCCCTGCCCATCACATGCTGTAGTTCTGGGCTGCACTCCACTGGATGGGAATGTGACACAAGGTGTTTCTTACCTAACACACTCAGAGTGTAGTTCCGATGGAGACTTCCGTCCCTGTTTACAATTTCACACATGTAATTTCCTTCATCAGCGAGTCTCACCGGGTGAATCTGAAGGGCGGGGTCATGATCAGGTCGAGCTGCCCAGTCCATCCTCTCACTGCAATTTGTTCTGACTGTTTTATTTAAATCAGCCCTGTATGCTAATAAACAGCAAGCTCCATCCCTTAGTCTTATCTTCCATACTACTGAGATAAGATTCACTAGTGACATATTAGAGCAACTCAGCACAGCCCTGTAACCAGTCACTAAAGACACCATGACATTATCTGGAGAGGATACAAGAAGGGAAGAAAAATGAAAAGTGTCACTTAGGATGCGATTACAGATGAGCAAATTCTGAATTCCCCTCAGATTAATGCTTCTGCTCTTGTACTCCATTGAAACCTTCCCATGAAGCATATCCCAGGCCCATTTGGGGGTATTATTGGCTCACAGCTTTAAATAGCTAATTGTGTAAGATGTGGGACAAAGATACCAATCAACAAGATTTATCTCTCCGCAGACCCATGGCCGCTTTTTATGCCAGGCTATAATCACCATTAAATGACCTTTATTGGGATGAAGCCTGATTTGTATTCTCCTTTCCCTCCTGCTCAGTAATTTTATCATGGCCAGCCTGGCGACCATGAGGTCATTGCTCTGGGCTTTCACCCAAAAGATCAAGTTTTAATTTCCAGGCTTGATCTCCCTCAATCAAAGCCAGCAGGATCTGAGAGAGCTTCAGAGGTAGCACAATTAACCCAGGGGGAGGGAACATCAGACTAGGAATAACACTGCTAGGCTCTGAAGGGAGTCCCACCTAACTCTTCGCAGTCAAAGATCTCCATGATGTGGTAGTTCAAAAGGCAAATCTTTCATTATAGACTAAATAAAGAGTTATGTTGAAAAGTTAGAAAATTCTCATCCAAAAAAGCCATTTCAAAGCTGCCATAAGAAGCAGGATGGTAAGAGACAGTAACCCTTCATTCCCTCATTCTAGCAGGTATCAAAGTGATCATATAGCTAGTTTACTTCACACCGTTGCAGGGTGGCACCACTGTGAAGGAATTTGTGACAAGTAAACCTCTAAAAGGTTCAGAATTTCAGATAAACACCCCAACATTTGGATACTTATTTGATCTAGATGAACTACATGCGTCAAATGAAGCCCCATCTTAAGCAGGTACAATTCCCACTGAATTTGGCCCCTTTGCAAGACTGGGCTGGAAATCTTATGAGGACTTTATTTTTCTTGAGATTTCCAATACTTCCTGTGTGTTCGGATTGGCACAGATATAACAAAAAACAAAACAAACATCCTACCCCACCCCAGCATTTTAGGACTCAAGCCCTTTTGCAATATTTCAGTACTATCATTTCTAGTTCCAGCGAGAACATGGAAATGTGTAGGAAACCAAAGCTGAAAAGGGGTAAAGAACTGAATTTTTCAAACTTCAGAAGAGGTTTGGTTTGTTTTCAACCAGGGTTCCAGTCAGTTTTTATTTTCTTCTCAGCAGTCCACCCAGTTCTAGTAGGAGCTCTGCACACATAGCACTAAAATTTTACTTTGTGAATTCCACCATTTAGTGGAAACATCTGACATGATATGTAAAATTACAGAGTGGGTTTTGATACCTCTAGTGTCCTCCTCCAACTCTTCCTGCCTTCACTAGGCGCAGTGCAACCCAGCGATCAACTGCACTTACACAGTCCCTCTGCTCCTCCCTGGGTAGGGTGACCATATTTCCCTAAACTGAAAAAGGGACACGCAGAGCTGGCCCGAGCTGCCTGACATTGCCATTCATCCCACCCCCAAACGTTCCTCCATGCCCCCAATTGAGCCAAGTAGCAGAGATGGGAGGTAGCGGGGAAGAGGAATGGGTATGGATTGTGTGAGACGTGGGCAGCAAAGCAGGGTGTGAGTGTATGAGTACTTTTGAGCTCAGAGCCAGGAGGTGAAGCTATTGGACTATGATCCAGCTAGTGGTGCAATGCACCTTTGGGGACTGGAATAGCAGAGGGGCAGAAAGGAGGCTCTGGGTAGTGGGGGGGGGGTACCAAGGAGACTCCAGTTAGCAGCCCTGGGGAAGTGTGGGGAGGCCGGGAAGTGGCAGAAGCAGGCAACTAGAGGCAGCCTGAAGGGGGAAAGAGGCCGGTTGGGGAAGGAGGGTAGGGGCTGGAGAGGGCTCTGGGGACCAGGCAGGGAAAACACAAGGCTGGGGTGGGGGCTCCCGGGACCTCTTGGGGGTATAAGGCCCATGGGGGGCATGCCATGCTCGGTGCCCCAGCACAAGGGGATGCTGCAGGACCTGGTGAGGCACTTACCAGCCAGGTTGCCCAGCAGGGCCTGGGGCTCACAAGCCACGGGAATGAAGTCAGTGGTTTCTGAAAAATAAAAAATAAGGGAGCATGACTTATTGGTAAATCAGTTTATCCTGGTCTTCCACATGTCCTGTCCTGTATGACAGTAGGTCAGGAACTGTGGCATTATGGCTTTACCTACCAGGAAGAAAAGGGAAAGGTGTATGGCAGCCCTCGTGCCTATCCTTCTCAGCTGAACACTCCCAGAGCAGAAACGTTTAGAAAGACAATAACATAGGAAATGGCAGTGTTCCTGAGAGGAGAGGAGCGTGAAATGTAGGATGGGAGAAGAGAAGACTGACAGTCACCTGTTAATTAGTTTTTACTTGTGGTGCATTCCTCGTGTCCCATCCCACAGAAATGGGTAGTCTTCCAATTAAGACACTGGACTGGAACTCAGATTTAATTTGTGAATTTAATTTGCGACTCCGCTACAGACTTCCTGTGTGGTCTGGGGCAAGTCATTCTCTCTGCCTCAATGCCCCATCTGTAAAATGGGGATGATACTTTCTTTCTTCCAGGCATTGCCTTTCTTGTCTATTTTAATTTCCTTTCTTGTAATTTTAAGAAGTTTCAGCACCTGTGATGTTTTCAAGCTTTAGTGGTTTGTGAGAAATTTACACCAGTGGATGGTGGAACAAGTTCCATGAAATCAGATTTGCTCTTCCCCATTGTGCGATTGCGGCTGTGGGTAATGCAGGAGGTGGCTTCTTGGAAATCACCCACTTCCTCTCCTTTCTCCTACAGTGGCCCCTAATGCAGGTGGCCACAGAGCAGCTCACAGGGACAAGGCCTCAAAATCTGGCACTCAGCTTAAGCTACAAGAACGTGTCTCTCTAGACTCATGAAGACATTAATGGATGCCCCTCCTTGAAGCAGTCTATAGCCTTCTGTTGCCGGAGGAACTGAGAGGGGGAATAACAAAACAAAACAAATGGGGCGGGAGGACCGAAAAAGTGGAAGAGGGAAAGGGAAAAGAGACAGATGAGAAGGTAAAAAGAACAGAGAAGAAAGGCAGAAAAGGACAGGACAGATAAAAGCACAGGGAAGAATCTGGCAGCAGGATCCCTGCTCATTCAGTGCACAGGATGGACAGTGCTTACTGAACGAGCACCTGTTCTATATTTTGTTTTATCCTCATTGTTCAATGTGTGACCACACAACTTATTTACTGTGCACTATTCAGACCCTGCTCTGAACACAGAATTAGTCATTTCCTGATGGGCTTTTCTAGGGTGCTCATCGCTGTAGTATCTGAGTGCTTCACAAACACGAATTCATTTATTTTCACATTTTACAGATGGGACATCTGAAGCACAGAGAGATTAAGGTGAAAAGTATACATTAATTTTGAGTGCCCAATCTGAGATGCTTAGGACCTGATTTCAGAGTTCTTAGCATTATATAGGACTTTGTACACTGAAAACCCATTGACTTCAATTGTGGCTGTGGGCACTCAGCAACACTTCTGCAAATCAGGGTCTCAAGCTGGGCACCCAGAAAATGAGGAACACACAATTAGTGACCACCCATGAAAAGTGTGGTTTAAGTGACTTGACTAGCATTGTACAGGAACTTTAGCAGATGCCAGGATAGAATCCATTTCTCCAGGGCAGCATTCAGCTGCATTAACCACCAGACCATTCATCCTCTCTGCAGTCCCCTGCCTCCTTCACTACACAACCGAGCTTCATCTACAGAGCATGGTACATCTTGTATACTGAATGAGGTGCAAGAATCCCTATTCTCGGTTCTGGTGCCTGGTGCGGCAGGGTGCGTCTACACTGTGTTTTAAAACCTGCGGCAGCAAGTCTCAGAGCTCGGGTCTACAGACGCATGCTCACACTACTGTGCTAAAATCAACTGAATATACATTGCGGCTCAGGCTCTGAAGCCCAATCCCCTTCCCAGGCTTCAGAGCCTGAGCAGGCATGTCTACACTGCTGTTTTTAATGCCATAGCGCTGTCCCTATAACTAATGCTCTGGGCTGTCATGCGAGAGATCTGGGTTTAATTTTCAGGCCTGGTCTCCCACTCTCCAAGCCAGTAGCATCTGGGACCCTTCAAAAGGCAGCAGAGTCAACCCCCGGGGCACGGACACTGAGCTAAAATAACACTGACAGGCTTTGAAGGGAGCCTGACCCAATCCAGGTTGATCCATGCTAGATAAAAAGGTGCGTTTGTAAAATGCGATAGCAAACCTGTTTTAAAACCCTAACGTAGACAGGGCAAGTTGCATTAGCCACTCGAGATGACTGCAGATTAAAAGAGACGAGAGGATTCCAAACCTCTCATGGGCCAGGACTGATGTGCATTTGTAAGGTGCTGGGATAGCATGGTGATGAGTGCAGACTTAATACTTCAGTAGAACATCCTCCACCCATTTTTATCTCCCTGGGATGCATTAAACAGCATCCAAATGCATATCTGTATTTAATATGCAGGAGTATAGGTGATCCTGATACCAAACTCACCTCTAACAATAACACTTATTGCATGGCTCTGAGATCTCAGGCTGCCCAGAGTAGTGCTGCAACGATACCATCCACTGTTATGCTGATGAATCGGCATAAAGTTCGGAACAGCCACATTCCCTTCTCTCCACACTGTGTGTCTTGTTGGCCCATCTTTCAGAAGTAGGCAGCTCGTCCCCTGTATAAAGCACCAGTGTATGGCTGGCTTTTCTGTGCAGTACTTCACTGGACACTCTATACTGAGGGAGTCCCCAGGTTTGCTCTCATATTGTAAACCTCTCCGAACTTGAAGTTCAACAGTACAGTTAACAGTTACATCACCTGAAAAAAAGAACAAAGGAACATTGCACTATGAAATTCTGCCCTCTTCATCTCTAGCTGTTTAGCTTAGAGCAGGGAGTATAAAGACAATAAGGAGGTGTAAGTTTTAATAATATGTAATGGAGAATATAATAATTGCACGGAAACCCAAATGTTTTTATTTATCAACAATTTCTTTAGCTGTTATGGAATTAGGCAAACACACTGGGCTAGTTGATCCATGGATTATATAAGTGTTTAAATGGTAGTGCAGGTAGGTTATGAAATGGAATTACATCCTTTTTAGTTCGGATCTTGGAGCTAGGTCTCAAGTTCCTTATTTTAAAGGTATTCTTTTTTTTATTATTATTATTACCACTAGAAGTGGAAGGGCTATAAAAAGATCTACTAGATTTCATGATACGCTTATGTAAATGAAATATCTGTTTCCAACTTATTCCAGGTTTTATATCATGTTATGTATCAAGGAAGTCCATTTAGATTCCTGAATTTAGTTTTTAAAAGATTTTGCGCTGCTCAAACATAAGAAAGAATACAGTATATTCAGGAAGAGGAAACATGATGTGACTGCAATGTAAGTTCAATCAAACTTAGAAGTAGGAGAGAGACATGGGGCCAAACTCAGAGATGAGTCACAGGGATTGTCTACATGTGGAAGTTAGTGCGCAGTAAACTAGAGTGTGAATTTAAAGCACACAGCTTCTCCTCACTAGCTTCCCAGGTGGACACTCTTACAGCACACGGAGGGAGTGCTCTGGGACAGTTTAGTTTAATGCACTTTCAAATTGCATTAAGCTATTGCGCACAAAGGCACTCAGTGCACAGTGTGCACTAGCTACTGCTGCCTTTTCCTCCACCACCTTGTAGATAAGCCCCAAGTGAGTCTTGGGCTATGGATATGTCTACACTACAAGTTCTACACAGACACACTGCAGCACTACAGCCACGCTGCTTAATACCCTTGCTACAGCAATGGAAGGGGTTTTGTTGTTTCTGTAGTAAATTCACCTCTGAGAGGTTATAGCTAGGTTGATGGGAAGAATTCTTGCATTGACCTACCTGTGTCCACAGTGGGGCTTCGTTCTACCTAACCACATCTTACAGGACACAATTTTTTTTCTCTCTCTCTTTTTTTTTTTACAGCCCTGAGCGACGTTGCTTGTTCAGCCACTATTTTAGGTGGCCTGACAAAGCCAGGAAATTATTTAAATTAGCATAACATACACACAGAAGGGACTGGAGTAACATGTACATTATGCTGATTTATACTTGTTCTAAACCAGGGGCGGGCAAACTTTTTGGCCTGAGGGCCACATCGGGTTTCCAAAATTGTATGGAGGGCCGTTTAGGGGAGGCTGTGCCTCCCCAAACAGCCAGGCGTGGCCCGGCCCCCGCCCGCTATCTGACCTCCCCTGCTTCTCGCCCCCTGATGGCCCCCCCGGGACTCCTGCCCCATCCACACACTCCCTGTTCTTTGTCCCCTGACGGCCCCCCTGGGACCTCTGCCCCCATCCACCCCTCCCTGTCCCCTGACTTTCCGGAACCCGTGCCCCTGACTGCCCTCCGCTGCCCCATCCAGCCCCTCCTCTCATTCCTGACTGTGCCCCCTGGGACCCCTGCCCCATCCAATCACCCCTTCTCCCTGATTGTCCCCAGAACCCCTGCCCCTGACTGTCCCCCACCGTCCCATCCAACCTCCCCTCTCCTTCCTGACTGCCCCCCGGGACCCCTGCCCCCATTCAAACCCCCTGCTCCCTGCACTCTGACCACCCCGATCCCTATCCATACCCCCGCTCCCCACCCACCAAACTCCCCTGCCCTCTATCCAACCCCCCTTCCCCGCTTCCTGCCCCCTTACTGCGCTGCCTGGAGCACCAGTGGCTGGCAGCGCTACAGACGCACCGCCCAGAGCACCAGAACAGGCAGCCACGCCACCCAGCTGGAGCCAGCCACGCCACCACACAGCACAGAGCACCAGGTCAGGCTGTGGCTCTGCAGTTGTGCTGCCCAGCAAGAGCTCGCAGCCCCGCCGCCCAGAGCCATAGTTTGCCCACCTCTGTTCTAAACTCTCTCTAAACTCACAGGCTCAACCTCTTAGGAGACAAGTTGGAGGAGTGCTGCTGACACATTAACTTAGGGGGCTTTTCTTAAAGCTACTCAGACTAAGAGAGCAAATTGGTGTAATTTACACGCTTGAGAAGTCAGAGAAATGTGTAAACTACAGCAAACCCTTTCTCTAATTTGATACATGTAAATTGCAGTAACCTCTTGCTCTAACATGTTACAATTTCAAAATATCCCTCTAGGTTTGCAGAAGTACTCCCCCTTTGTGGGACTGGATGAAGCCTCTCCTCTCTTTCCCTCCACTACTCTGCAATCCATTGTACAGACTTGGCCACAGGAGAACCAAACCCAATTAGCTGGGGGTGGGGCGGAGTGCCACTCCAAAACAAGGACACAGAATTGCCTGCAGACTAATAGGGTAGGGTGACCAGATAGCAAGTGTGAAAAATCGGGGCAGAGGGGTAGGAGGTACTAGGTGCCTATATAAGACAAAGTCCCAAGTATCGGGACTGTCCCTATAAAATTGGGACATCTGGTTACCCTACACTGGGGAAAGTTTGAGTCAGTGAACACTTGAGAGGAGTGTTGAAAAAGCAAGTGCAAGAAGTTTGGATGGAGAACGAAGAGGGAACAGCTGCCCCAGCAGCAGCAGAACCAACAACTCTGAACAAGGGGCATACAGACACCAAAGCACAGGGGTGCAGAGTTTCACCGAAGAGCTGCTAGATGGGGAGCCAGTTGCTGCGCCGGTGACTGCAGACCAGAGGGGACTCCTGCAGACATACATCATATCCCTGTCTCTGTTCCACAGTCAACTGCTCAGTAACGGCAGTAATGGCCAGGTTTTAAGAAGTGCTCAGGACCCAGCAGTTCTCAGGGAGAACAGTGAGAGCTATTCCATGCTGAGCAATCTTGAAAAGTTGGATAGAAGGGTCCAGATGCAATTCCCACCGAAATCAGGGAAAGAGTCTTTCCGTTGATGTCACTGGCAGCTGGATGAGACCCTAAGTTGTGAGGAATAGTTAGTGAATTGCATTTACTCCGGGAACTTTCTCACTTACCTACCACTTGAAACAGTTTGAAAAGGAGGAGGAGGAGAGTAACCAGAGCTGCCTGTGCTTCATACATCTTTCAGGAAAGATCAGGGTGAACTGCAGGAAGTAAAAATAGAGAAAATTACTCAGAATCACAGGTAATTGTGAAATTCGTTCCCAAGCTTTCCTCTTTAACAGAATTGCAACTTTAGTTATTAACTCTCTGTTGGCTTATCCGTGGGATGGAGTGCGAAGGGTACAATAGGTTAGAACTATCTTACCACAGTTAAGGCTCCCAAACAATCTTAACTCGGCCCTGGAGTGAAGCCACGCAATCAATGAGCAGCCTGAAACAAATGTCAATCTTTTGTATTTAGAAGCTATTATTTTACTGTTATGACGTATTGTTCCTATCAATCACTGAGGACTTGTTAAGACTACCGGTTCATGAACGCCTCCTGATTTTGGATGCCCAGTTTGAGTCATGTGATTTTCAGAAGTGCTGAGCATCTGCCGTTCCCATTGAAAACAACAGAAGCTGCAGGTGCTCAGTACTTCTGAAAATCAGTCGCAAGGTGTCTCATACGAGTGTACAAAGGTGTCCAAAACCTGAGGCCACTTTTGAAAATTGTGGTCTATACATGTGTGTTACAGTCTGCGAACTGGAATTGTGCTAGAGTGAGAGAAAGATGATAGTCCAGGCACTGAATGAACCCGGAAGAGTTTTGCTTAATAACTTGAACCTTTGTGAAGCTGTGGGCGGAGACCAAGAAATATTATTTGTCCTCCACCATAAGCACTGCAAGGAACAATCTAGCTCATCTGTTTCAGCTAGATCATTCATTTGATTGCTGTGACAAGTTTGTTATCGTGAACTATAGTGACATCGTGGGATAAAAATAATATGAAACAATCTACTGGGCCCTTAAAAATCAGTTTCATTTTACCAAAGACCACAAAAAGTAATATACATTAATTATAATTGTATGGTTACTGCATGGCATCACTACAGGGCAGTGGTAAGGTTATTTGGGTACCTTCACCATGAATTTCCAAACCTAAGCAAGTTTGTAAGGTTAACCTTGTTAAGGTTAACCTTTACTCTGAATTTTCTGAGGTTAATACTTGGATTTGGAATAATTACAAATATCCAATCCCACACAACTAGTCCTGCCCTTGGCCTAATCTTGGGCCTACACGTCAACATAAAAGCCATCACAATGCAGCTGCTGTCTTGGACAGACCATCACCTCACGAAAGCAGTGGTCAAGAGTCCTTCCAGTGACTAGGCAACAAGAAAGACTAATGATCCTGGTTCTACCACAAGGACTCCTGGACTACATCTACACTACTCATCAATGTTGGTGGCATGTAGAGTATGTATAGCTACATGCCACAGTGAAAAGCAAGTTGCGTCCACACTGCAATGTATAACTACATGTGTCAGTGAAAAACTCCAACAGCACGGAGACAGCAGGGAAAGACTTCAGGAGCTCCCCACTGCCAGTGCCTTTCATTGAGGGGAGGAAAGGTTCTGGCAGGGAGCAGGCAGCAGGGAAACCCCCTGCTGGAGTCTTTCCCTGTGGTGGTGGAAGGGCTCCAGCAACAGGAAGCTGGCGGAGTCTTTTCCCCCCCACTGCCTTCCTGCCACTGGAGTCTTTCCCTGGGACGGGGAAAGGTTCCACATCAGGGAACTGCCTCAGCCTTTTCCTGTTGCCTCCCCTTTGCCAGAGCCTTTCCCAATGCTGGAGTCTTTCCCTGTGGTGGGGAAAGGCTCCGACAGCAGGAGAGCTGTGAGACACTCCAGTGCTAAAAATAGCAGTGTAGATGGGGAGGTACTGCTTGGGCAAGCTGTGTAGGGTATATACTCATGTACATATGTGCACCCTTCAGGCATGTCTTTACTCTACTCACCTAAGCTGCACCCCGCCAGCTACCCTACCATTTATACCCCTTCTAGGGGGCCTATGTGGGTAGGTATGCTACATGCTTCCGAAAGAAGCATGCAGTGTAGATGTACCCATGGACTCCAACAAATTCCAAAACCTGCTAAAGGACAACAGTACGCCAGAACTGAGAACCTGGTATATCATTACCATTCTACACTGATTTCAGCCACATGATGGCTTCTTCCTCCCCATCACATGTATTTCCTTGGTTTTCTGACACCCTGCACTGGATGACTCAAGATTTGCGAATCTGACCCATGCCTTCCCAGTTTGTGAAAGAGTCATGAACAACTGGTGCCACTGCAAACTTAAATAGCCAATGCCTCATTCAGAGAGGAATCTTCCCTTCCTCTTCCAACACACAGTAGTCTGACCATCAATGAAGAACCCCAACTTAGATGCTTCAGTTCTACCGCCCAATGTCAAATCTTCCATTCCTGCGCAACCTGATAGCGAAATTAGCAAAAGGCCAATTATAAGGTCACCAAACTGAAGCTAACATTTTAGATCCAGCATCATCTGGATTCAGATCAGGGCATGAAACAAACTGCCTTAGTGGCACTGATGAATGATTGCCTCCTATCAACGGATGAAGGACAGACATTCATGCTCATCCTCCTAGACCTACTCATGAGAAGTTTTAGCTAAAAAAAGCAGTTTTTGAGAAAGTTTATAAGAACATAAAAACAGCCATACTGGGTCAGATCAAAGGTCCAGCTAGCCCAGATCCTGTCTTCCGACAGTGGCCAATGCCAGGTGCCCCAGAGGAAATTAACAGAACAGGTAATCATCCAGTGATCCATCCCTGTCACCCATTCCCAGCTTCTAGCAAACAGAGGCTAGGGACACCATCCCTGTCCATCCTGTCTAATAGCCATTGATAGACCTATCATCCATAAACTTATCTAGTTCTTTTTTGAACCCTGTTATAGTCTTGGCTTTCACAACATCCTCTGGCAAGGAGTTCCATAGGTTGACTGTGTGTTGTGTGGAAAAAAACTTCCTTTTGTTTGTTTTAAACCTGCTGTCTATTAATTTCATTTGGTGACCCCTAGTTCTTGTGTTACAAGACGGAGTAAATAACACTTCCTTATTTACTTTCTCCACACCAGTCATGATGTTATAGACCTCTATCACATCCTCCCTTAGTCATCTCTTTTCCAAGCTGAAAAGTCCCAGCTTTATTAATCTCTCCTAATATGGAAGCCGTTCCATACTCCTAATCATTTTTGTTGCCCTTTTCTGAACCTTTTCCAATTCCAATATATCTTTTTTGAGATGGGGCAACCACATCTGCATGCATTAGTCAAGATGTGGGCGTACCATGGATTTATATAGAGGCAATATGACATTTTCTGTCTTATTATCTATCCCTTTCTTAATGATTCTCAACTTTCTGTTCGCTTTTTTGATTGCCGCTGCACATTGAGTGGATGTTTTCAGAGAACTATCCACAATGACTCCAAGATCTCTTTCTTGAGTGGTAACAGCTAATTTAGACCCTCTCATTGTATATGTATAGTTGGGATTGTGTTTTCCAATGTGCATTACTTTGCATTTATCAACATTGAATTTCATCTGCCATTTTGTTGCCCAGTCACCCAGTTTTGAGAGATCCTTTTGTAGCTCTTCGCAGTCTGCCTGGGACTTAACTATTTTGAGTAGTTTTGTATTATCTGCAAATTTTACCACCTCACAGTTTACCCCCTTTCCAGATCATTTATGAATATGTTGAATAGGACCGGCCCCAGTACTGATCCCTGGGGGACACCACTATTTACTTCTCTCCATTCTGAAAACTGACCATTTATTCCTACCCTTTGTTTCCTATCTTTTAACCAGTTACCAATCCATGACAGCTTATTTTCCTTAAGAACTTTTGGTGAGGGACCTTGTCAAAGACTTTCTGAAAATCTAAATACACTATATCCACTGGATCCCGCTTGTCCACATGCTTATTGACCCCCCTCAAAGAATTCTATTAAATTGGAGAGGCATGATTTCCCTTTACAAAAAACATTTTACTCTTCCCCCAACAAATTATGTTCATCTATGTGTCTGACAACTTTGTTCTTTACTATAGTTTCAACCAGTTTGCCTGGTACTGAAGTCAAGTTTACTGGCCTGTAATTGCCAGGATCACCTCTGGAGCCCTTTTTAAAAATTAGCATCACATTAGCTATCCTCCAGCCATGTGGTACAGAAGCTGATTTAAATGATAGGTTACAGACTATAGTTAGTAGTTCTGCAATTTCATATTTGAATTCCTTCAGAACTCTTGGATGAATACCATCTGGTCCTGGTGACTTATTACTGTTTAGTTTATCAATTTGTTCCGAAACCTCCTCTAATGACACCACAATCTATGACAGTTCCTCAGATTTGTCACCTAAAAAGAATGGCTCAGGTTTGGGAATCTCCCTCACATCCTCAACCGTGAAGACCAACGCAAAGAATTCATTTAGTTTCTCCACAATGGCCTTATCGTCCTTGAGTGCTCCTCTAGCATCTCGATCATCCAGTGGCCCCACTGGTTGTTTAGCAGGCTCCCTGCTTCTGATATACTTAAAAAAATTTTTGCTATTACTTTTTGAATCTTGGAGTAGCTGTTCTTCAAATTATTTTTTTGGCCTTCCTAATTATATTTTTACATTTCATTTGCCAGAGTTTATGCTCCCTTCTATTTTCCTCACTAGGATTTAACTTCCCCTTTTTAAAGGATGCCTTTTTGCCTCTCACTGCTTCTTTTACTTTGTTGTTTAGCCACAGTGGCACTTTTTTGGTTCTCTTATTATGTTTTTTAATTTGGGGTATATATTTAAGTTGAGCCTCTATTATGGTGTCTTTAAAAGTTTCCATGAAACTTGCAGGGATTTCACTTTTGACACTGTACCTTTTAATTTCTGTTTAACTAACTTTCTCGTTTTTGTGTAGTTCCCCTTTCTGAAATTAAATACTACAGTGTTGGGCTGCTGTACTGTTTTCCCCACCACAGGGAAAATTGCAATCAAAAATAGAGTTTTTTACAATAGAACTAGCTCTAGCATCATTTACTGCTACACAGTGTATTACACTAACATTTCCTTGATTAACAGTAGCTAGAACACTGTTGAAGCCACAATAATAAATATTCTGTATTTCATTCCTTTGGTTGGCATTGATGCCTCAACAGAAAAATGCCACTTTTTAATTTAAAAAAAAAATGAATTTAGTGCTGGTAAAAGGTGCAGGGATGGTACCCTTGGAGACTGAAGACTTTTATCTGCACAATAGGTAGTGGCTCTGAAAGCTTCCCCCACACTACCACAATACCATGTCTCAGACCTGTTTTGGAAGCTCTGGTACTTATATGGCCCAGTTACCATAATATCTGAGTGACTCATAATTCTTTAATGTATTTATCCTCACAACATCCCAGTGAGGTAGGGAAGTGCTGTTATCCCCCTATGATGAGCTGTTCACCCCACACTAGCCTAGAAGGGATTAATGAGGCTGGGAAGGGGCCAATTAACCATCTAGGTCACAGCTGAGGGGAATTAAACAAACCATGATGGAACCAGCTGTGAAAGAACAGTCAGGAAGCTGCCAGCAGAAGAGGGCTGCAGTGAGGGAGCCTGCAGCCACTCTCTAAACATTAGAGAGAGAAGGAGGAAAACCTAAAGGACAGGGTGTAGGAAAAGGCTCAGGGAAATGACAGCAAAGTTTAAGATGATACAGATCTTAGCTACTGATTAGAGGGTCCCTGTGCTGGAACCTGGAGTAGAGGGCGGGCCTGGGTTCCCTACCAGCAACTGGGGAAGTGGCACAGTCAGAGCAGTGAATGGGAAGACTGCCTAAGACAGTTTGTAGGCAAAGACTTTGATACCCTGGAAGGGGGAAAACACTTAGTGACCTGGCCGGAGGGCCAGGCCATGAAAGGGAGCACCCAGAAAGTAAGAAAGAGAGCCGTCAGGGCATGCAATGAGTGTCAAAAGGGGGCACCCCATTCAGAGGCGTAGTGAGCGCCCTCCGTACCCTCCAACCGGAGGGGGCCCCGCAAAGAAGGGGGCCCCTAAAAGTGGCAAAATAAATACCGCATTCCAGTTTCTGCATTGTAAGGGGCCCCGCCCGGACATATGTTCAGAGGGGGCCACCGTTCGGAGGGGGTCACGTTCTTTGTTGCTACGGCCCTGACCCCGTTTTACAGATGAATGAGGTCTAGTCTACACTAGAAAAGAGTGGCTGGTGGAGCTCTACCAGCAAACCCTCCTAGAGTAGACACAGCTTCTACCAGCAAAAAATGTAGTTTTGTTGATATAGTTCAGGGATTCTCAAAACCGCCCTCTACTCCAGGTTCCAGGTCAGGAGGTCAGGACTCCTCAGGAGGTCACGAGGTTATAACATGGGGGGTCACGAGCTGTCACCCGAAACCTCGCTTTGCCTCCAGCATTTATAATGGTGTTAAATATATAAAAAAGTGTTTTTAATTTATAAGGGGGGGGCACACTCAGAGGTTTGCTATGTGAAAGGGATCACCAGTAAAAAAGTTTGAGAGGCACTGGTATAGTTTATACCAATTTCCCCAAATAACTACACTAGGGTTTTTGCCATTATAAAAATGTTGTAAAATATCACACCCCTAAGCAATATTACTACCCTGGCTAAAATTTTCTGGTGTAGATGTGTCCTAACTCCCTCTCTCTGGGAACGGCTGAGAAGTTATCACAGAACAGTATTCTCTGTACTCTTTCAATACTTGGCTTTTCTACCAGGACTGGTGATAAAAGTGCCATTACAAATTAATGTTAGCTGTGATTATTTGTTATGGCATTAACACCTGTCCACTAGAAATTGATCTGATCCCATCAACTCCTTGTACATGGACCAAGAAAACTGTTAAACAGAAATTATTTTAAGCCAATACTCACTTGGATTATATGCACTATTCCATGCGCCTTTATGAATCACCTACACCTCTACCCCGATATAACGCAGCCCGATATAACATGAATTCGGCTATAACGCGGTAAAGCAGCGCTCCGGGGGGGGCGGGGCTGTGCACTCCGGCGCATCAAAGCAAGCTCGACATAACGTGGTTTCACCTATAATGCAGTAAGATTTTTTGGCTCCCCAGAACAGCATTATATCGGGGTAGAGGTGTATATTCATTTTTTTAAACTATATTGCCTGAGAACAATAAACAGAATAACCTAATTACATTTAGTTTAAGTTTGTGTAGGACACAGAACTGTCTCAGCATTTGATTAAGACACCTCAATTCTCCCCACTTTCCATCCTGAGTGCAAGATGCACCTTTTAGACTTTGCCATAACAAATACAAGCATATCAGTGCATAACAATAAAATCTATAGACAATTTTTCACCTTGAGAGAAGACAGAAGTACAGACAGCAACGTACATGACAGAAACCAGTCACATTACTTCATGCATCTCTGAAAGGTGCTCAGATATCACCATGATGGACACGTTGTGCAAACCTATAACAGAATCACATTGTATAAGTAATAAATCATAAAAGCCAAAAGCAAGCCTCATTCTGCCTTGATTCCTAACTTCCTATTGTTCCTCTCACTATGACAACCTACCCGTTCTCGGCTCTATGCATCTGTCCAGAAACCTCTCAGCTCACGGATTCAGAATGTCCATTGTGAGTCACCATCTGGTTAGCCAATTATTCCTTTCTCGCTACGACTTCAGAGAAGATGAAGTTAAAGCAACTGATCCGCTACTTTGCACCAGATCAACTGCGCCTACTTAATGCAGCTCAAAGGTGACACACATCAGACTGACCACTACATCACAGGATGTGGGAAATAATTTACAATAAAGAAAATTAACCACGACTTGTTTTATTTCTATCACACAGAACAGATAAGCACAAGAACAAACTAATGGCCAAGTCTCATTTTCTAAGACAGACTAGAATATATATCTTCTGCCAGACCTAATATGTACCGCTTGGCCAACGGCATGACAGCAGAACATAGATTCACCAAAGGGACTGACCGTTGCAATGCTTAACTTTTAGGCAACTAGAAAACCACTGGGATTCACAAAGCTTGAGTTAGACACCCAGGCTCCCTATACAATGACTGGAGGGAGATGTGAATCCCATTCTTAGGCACCTAAGAGCCAGACACTGAACAGGGAGCTACCTAAGCTAGACGATGGGAGGGGCAAACAAAAGGGTTGTATCCTAAGCCCCATCCCTCTCAAGGGACTTGGCACCTAAATCTGAGCTGGAAGGAGACACCTATGTCGGCAAGGAGTAAACACCTGTAAATTCTCTCCTGGAGCCAAACACCTAAGGCATTTCTTATGCAAGTGCTGGTGGAGGGAGGAGGCTGCCTCCCCTATAACCATTAGTCCAGTGATTAGGTTACTCTGCCAGGATATGGGAGATCTACGTTCAATGCCCCCACCTACCTGATAGATCGGTAGCGATCGATCTATCGGGGATCAATTTATCGCGTCTAGCTTAGACACAATAAAATCGATCCCGATCGCTCTGCCATCGACTCTGGAACTCCACCGCAGTGAGAGGCGGAAGCGGATTCGACGGGGGAGAGGCAGTGGTCGACTCGCCGCCATCCTCACAGCCAGTTAAATCAACCTAAAATACGCCGACTTCAGCTACGCTATTTCCGTAGCGGAAGTTGCGTATCTTAGGTCGACCTCTCCCCCCCCATGCCGTAGTGTAGACCTAGCCTTAGGGTAGTGGCTCTCAAACTGTGGGTCACGACCGGAGGTCGCCAGGGCTGGCTTAGACTTGCTGGGGCCCAGGGCCAAAGCCCAAGCTTGAGGGCTTCAGGCCTGGGCAGTGGGGCTAAGGTTACAGACCCCCGGCCTGGGGCTGAAGCGCTCTGGCCCCCCGGCCTGGGGCAGTGGGGCTTTGGCTTTGTCCCCTGCCCTGGGACGGTGGGACTTGGGCAGTTCTCAGGCTTCAGTCCTGGTGTCGTGTACTAATTGTTGTTGTCAGAAGGGGGTCACGGTGCAATGAAGTTTGAGAACCCCTGAATTAGAGCATGAGTCTCATCTCTCAGGTAAGTACTGTAACCCCTGGGGCTATGGGGTATTGTGATGTGGGTCTCTCTTGTTGAAGCTGGTCCCCTAACATGCAGTTAGGCACCTAACTCCCTTTATTAATCTAGCCCACAGTGTACGAGAAGCCAGGTTATAGACTTCACACCACAAGGGGTCAACTTTGTCCCTTGGGTACAGTGCGGTGATTGAGAAACAGATACATTAATCCCTCCAAAATTTTGCAGCATCTGTTAATTTAGCTGAGCAGGAACTTGCTGGAGTCCTACGGCGTTTAGTGTTTTTGCTTTGACGTAAGCCAGTGATGAAAGCAGAGTTGGACTGGCCCACAGGGCTACAGCGAAATTTTCTGGGAGGACAACAAGGTTTCTTGGAAGTGGGGAAGAGCCAGACCTCTGCCCACACGAACCATGCCATAGAGATGAAGCTGCGGCCTGCATTACCTTCCCCAGCTACCACATAGCACCAGATGCTGCTGCAGCCTCCTCATTCTTCCTCCTCCCCCGCCTGTCAACTGTAATGCGGTAGCGCAGGTAGGAGTGGGGAACAGAGAAGGCCTATGTGGTTGCAGCTGTATTAGACAGAACTCCGAAGTGAGGCAGCACCAGCCCTACTTCTCTCTATTGTGAGACCAACAGTATTAACCCTTTCAGTGCCTGCCAGCACAATTTCCGTCTTCATTTCAGAACAAAATAATAATACTCAAAGGTTTAACTGAACACAAGCTAGATGACCTGACCCTGCTTCACACTCAGTCAGCTCTCTACTAAAGCACTATAAACCGACAAGATCTTATCACAGCTCCATCCTGACTGGTGGCACTAAATATCCTCCAGACTGCCATAGTCCCTCCAGAGAGTTTTAGAGATCTTTGAGGTGGTATTTCAGGAATAGGGCAAATCTGAATTCTCATTCTGCAAAGGCATTCTGGTAGGGCATTCTTGCTGTTCCCACACCTGACCTTGTTGTGTTCTTTAACCCATATCTTTTATTCTGGTCAGAGATACGGTAACTCTTGCACTAGGTCTTCAGCTGAAAAGTTGATCTTATCTTGGAATTCTTGTACAGCTTTTTCTCTGAAGGTTTTCAGGCCTAGGCTGGCATATAGCCCCAACTCCATAGTATCTGAATGCCTTCCAAGTACTTAATTATGCATTATTTTCCCTCTTCCAGTCTACAGGAGAAATAGCTTGAATAGTTCATGTGGTGTTTAAGTGTTTGTATGTGTGGGAGTCTTTTGTATGTCTGTACAGAAACAGAGAAAACTGTCACATGTTCTGCATTTAGCTGTGGAAAGTGGTTAGTCGTGTTGTCATTCTTGTCGCTTGTGGGAGTGAGTTCCATCCTCTAGGTCCAGCTCTTGAAGGTCCTATCTCTGACGCACAAATCTCTCTCTACAGTTTTGCGGTTTCAGTAGAACATAGCTATCATTGGACTGTGTGGTCAGGAAGGGGGGGGCACTCTCTCAGGTAGCTAGGGTCCATCCTATGGAGGATTTTGAGTTATATGACAGAGATCTTGAACTGGTGTCTGTATTCAATGGGGAGTCAATGTAGAGATTAGAAAGCTAGGGTGGTGTGTTCATGACAACTTGCGAAGCTAGCAGGGCCGGCTCTAGGCACCAGCAAACCAAGCACGTGCTTGGGGCAGCACATTTTCAAGGGCAGCATTCTGGCCATTTTTTTTTTTTTTTTGGTGCTTCTGGCAGCAAACGCCTAGAGCCGGCCCTGGCAGCAGCAGCACGTCGTGCGCGAGGGGGGGCACCCTGTAGCCGCTGCGGTTCGCGCCATGGGGAAGCAGCACCCACACTTTGTGGCTGTTCCGGGCAGGCTTCGAGCGGGGGACACTCAGGCTGGGGGACACCCCACGGGGCACACGGAGCCGCCTGCAGGTGCCGCAGGGCGGCCGCCCCCAGCGCTGCAGCCCAGGGACTGTGGCAGGGCGGCCAGAAGCAGCAGCAGCGGGGCCATAGAGGGCGAGGTGCTGTCGTGCGCGGCCTGTGTCCTGCTCTCCTGGGCTCCACTGTCTCTGGGGCTACCCTGCCCCTGCTCCTCAGCCCTCTGTGGGGACGGTCCCCCAGCTCTGCCCTCCCAGGTCCCGGCTGGTACTGGAGGCGGGAGCCCTGGATGGAGGGACCCTGGGCTGAGACGCGGCCCGGGAGCCCCGCTACTTACCCCGACCCTGCCAGCACCGGACTGGCTGGAGGTGAGGGGGGAGTGGGCAGAGTCATCACTGGTGGGGGGGAGCCCAGGGCTGGGACGGCAAGGGGTGAGGGTGGGAGGGGGGAATAGAGAACCCAGGGCTGGAGTGGGGGCAGCCAAAAAATTTTTTGCTTGGGGCGGCCAAAAACCTAGAGCCGGCCCTGGAAGCTAGGCAAACAAGCTGCTGGTTTTTGTAGCAGCTGGAGCTTTTTCAGGAAGGGTGGTTTCATTCCTAGATATGAAGAGTTACAAAAGCAACCCTGGCAGTCACAGATTGAAAAAGCACCAACTACCTCACCTCTCCTCAAGTCTCTGCTTTCTACACACACCACCTTGGTTGCTAGGAACGCCCTCAACCCCAAATCTCTCATTCCTTCCTGGAAATCCCCCAGTGTCTGCCTCCTTCCCACTCCCTCTACTTCATGGAATCTCCCCACCCCCTACATATCACCCCACAGGATCCATAGTGAACTTCTGGGGCTGCAGCTGCTGACATCACCTGTAAGGCCAGGAGTTGGAAGGCAGAGTTCTGGTACTGTAGGCCTCAGAGATGGGGCTGCAGAGACCCACAAGCTGGAAAAAGCCTGGGGCCCAGCTTCTTGTGCTGGGCTCCATGGCTGGAATTCTGTCCACTGCTGTGGTTGCTCCACTCCACTGTCTGGTCCCTGGGTGGCAGCAGGCCATACCAGGAGGAACCAGAGCACCACCCAGCTCAGAAGCTAATGCAGCCAAAACATCACCATGATTCTGTGTTGCGTTCAAGGGCACAATAATAGTGTGACATGTAGAAACACTGGCAAGCAACTGAAACTTTACTTTCCATTCTCAACACATAATCCGGGTCAGAGATACAAATGCAATACCGCTCATGACAGGGGTCATTATCAACCTTACTGTTATATCTTCCCTTCAACAAAATAAAATGGATATACAGTAAAACATAATATTAAAAATAATCACAAATGAATGACAAATACTGTCCCTGAATCTTGATCACTTCCTGATCAGACAGTCACTTGTTCTCAGAAGCAGTTTCTTTAGCAGTGGCACTCTAGCCCTGCCATACATGGAAGTCAAGCAGCCCCAGCTAAAGCGGAGGCTCTCAGAGCTTTCAGGCTCTTTGTTGCACAACAGGAGACACCCCAGATTCTGGGGGAATTCTGCAGGCAGCTGGCCACTGAAGAGAAATGTTCTGATTTTTCCAAACTGAAAATTTTTCAGAGTGTCCTGTCCATGAGAAATTTTGGAATTTCTAGATATCATTCCAAATCAGAATGGAACTGGAATCTGCAGAATGGAAATTCCAAGTTTCCACCAGCTCTAGTTATGACAAAGTCTGTTCTTGGGAGATTTTCATTCCAATATTAAACAAATTACCTCCACTTAGCTCCACATACCAAGATGCAAGGAAGGCTGCACCAGGATGTAAAGGAACAAGTTTCTCCCCTTTCTGTCCCTGCACAGGCTGCCCACAACCTGGCCCTTTGTATTTTTATGTTGCTCAGTCCTGAAGTCCTCTGAGTACCTAACACAAATATCTGAGTTCCGCATGGCCATACATTTCTACGTGGTCAAATAACTATATACCCAAAGAGGTTTGGATGCAGATTCAGACACACATTCATGGTTTTTAGATGTTTACTTGACTAAACTTTTCAATGTTGCCATCACTCATTCCCACTTACAGATCAAGTTCACATGCATTTGTTTGGCTTCTATCATTACATATGCAAGGTCTATACAAATCAGAATTTAAAAAAAAAAGTCAGAGGATATAATATAAAATCAGCTGCTACCAGTCCCATGTTGCTAATTCTGAATGTAAACCATTCTTTCGACCTAGTCAAACTTCTTTTAATTCTGCCAGTTAGACAAGTACTGCATTTCTGCAATGGGGGGCTCCCTATCCTTAAGAGTTTTTGAGTTCCTTAGTTTCATTTGTTTCCACCACAGGATTCCAGAGGTAGTACAACTGTCAAAATGCAATTCCCATGTTTTCACAGTCGGCTGGCAACTAGGCACACAAGTATTCATTTTCCATGCCCAAGGCTCCAGCTTACACATGACATTTTGATGAAGGTTTTTGAAGCTTGGGCCTTAACATTTCAGACAAAGGTATTTATGGACACCCAAAAAGGGAGAAAATTTACTAAAACATGTTGATCCCCACCTGTCTTTCTGCCTCCATTTTCCTGAGTGATGAAGACAATAAGAACTCCTTCAATTTCTGAAGGCCAATCACATAAAAGTAATTCAGCAACTCAGAGAGGAATCTGCAAAAGTGGATCAAAGCCAAGTCATCCTGACAAAAAGGACAGAACTTTTGGAGCAGGTATACGCGTGTGCTGCAGGACTTCTAACCCCATTTCAGAACAGTCCCAGGATGTGTTAGATATTCTTGATACAGACAATAGCTGAGCTAGGACTAGACTCTTTGCCTTTGTGTTTTTAGAGAATTAATATTTTTATGTATGTTCTGTACACTGTAATTCTGATAGATACTTTCCACGGTGGAAGAGTTAGTTGTGTTAACTGTCCCAGGCCTGAGGTTATTCCTAGTCTGAAATACAAAGAAAAATCAATACATTAAGCAGATTTTTATACAACATCCCAAATACAGACCAAAGTGAAAAGTGAAATGGATGAAATCAGGACAGTGACATGTGAAGTTACATCACAGTTTACTCTGAATGAAGAGATGGGGCAGAGATGATGACACTTGAGGGTGGAGAGAAATACAGCAGCACAATGAGGGCCTGGTCCATGATTCAGGTTCCTACACACATAAGTGTTGGAACTAGGGGCGCTGCCGCACCCCCTGACTTGAAGTGGTTTCCATCATATACAGGGTTTGTTTGGTTCAGTGGCTCTCAGCACCCTCACTATACAAATTATTCCAGCACCCCTGCCTACGCACTATGATAATACCAACAACCATCACCACCATCATGTCATAAATTACCAACTTATTACAGGAAAGAATGAGACCTGTTCAGTTCAGGCCCTGTAATCTCTTGTTCCCCTTCCACATATCACAGTTTAGGACAGCCAAATTTGCACTTGTCTGAGACTATATGACTCAGTACATGAAACTGTGGTGTAGTTATTGCTGGGGCTTTTGGCCAAATCACCTCCTACTCAGACACTGTCCTTCCATCCACCCAGAATTGTTGTAAACAACACAGACATTTAATACAGGGTCAGCCTGGCATGCATCTTTTCACAGATACAATAACTCTCCTTCACTTTGCAACAGTAACATGCAAAGCTGTTTATAAAATGCTGATGCTAACAGTATAACATAACTAAGGATATGGTGAAATTCTCTTGCTTGGGACACCCTGATGGGTGACTGCCATCATTAAGCAGAATTTACAATGAACAGAAGTCACTGTTTTACTTTCATAGTAATGTTGCTGTCTGAGAAGCTGCACAGCCCATTGTGCTACTGATTGGACCCAGGGAGTCGGGAGTGATACTAGCTACACTGGGTTAGGAACTATGCATGCGGCTTTCCAGGGGCAGCAGACTGACCTCCAAAGTAATGGCCCAACAGTAACCAACATGGAAGGAGATAAAACAACCACTAGGAACAGGCAGCAAAGCAAATCTGCATGTATCACTGCTACTGAAAGGCATTGGGAGCAAACAAACAGCAGAAGAGTGAGACAAAACAAAAAATCTAAGCACAAAAATAACACAACGGCATCTGCTTAAGTAGACTTGTTGTTCCCATTAAGAAGTAATCAAATACTATTTGGCAATTTTACCTAAATGCTCTTTCTCAGAGACCTGGAATAGAACTATTAAGAAAGAAAAATCTCCCCAGATTTTCCTTTAGTTCTATAGGTAGCCTCACTGCTTTCACATGCAAACATTCCTGAATAAGGAGATATTTCTTCATTCGTAATTTACTCACTTTATGCCAGGTCCTGAGAGGAGCTGAACATCGACTTATTTCCTGCAACTCCCACTGACCAAAGGGAGCTTTGCAAGCTCAACAGGTGCTCCTCACCTCTCAGGGTTTAGACAGTTTGCTACCTTCCTCTATTCCTCACTGTCCACATCAGACTTCGTAGTTTTTAATATATCCGTGCCAGCCTGCACAAGTGCATTAATAATTCTGAATGTTATTAATCTGTAGAGATTAAGGGAGCTGCTGTGTAGATAATAAGATGACAGAGAGTTGCTGAACAAGGATGGTTGAAACTAGACCGTAAAAAACAGTAAGGTCTATAGATACCGTGGCATCGCTACCACAACAAAATTACAATGAAAACCTGAGCTGAGATCCTGACCTTACTGAAGTAAATGGGAGTTTTTTTCACTAACTTCAATAGGGCCAAACCTTCGGTAGGTATTTTCACACTGTATCTATCTAGTATTTCGATTGTACTGAAGGAAATTATATTTAAAAGCTAAGGTCAATATTTAGATTTTAACTGTACAAAATCAGAGAGTTCAGAGTGCTAGCTTCCACAAACACTTTGCCACTTTCTCCTAGAATGTGTGCATCACCACGGGGCCTTTCATTACAGAATCGCACAGAAGTGGACCATGTGATATAATACAGCTTGACAAATAATATAAGATAAGGGAAAGCAAGTGCATCTTTTCTATACCTATAGATGAAAACAAAATGCTATGGATGTGACCACCTGTTTAGTCATGCAGTGCCTATGTGGCATCAAAGACCCGAGTGTACTGCTTACATACACAAGGGCAGAGTTAAGGTTGCCATGGGAACCATAATTCTGATCTCACGAAAGTCAGTGCATTCAAACACTCAACCTTAAAACTGCATTATTTTTCTAATAAATATTTTATGATATTTTTATGGCAGATGTTGCATTACATCCCTTGCCTACAATTATGCAATTACTTGGTGCATTTTAAATATACACAAAAAAAGACACAAACATACAGGTCACAGACATTTTCATTAATATATAGCCACATAGACAATGATACAAAAACATAGAAATTGACATATTGGGGCTGTGTGAGACCAGGTAAGTTAAAATGAAACTGGATGTGTCAGTCCAAAATCAGAATAAATTCCACTTACTGTGGTAGCATCTGCCAGTCCAGATAACCAGGAGGCTGAAAATAAGATATCATCAGATCAAAATGGTTTGATGGGACAACACACACGTGGTAGTTATTATCTATATTTCCTCTGCTGTTAGTTGAAAAACTTTCATCTCAACACAGCTGAACTCCTTGGCTTAGTTGACAGTTGTATTGTCACTGTTAGAATTCCTTTATTGTCAGCAGGTTTGCGATTGTTTTACTTTCCATTTCTATAACATGTTCAGACACTCCAGTAGAAGTAAGAATATGTGAACGTTAAAGGCTGCTGTCGGAGAAGCGTGCAGATATTGAATTGAACATGATTAGCAAGGGTGGGGAAAAACTGGTTTTAAAATGGTCCCTTTATTCTTGCACATTGGCAAAGCACCATAGTGGTATGCCATTGAGAGTCACCTATCGAATTGCTGCAAACAAATGTCATTGCAAATGTCAATCCTTTGGTGACAACTGCTTTCGGCTGCTGCCTCTTCCTTTTCTCACTGTATCCTACCTCCTCTGTTCCTACCAGCCCCATCTCTCTTTAGGCTGCCTGTCACCCATCCCCACCACTCCTCTGGCCCTGCCTCAGCAAATACACCTACAATGTAATACATCGGGTTGGGGGGGGGGAATCATCTGAATCACATTCAGTAGGGAAGAGAAACTAGACAAGCAGTAATTCTGGAAGAGGAGAGTAAATTAGATCCCTCTCCTATATTACTCCACTTACTTCCCATTTCACCCAGCCTTCCCACTTGGGTACTCCTGCATCCATGGTCCTTCTGCTTTCACTGTACTCAAGCCATCTCTTGTGTTCCAGCTGTTGCCACAGCTACCTCCCATTCCAACTAGCCCCCCAAGTGTTGATTCACCCCTCCTACTTTGTCTTCTATTCCAATCATACCCCTGAAACCATTTGACTTCATTCCAGTCAATACCAAAGCATAATCTCAGGTTAGATTCCATCTTCAGTACAAGTGTATTCAATATGGACCTGATGCGTGTTGAAGTCTATGGGAGGTTTTCCCATTGACTGACATGGCCATTGGGTCAGGCCCTAATAAAGGAGTTAAAACTGGATTAAAGGTAACTGTTGAGAATTTTAAGTCTTAAAATTGCAGTGACTGGAAACATCTGAAACATTAAAGCCCTCCATTATGGGCTGTAACAAATCCTGATTGTGACACTGTTTTTATGTATGAGCAACAGACCCCTTGAAATATAAACCACTGTATCAGTCAGAAAGCAAACCTGGGGTCTCTGCCCTGGGATATTCCATAGTGAATAGACCTGTGGGAGTCACTTAACCTGCCTCTCTACTATTTTTAATAAGAAATTGAACCTGGTTATCCAAAGAGTATTTTCTCTTTGGAAACGTTACATATCTAATTGGGTGGAGGCTTCCATCTTAAGTAGCAGCAGGAGTTTCACATCTGGCCCCCAGAGCTGGAGGAAATTATCACAGGAGTTTAGATAACATGGAAATTGTCGAGAGAAGAGAGACATGCTAAGCCTAACCGCAGATCATCCACCCACCTCCCTGGCAGGATGTGAAAGTGAAATTCAATGGCCTTTTGACCTCATTCTAAAACATACAGGGGAAATATTAACAAACACCTACTGGACATAGTTTAACCCTAAACCCCCTTGTCTCAGGATATGTCTACACAACATGTGCACGGGCTAGCCTACCTGAGCTAGTTTGAATCCAGCTAACGTGGGTTACAATTACATTGTCTTCACTGCTGTGCAGGCAGTACAAGCCCAGCATAGACCTTGGATACATACTCAGCTCAGTAGCCTGTTCTGAAGCCTGTGCGGCACTGTCTTCACTGTTACGGTTTCCTGTGCTAGCTGGATTGAAGCTAGCTCAGGTAGGCTAGCCCATGCACAGGTTTTGCTGTATAGACATACCCTCAAACTTAGATCTAACATTCACAAGAGGTCGAGAAAAATCACTGATTGCATAGGTGCACTTCTCCCATCCAGTTAGTGGGGCACTTCCATCATCTGACATGGCCAGTGGCAGAATAAAGGGATATTTCCCCCTACCGGGTAAGTCAGCCATGAGGTAATGAAACATTTTCATATATATCTAAACAGGGACACAGCCCTTAATACAAAGCCCATAGGATTGAATGCAGATGAAACCAATAGAGGTTCTATTCAATTACTCTAAAACTCCTCATCTTGTAATAAAGAATATCTGTTCTATAAAAACTTTCAGCCACATATAGAATTTAACAGAGAATTATACCTCTGCTGTGGAATTCTTGGGTTGGTTTAAAAGTTCTATAGAAAAATCACCACTATTTCTTTAGCACATTTCATAGGTCTTGGACATGGTCAGTAACTGGAGCCCTGAGCTTTCCCCCCATCCCCAACCTGCCCAAACAGGTCAGTGATAAGGTACATTTCCTTGTAAACATGCAGAGTCAGTAATGTGATATTGGGGCATTTCCACCCCTCGTGAAGCAGTAAGTGACTAAGTTCCAAATGGCTTACCTCTGCATTTTAAAGTCCGGTATAAAATCAGAGCAACAACTGCAACAGCGATACATGAAGAGGTGCATATCAGGAAATAACGGAGTATGGGTGAAAGTGTCATGTCCGCAGAAAGTTCTGCCAAGATACCGATACAATGAAAGTTATAACCCTTGATGGAGAAATCCACAGATTATGTAACTAGTGGATTTTACCCAAGCCAGGGAGAGGGGAGTTCTCCCTCTGCTCTTACGGTATATGAGACAGAAAGATCATACACACACACACTCCCCTCTGGCCAGCTTATTACAATATCTTACGTCAGTCTCCTCTGAAAACTAGATGAACATCTAACATGGTGTCTTTGGAAGAGTTAAATCCTGATGAAGCCCCAGAATCACAGTGGTTCTCCTGGTGTTCAGGAATCACCCTAGAGGTGGGTTAGCCTGATCCATTCTTGTGGGTGGAATGCCAAGTGTACCGTGTCTCTCTTCAGTCAAGTAAATTCAGTGCTGGAGACACCAGACCAAGCTTCCTCTCACTACCCTGTCATTGTGCTTCAACCCTGATGACAAGTGACTGTCCTCTTGGGAGGAGAGTGTAGCTCAGTCTTCATGCCCTGTTTGGTTCTTGGTCTCTCTGCTGTGATTTCTAACAAAGAACTATGACTGGGTATATAAACCCCGGGCCAGCAAGGATGAAGTTAAGGAGCTGCTTGGGGCTGCAGTGGCCCTGCCCCTCCACACATGCAAATCCTGCCAGGACTGGAGGAGGAGTTAAAAGGAGGGACCTCCACTCAGGTGGGGGCAACCCTGGGAAGGGAACAGGCTGTTGAGAGAGGTCTGACACCCTGCAGAGTCCTGCCCTTGCAGAAGGCAGACATGGATTCCCTGGGCTAAGAAGGGGAAGGAGACAGACTTGTACTAGAGACCAGTGAACTCTGGGTTAGACTGGAATACTTCCATGGCCCTCGGAAGTAAGAGGGGCCAATATCCTGACTAAAGCTGCCTGCATGTTTTCTTCCTTTTCCTTTTATTTAACCTTGTTTGCTGACAGTGGTCTGTCCTGTTGCTTCACCTGGAACCCTGAGAACCCTGAAACAGCCAAAAGGCCTCAGCTGGAGGGCTGAGGGCTGGCCCCTGTTAGACTGATACATCCCACAGTGTCTGCTGGGGTGGGGGCAATTCGATCTGCACAATTGCGCTCCTCATATAACTCCTGAAGGGGGTGCTCTGCCAAGGACAGATTTGTGACAAGGTCTTCTGGTGTCCACTGTGTTGGGAGTTTGTAATGTGGACACCTGCCCAGCTCATTGGCAGAGACCAGGATTGGACTCTAAGCAGCTAGTGGTGACCTCTGTCTGGAAGCTGACCTTGCTGTGGGACTGCATTCTACACATTGCCACATTCAAGCATTGGACAAGAACCCTTGAGACAATAGATAGCAGCTGTATCAGACGAGCCCAAAGGAAATGTCTCCTGGCTGAGCCAGAAATAAGGGCTGTGCTAAGATGATCTTTCTATATAGCTAGATATAATTCAGCACCTGGGGTTCAAATCCCACTTCTAAAACCAATGTGACAAATCTGTGGCTACTTAAGACACTGTGGCTGCCCCCGGTGATTGAAACAGGAGGGGGAACTCTCACTACATCAGTGAAGGAGGAGAAAGAACACTGCAGGGGCCATTACAACAGCTTCATTCTAGAATGCTCAAGACATTCTATAGCAAGTTGAGGATAGATTATGCGCCATTTGTCTATTGTTATAGAGTGTTTCTTTAGAGTTTTACCCCTATAAATATTCAGTGTAGCACATCAAAGTAACTCAACAAAGTTGCTTGGCCCTCACCATTTGCACTGGCACTTGTCTGAAGTGATAAAGTAGAGATGTACATGGCGTTACCAGATAACAGAGATCAGTTACAGAAAAGTGGTACTCACCTGATGATAGTTCTATAGTCTGGGTCTGGTTCTTGGCTGGATGGGTAACTAAGCAGGTCACGTGAGCATTGGTGCTGTTGATCATAGGCATACTGCTGAGTGTGGTTACTGTTCCATTGGTGTGATGAGTTTTGTTCTCAGTGCTGTGACCATTCCCTTGGGCCCATGAGATTTCTGCAGCTGGTTTCCCTGCAGATGCCTGGCACACAACAACCCCGTTGCTACCATGAGTCAGAGTCACCACAGGAGGGACTGCAGGAGAGGAGGGAAACAGTTGGGTTTTTTTTTTTTTATTGCAGTAGGAAAAAATTCCCCTACCAAGTCCTTCAAAAGTGATTAGTGATTTTTGGGTGCCCAAACTGAGACACCTTAAATGTGCTGAACTCCCACCCTCTGAAAAGTCATGACACCTTAAAAAGGCCTAAATCAGACACCCGAAAATCACTAGTCGCTTTTGAAAGTCTTGACCCCCTTTGTTTTGTGCATGAAGATCACAGCAAAAACAGAAGATGATGATGATGATGATAGCAGGGGGGAGTGGGGAGGCAGCTAGAGGAAAGGCATAGGATTCTCCATCACTGGCAATTTTTAAATCAAGAGTGGATGCTTTTCTACAAGATATGCTCTAGTTCAGTGGTTCCCAAACTTGTTCCTCGGCTTGTTCAGGGAAAGCCCCTGGCAGGCCAGTATGTCCCTCGGCCCGCGCCACTTCCAGCAGCTCTCATTGGCCTGGAGCAGCGAACCGCGGCCACTGAGAGCCGCGATCGGCCAAACCTGTGGACGTGGCAGGTACACAAACCGGCCTGGCCCGCCAGTGGCTTTCCCTGAACAAGCAGCGGAACAAGTTTGGGAACCAACCACTGCTCTAGTTCAAACAGGAATTATTTCAGGGGAGCTCTATAGCCTGTGTTTTACAGGAAGTCAGACTAGATGATCACAGTGGTTCTTTCTGCTTTAGAATCAATGATTACAACAAGGGGTCTGACTATCTGTTAGCAAAACACAGACTGGTGAGAACACAGTGTGGTAAAAATCACAGCTGGAATTTTTATGAATACATAGGAAGAATTCAGAATCTGACAATATGAAAGGGAAATGGGCAGGGCAAGAAGGAATCCCATGGAACTATTCAGACTAGACACCAGCAATACATATTCTGCCCTTGACCAGACAGAGGAAAACTCAGATTAAGAAGAGGAAGGGGACAGACTAGTTTAGCCATTATCTGAGAGGCAAGTATCAAGAAGGAAAAGCAAGTGACATGAATTATGATAAGGTGGGTGAGGTAATATCTTGTATTGGACCAACTTCTGTTGGTGAGAGAGAAAAGCTTTTGAGCTCCACAGAGCTCTTTTTCATTTTAATAACAAAAATCAAGACACACAAGGTTTTTCTTACCTAACACAGTGAGAGCAGAGACTAGGCAAAAAGTCCCATCGCTAGTTGCAATTTCACAGGTGTAATTACCCTCATCAGCAAGTCTCACAGGGTGAATCTGAAGGGCGGGGTCATGATCAGGACTAGATTCCCAAGTCATCCTCTCATTGCAGTTTGTTCTGTCTGTCTTATTGGCATCAGCTCTATATGCCAACGAGCAGTGACTTTCACTCTTTGGTCTTATTTTCCATATTACCAAAATCAGAGATGACACTGAGGTGTTAGGGCATCTTAGCACAGCCTTGGTGCCTACCACTGCAGATGCTGTGCTGTCAGCTACATGGGAAGAAGAGCGGAATTGAAAACGTCACTCGAGCTGCCATTATAGTTTATGGAGTTTTAATTTCATTAGGATCAAACATCTCTGCTCCCATACTGTATTGAAACCTCTTCCTGCAGCATCCTGGACACTTCTCTATATATTTATGGTAAATGGTTTAAAAATTAGCTGAGAACTTGAGATGTGCCAGAGTGACATGAGTTTCCAGGACTGACCTCACTGGTCCCACCTTCTATGGAAGCACCTTGTTACTGCAGATCCTAGGCCTCGGTCACCATTTAAAGACACTATGAAGTTGGAGCCTGATTCCTCTCACTTACTTGCTGCTCAAGAATTTCTCCAATGGGCTGGCAACTCTATGTTAGTGCTCTGTGCAGCCACATAAAATATGTGTTTATTTTCCACGCCCAGTCTCCTGCTTGCCTAGTCGTCAGGAATTGGGTGTGCCGTGGAGACAGTGCCTTGTGGTGCTTTGTATTGATTCATGGTGGTGGGCTAACATCACAATGAAAGCCTCTACTGCCAAGGAATTTTGTTCACCTTGATAGAGGGCTTTGAGAAAGTGGTAGGGTGAGGGAATCACTCAAGAAAGGAAGGGAATTCCTCAGAGGACCTGGTTATAACACAGCTAAAAAAAACCCTGTAATATAGATGGAACCTAATCACATACTTGTAGCAATCTTAAAAACCCTAGGTTGCCCACAGCATTAGTGCAGTTACGGGGACACAGAAAAGTCCTGTCTATACTGCAATTTTCAACCCTGGTGATTTGCATTAAATTGTACTCTAGATGGGGCCTTCATGTTATTTGTGCTGCAGTCCTATCCAGCAGCACCTTATTGTGGCAGTCCAGCGGTGCAGAAAGATTGTGTGTACTATAATCCTAATTCGTGCCACTCTTCTGCTTTCACATTAAGTAGCAGCACTACTTCTGGCCAAATCTGTCTGTGAAGTTTATTTTTCTTTTGTAGTAGGGCCTCTCCTTTGTTTGTACTGCGGCTTGCTTTATTCAGTAGTTTCCCCTTGTCAATTTTAGAGTAACAGTTTGTTGAAAGAGGAGACTACTTATCAGTCCTCTGGAACTCACGGTATTATATTCATTTAATGATCTTCCACACTTACCTGGCCCTTGAACCACTTTAATTAGGAAAAGAAGGAACTCAGCCAGAATTGGCCACATCTGGGCCATGTGTTGGGAGGGGATTAGGGCAAACTGCACAAAATGAAGGTAATGACAATGATTTGGAATAATGGGTCACTATGTATGTCCCCCAAATAATTTCCTGTTTTGAGAGAAGAGCAAAGTTAGAACATGAAACAAATCATCGGCTTCCCTTAAAAATAAATGTTCTGTAAAAGACCCTTTGTCGGGTTCTTTCAGATATTTTTTCTGACCCCTCAAGAAGGCACATCAACAAAAGTTACATCCAGCTTTGACAAAGCGTTCATGAAAATGAAGAAACTTGTTTCACAAATAAATGTCAATCTCTCTACAGCTGGCTTTTTTATTTAGTAGTAGTAGTATCCATCCATTCACTGACAGAAATCTCTTTAATTTGTGTTTTTATTGGATCTTTTTATCAGTCAAATATTCTAAAGAAGCAGCAAAGAGTGCTCTGCCAATAAGAACCTGGACACATTGCATCCCATTTTGAAAACTGAGGCAAATGTATGTATAAGAATGTTCAGGGTCTAATTTTACATCATTTGATGGGGGCACCTACATTCATTAATGTGAATAGCCCTGGGAATGGCTGGTAAGCCCTCCTTGTTTTTAATTTCTGTAAGAGTGATGCCACTTCTGTAATAGAACAGAATGGACAGCTGTTTGCTGCAAATGATCACAACTTTTTAAACTAGGTCTTGTTTATTTCCTATTTTCTTCAGAGAAATAAGGCATGTTGCATTTAATGCTATTTAGTAACATATATAATGCATGATACTCCACAAGCGAAAAAGAGACTTTTGTTTTAAAGAAATTACTTTTGCAAGTTATTGGCTGTATTAAAGCAAATGTTGAAGTACTGATCATTAAGGATGAGATGGTGCTTTCATTCAAATGAGCTATTTTCAGGTGCTTAAAATTTCATTAAAAGATGACCTGCTGTATGAGAATTTTCAGTACAGATTCTCAGCCTAGAAGTATGTGTTTTGAAGAGGAGAATTTTGAAGAAAATCCATTTAGCTGTGGCTGAGCATAATTTTTGTTGTTAAGGAAACTGGTGATATTTGTGATATCTCAATGCAAAAGCTATAACTAATTTTTAAATGGAAGACTTGGCATGTTCTATATGGTCCTGGATTATATATGTATGCTTTGGGTCCCAGTTTTCAGACATATGGCGCATCCTATTGACAGCATCACTTCCGTTTAGATCTCAATCCTGCAACTGGTTATGTGAAAACACACCACTATAGCTTGTTAAAAATTGATGGGGCTCCCGATGGTTGCACTGCTGTGCCCATACAGAGTCATTGCAGGATCAAGGCCTTGGCCCATTAGCCCATCAGAACAGGTACTGTGGTTTAGTGTGTTTTTGTGAAGCATTGATCAATATGGACCCTGTCCTACTGTGGCTTCCAGGTACTACTGCAATAAACTAATAACTAACAAGTGGATTTGTGTTTGCTCTGAAAAGATCTTTTGTTTTGCAATACGACGATAGATATTTAAGCACAGCATTACTGAGCATTTTGTTTACCTTAATTCCAGAATCACACAGGTTTGCTGCTTCAGCCACTTAGGCGAGAGAATCTTAAAAGCTGCAAGTGCTTCTTTTAGAAGGAGGAGAAGTCTTTATTTTAAAATGATCAAACTTTTATGATTCACTCACGACTCATTTTTTGTTTTAACCCTCATCTCATTCCCTATCCTTTGTTTAACTTCATGGCCTACAGTGGTCTAATTTAGCACTTGATCATGCAAACAGTTGCATCTGTGCATACGACGTCAGTGGGACACTGAGCACAACTATACAAATGGGCATCATTATTTGCAAGATCAAGGCAAATTCTTTGCTGCAGAGACCATGTTTTTTATCATCTGTGTAGGGCACCATGCAGTTATGATGCATAGAAATGTTTATTCATAATATTAATACATTTGCAAGTATATGTATTAGTATGTGAATGTATGAATTACTTTCACTTCTATAGTCTGAAACAAAAACAGTGATATTGATGCAACACAAATATGTTACAACAGAGCTTTTCTTCTGGGCAATCTGTGTGGACTGAGAATGATCACCCTGGCATTTAAATGTAAGCGCACTCTTCAGTTCGTGGTACGGAGGAAAAGAGAACAGCTTAGGATCCAGCCTCTTTGCACTAAACAGTTAGTATAACAGCGCACATACTGTTATACTAATTGTTTAGTATAGTGAGTCAAAGTGGGTCAAAGCCTCAGATGGTGTAAACTGGCAAAAAAGTTACTCGATTTGAATGGAGCTATAATGATTTAGGATCTGGCACATGTGCTAGTACGTTGAAGTCAAGGAAGGGCTATGCCATGGAGGCCACCCTCCTAAGCGTTACACAAATGAGTATGCCATTTGGAATGGCAGCATCATTTCACATTTAAAATTCCATTTTTCTGACCAGCTCTAATGTTTGGTGCACAGAAAAACAAACAAAATAAAACTACATTTCTGATATCTGAGTGTAAGAAATATCACCAATTCCCTTAACAAAAAATGTTTAATATATATTTTATATAAAATAACATTCATGCTCAGACAACAGCTAAATGGATTTTCTTCACAATTTTCTCCTGCAACACACACACACACACATCTGGATTGAGAACCTGTGCTGAAACTTTTCATGCATCAGGCAATTTTTTTAACACAATTTCAAACACCTGAAAACCAGGGTTTGAATGAAAGCACCAACTCAGCCTTATCAATTCACTAACCATTTGCTACAATGCAGCTAATAATTTGCAAAATTATTTAATTAATTGTTTTAAAAGTAGCCTTATTATTGGCTTGTGAAATATCATGAGCAGATGATTTTTCCTGAATTTATTCAATTCATATATATTTTAGTTCTACAGGATGGTTGTGAATGATTGAAAATGAACATAAGAAAGGCCATACTGGGTCAGACCAAAGGTCCATCCAGCCAAGTATCCTGTCCTCTGACAGTGGCCAACGCCAGGTGCCCCAGAGGGAATGAACAGAACAGGTAATCATCAAGTGATCCATCCCCTATCGCTCATTCCCAGCTTCTGGCAAACAGAGGCTAGGGACACCATTCCTGCCCATCCAGGCTAATAGCCACTGATGGACCCATCCTCCATGAATTTATCTAGTTCTTTTTTGAAACCGGTGTTGCTTAGCTGGAATCAAATAATATTGTTTCTGCCCCTTTTTTGGATGTTCATGCATTAAATGAAAAACATTGTTTGTGACTTTTAAGATTTACTTTCCCTGAATAGTTTAGCCTATTATGAAAAGCAAAACACAAAAGGGGACCAAACATAACTGAAATGAACCCATTTAAAAAACAAACCAAAACACAAAGGATTATTTTCAGATTCGGGTTTGTATTGTTTACTCTGCTCTAACTAATGTGTTGCTACCGCAACATTAAAATAAATTGTAACTGTCACTTAGACTTGATATTAGTAGCAGCTGGATACAGCCCATATAATACATGCTCTGTTCCTTCCATTTGTATTGATACTGCAGTAGGAGAATGCCACTGCTAATATTTTGTTCCATTTTTAATGAATTTTAGTGCTGGTGAAAGGTATCTGATTGTCAGCCCTGGAGTAGAGTCGGCTGGTCACAGAAAAGGAGCAGCATAGGCAGCAGCACCAATATGCTTCAGCCTTTTGAAATAACCACCTCTGGGGATGTGTCTGTGCAATCTTTGACTGCTCCCTCCCCTCGCTAAAACCCTATAAGAGTACTAGCTGTGACGGGGATTTATTATGTAGATACCTGTCCACTAGAAACTGAACTGAAATACCCAATTCATCTCCATAGGCCAGGGGTGAGCAAACTTTTTGGCCTGAGGGCCACATCTCGGTATGGAAATTGTATGGAGGGCCAGCTGCAGCAGGGGATTGGGGCACACGCTCCGGCTGCGGGTGCAGACTTTGGGGTGGAGCTGGGGATGAGGAGTTTGGGGTGCAGGAGGGTGCTCCAGGCTGGGATCAAAGGGTTTTGGAGGGCAATCAGGGCTGGGGCAGGGGGTTGGAGTGTGGTGGGCGGGGGACTCAGGGGTGCAGGATCCGTGTGGCGCTTACCTGAAGTGGCTCCTGGAAACAGCGGCTCGTCCCCCCTCCGGAGGCGGGGCCACGCCACTCTGCGTGCTGCCTGGTCAGCAGGCACTGCCCCGGCAGCTCCCATTGGCTGCAGTTCCTGGCCAATGGGAGCTGCAGAGCCAGTGCTTGGGGCAGGGGCAGCATGCAGAGCCCCCTGGCTACTCCTGCTTCTGGGAGCCAAGCGGAGCAGAGCAAGGCAAGCCCCCGACCCGCTCCCCAGCTGGAGCACCGGAGTGGGGAAAGCTCCTAACCCCCACAGGAGCTCGAGGGCCAGATTAAAATGTCCGACAGGCCGGATGCAGCCCTCGGGCCATTGTTTTCCCACCCCTGCCATAGGTCAAACAGCCAATGCAGAGGAACAAGTTTTCAATCACTATCAGCCTGAACCATGAAATATTCTGAATTCCTTTAAAAAACAAAAAACACACCAGATCCAATTGTCCCAACAGAAAACCCAAAGAACCTCTGAATAATATTCTAGGGTGCTCTTTTTTAACCAAACTCTAAATAAAGTTCTATTCAAAGTCATTATTACTACTAGGCTAGAATCAATTTCTGTTCTCACTCGGTTCCTAAATCCTCATTGCTCATTCTTTTTCACTATGATGTCCATGAATGTCTTGGATGGTTTAGCCAAAAAATCCTGCATTTTGGCAGCGGGTAGACTAGACGACCTTTGTTGTCCCTTATAACCCAATGGTGCTATGATTCTATGATTATTCTGATTTGCCTGAAACAATCTCAGTCCTGGACTGCCTAGTTCTGGTCATAGATGGGCATCACAATCCCCTCCCTCTTGCGCTTGTGTGCAACACAGCTATTTAGATGGCATTTTCTATCGTCATCTCCGTAACTTTAAAGGAGAAGTAATTAAGATTACTGACCTCTCACAGAAGCATAACGTCTTGTAACAGTGCCTCAGAGAAACTGTCCCTCAGCTACAACTCAGCTCAGCTAAAATCAGACTTCAGCGTGAAGACTCCCCCAAGGAGGATGTGGGCTCACAGTTAAAATCTAACAAAAACAACCACTTAGATAAGCTATTGTACATAATTAACAGACAAGCTGCAAAAGCCTATGCTATGCAAAGCAGTGGAATAAAAAAGTTAAATAAAAGCAGACACCGGCACCAATGCTATTAGAATTTATAACATCCAAAGCAGAGGTTCTTAAACTGTGGTCTGTGGACCACCAGTGGTCCGTGAGCTCCATTCAGGTAGTCTGCAGATAGATCCCTCTTAGGTGAGCGCCTGGGCGGCCGCACACGAGAAAATGAAGGGCCACCCACCTAATTAGTGGAGCTGCGCAGGCGCCTGGACCCTGAAGAAGACGCACATGTGAGGTGGTAGCCATGGTGGGAATAGGGGGTAAGTGGGAGGGGGCAGTGAGGTGAGAAGAGAGGGTGGGGGAAATTTGGGACATGCAGAGCTGTGGTGGCCAGAGAAAGAGAAGACTTTCCCCAGCTCCAGGGCTGCAGCTGCCGGGGAAAGATGGCCCTCCTTCCCAGCCTCAGCTCTATGGCTGCTGTGGCGGGGGAGAAAGGGCACATCCATCGCATTAGAAAGGTAAGACTACTGATATTAAAACATGAGTTGTGTGATTTTATTTGTAGAACAAAAAAACCTTCATTATTATTAAGGTTTTTTTATATAGCTCTTTTATCCAAAGCGCTTTACAATAGTTAGCTAACGGTACAAACAACATTTGGAAAGATCATTAAGTGGTCCGCCGAGAGCCTCAGCAAAAGTTTGAGAACCACTGATCCAAAGTGTCCGACAGTCCTATGATATATCCTTAGATATGCCACAGTGCAGATCATGAGGACAGGGTAACACCTGTCTACATGTAATCATGGCCTCACTCACCATTGCATTTTTCAAAACACCACTCATCTCATAAAGCATGTTCTCGTCTTCTAAAACAAAGCAGCTTCTCTTTCACAGAGCCAGACATTGTAAGGGCAGAGGGGACCATTATAGTCATCTATTAATAGAGCACCTCCATATAATCCTTATAACCTCTTAAAACTAGACAAAAAAAGTAAGGTGGCCAGAGCAATGTTAACTCCCCATGTTGTTATGCTGTGCATTTAACATGTCATATAGTACAGAACAGCAGAGTTATCCAGAAGAATGAGATAAGGCCACATTGCCTAAACATCCCACACGTTTTCTATGCAGCCAGAATCCTCACACAGCAGTACCTGGATCTACCCTAGATCTGGTGTCAGGCCGCATGCCACCCACCACAAGAACACTTTGTATCAATCCCCTTCTCTCCCCTCTCCCCAGTCTCTCTCAAACCTTCTCAAAGTAGCCCATTACAGTGTGCTATTACAGGGCTTGATTCAGCCCTGTGTAATGCTGGCTATCACCATTGTGAAAGAGGAGACTTGCAGCTGCAATTGTACTCAGAGCTCTCTTGTTGCCAGACAACCGCAGCAGCCAACACTTTCCCAGGAATGTGAGGTGCTGGCCAAGGAACGTGCTGATTCACCACATCCCCCAAGCAGCCTCCATCTGTGGGGCTCCGATAGAGACTGAGCAAAACTGAAGGATGCCCTCCTCCTAGAATGTATCCTCCTGGGCCCTCACTAGTAAAAAATTTATTCCCCACCATGCACACACACACTTCTCAGACTCATAAGTGACTGTGCCATTTTTAAGCAAACTTTCCAGAAAATTTCACCTTCAGGCAGGCAGACAGTTACCAACCAGCCTGGGAAAAAATTCAGCCAAAGAGCTGAGAATTTTGAAAAATTATGAGTGACCCGAAAACAGGGAGTTATAATGGAAGAGTTTGGGTAACCTTAACTAGAACCATTGCTAGTGTTTGAGCTGTAGCACTTGTCTTTTCCTCCCCATTTTCATCTTCAGAAAGCATGTACCGGATGTCACTCTCTGCATGTTTTCTGTGAATGCATTGATCACCAACATGAACAGGAAGGGACTTAGTGCCAAGCCCTGATGTACTCCAAGTCTTACTAGAAACTCTTCAGTTTCTCCCCTGGCCTTTAACTATGGTAACTGTACCCTCAGACATGTCCTGGACAAGTCTGATATAGTCTTCAGGTATCTTTCATTCTCATACAGCACCAGATACTTCTCTCAGAACACAGTCACATAAGCGTTCTCAAGATCAATGAATACTATCGGCAGGATTTTCTTCCTTTCTCTATATTTTTCCACAAGCAATCGTAGTGCAAAGATAGCATCCATTGTTGACTTGCCTGGCATGAATCCAAACTGATTGTCACTGAACTTCACTTCTCTTTGTAGTCTTTTATAAATAACTTTCTCCCAGATCTTCTTGTGTGGCTCGTGAGTTTAATGCCACAATAGCCACCACAGACTTGTATGGCTCTGTGATGGAGTGCACCAGGCCTTTGAGGCCCCCTACTGGAAGTCCCACTGCTCTGCTGCACCCCACCCCGTGAAACAGTCTGTGGTGAATAAAAGAGCAGCATTTTGGGAAGCAGTGAGATCTGGTCCTCCAGCAGCCAGAAGAGCTAGGGACCAGCAACAGCCAATCGAGACCCAGCAGACCTAAGGGCTTGCTTGTCTGTAGGTCAGTAACAGGGTTCAAAAAGAACTAGATAAATTCATGGAGGATAGGTCCATCAATGGCTATTAGCCAGGATGGGCAGGGATGGTGTCCCTAGCCTCTGTTTGCCAGAAGCTGGGAATGGGCGACAGGGGATGGATTTCCTGTTCTGTTCATTCCCTCTGGGGCACCTGGCATTGGCCACTGTCAGAAGATGGGATACTGGGCTAGATGGACCTTTGGTCTGTCCCAGTTTGCTGCTCTTATGTTAGGAGCCAGAGGAATGAGGAGGGATGTTCCTAAGGCTGCAGCCAGAGGAGCCAGGCCAGGCCAGGGCAGATTACTGGCCACAGTCAGTGGCAGGGTCTAAGAAGGAACCCTGCGGATTCAATCCCAGTGAAGGAATTTAATCCAGAATGGATAAGAAACTATTTTGTTTGTAATTGGCCCTGAAGGGAAATAAACTGATTCTATTTGAGTTCCTTATACCCCAGAAGCGGGTTTGGACTGTGTGACCCAGCTGGAGAGCCAAGTCACAGAAGACCCACAGAGGCAGGCTGACAGCCAGCAGTGTGTGCTGGTAGCCAAAGAGAATGGCAGCCACCTACCGGATGGCAAGGGGGTACTCAAGAGGTAAGTGCAACCCACCACAATCTCTTTTTCTCTTAAATATTGGTACTAATGTGCTCCTTCTCCAGGCATCTTCTCAGTCCTCAGGATGAAATTACAGGCGAGTCTCATCTTACGCTGGGGTTACGTTCCGCTGTCAGCGCGTAAAGTGAAAATCACGTATAGTCAAAATTACATTGAGTGTAATGGCGGGCAGAATCACCCGCACTAAAGGTACAGTATTTAAATTGTTATTTTTCTCTTTTTTTTTTGTTTTTTGTTTTGTTTTTGCCGACCGCGCAAAGCTGAATTCGTGCATGTTAAATGCGCATAAGATGAGACTTGCCTGTAAACAGTTGTGTCAACATGTTCACGCCCGCTTGTCCCAGGCACTTCCATACTTCTGCTCATATGTCAGACCCAAACACTTCAGAAGAACATTGTCTGCTATAGTGATATTCCATAGCAACCAGAAAAGAGAGCACTGAGGTCATATCTTCTGTGGGTGAACATGAGGCTCCCAGGGCATTTTTCATAAGACTTGGAGTATGCCCTAGTGTCCCTAGACAAAAATTTTCCTTTCCACCTGAGAGCCTCTGGCTACTGCCCTCCCACTCCATAGCTGGCTGCAATCCAGTGATGCTGTATGTACACTGCATAGGCATTCGCACGGGGTGTGCCGGGTGTGCCCAGGCACACCTTAATTCAGGGGTGGGCAAATGGCTCCACTCTCCCGGCGCAGCAAGCTGTCGGCCCCTCCCCCCCCCCCCCTTCCCTGGAGCCATGCTCCAGGAATATTCAGGGCTGGGGGCTCTGCTGTCTGCTCCACCAATATTTGGAGCTGGGTCTCTCCCCTGGCCCTGCCTGAAGCGGGCCCCAGCCTCCACCTGCCATGCACCCCCACGGGTCTCCCTCCCCTGCCCCGCCGCGTCCCTGCCTGGAAGAAAGTGGCATGTGCCTCTCCCATGCCTGCCTGTGCTGCCAGTGTAGCACATTCCTACGCGGAGCAGCTCCTGGCAGCAACTGCTGTCTGCTGCCCCAGGGTCCTAGTGCCCCCCATCACTATGGCAGGGCAGGCTGCCCTTACCCTGCTCTTCCGCCCTAGCCCTGAGCCTCTCCAATGCTCCAAACCCCTCATCCCCAGCCCCAACCAGAGCCCTCATCCCCCCACACCCTAATCCTCTGCCCCAGCCCCCTCCCACTCCCCAAACTCCTCATCCCCAGCCCCAACCAGAGCCCTCATCCCCCTGCACCCTAATCCTCTCCCCGAGCCCCCTCCCACTCCCCAAACGCCTCATCCCCAGCCCCAGCCAGAGCCCTCATCCTCCGCACCCTAATCCTCTGCCCCACCCCTGAGCTCCCTCCTGCATCATGAACCCCTCATCCTCAGCCCCACAACCCTCACCCCTGCACCCCCTATCCCCAAACTCCCTCCCAGAGCGTGCACCCCCTCCCCCTTCCCATACACCCCCTCCACTACCCAAACTCCATCCCAGAGCCTGCACTCTGCACCTCTCCTGCACCCTAATACCCAGCCCAGAATCTGCACCCCAGACCTGGCCGCCGCGGGATAGCACCAGCTGGGCAGCAGCCCAGACGCGCCTGGCCAGGGGCTGGGCGCAGCGTGCGCGCTGCTGGGTCCCCACAGCAGGCCCCGGCTCGGGGGGTTCGGGGGCGCCAGAGCCGCAGCCGCGGAGCGCCATGGCCGCTTCCTGCCCCCGCGGCAGTGGGAGCTGCAGCTGCGGCTGCTCCCGAGTCCCGCTGGCCGGGGGTGAGAACAGCCGCCGCCTGGCCCCGCGGGCCGCCCCCCTCCTCGCCCTACCACCCAACTGAGTCCTGCCTGCTCGGGACCAGGCCGGACTGTTACTCACCCCGGCCCCGCGCTTCCTCTGAGTTTCCCGGGCCTCCCTCCAGCGCTTGCGGAGGAAGTTTTTTTTTTTTTTTTTGGCCCCGCCCCCCGCCACGCCCCCCCCCCCGCGTCACCCCCCCCCGCGTCCCGATATTTGTGTTGGGTGATCTGGTCACCCTAAATGGATGTAACAAACAAGAACACATAGACGTGGACACCGGGGGTGCTCCTGGGCTCAAGCACCCACTGAAAAAAAAAATAGGGGGTGCCTACTACCCATGAGTCACAGTCATAGGTGGCACGTGACTCTTGCATTTGAGGAAGCTGGGTGGGAGCACCAGAAGCTCCCTATAAGTGGGGGGGGGGGCACTGGCACCCAAACTGTGACCCACCCCCAGATCTACCCCTTGGCTCTGCTCCCACTCAGCCCCCTCCCCTGAGCCCCTCCACCCGCTAAAATAACATTGTAGACATATTCAATAAATAGAATATGAACGAAGTATAAAAATATGCTGAAAATAGCCTCCCCGCCCCCAAACATGCACATCTTTTCAAAAGCACCCACTGACAAAAAACAAAAAAGTCAGCACCTGTGCAAGAACAATTGAAATACAAAATCTTTGCTGGAAAACCTCACCACCCCTGTAAAACTGACCCAGAAATGCACAATGTCCAGTGTCAGAGAGATCAATCACATCATTTAAGGTATTTATAGTCATCAACACATTTGAAGAGCTGTTAGCCACATCTGCTTCTTCCAGCACTGCGCATAGCTTTCTCTACAGTGATAGGCTTGCAATTTTAGGAACAGTTTCAGCAGCTGCGATGTTGCAAGGCTTGGTGCTTTGTGGGCAATTCACACCAGTGGCTTGTGATTGTCTTCTCTCCCTGTCTGTAAAGTGTTAGCATAACTTCTGGTAGCTGGCTGTGATAATGAGGGTTTTGAGATCATCCAGCAGATTGATGTGAGCTCCAGGGAAAGATTAATCCTCAGGATATAGCATTGCTTCATTCAGACCATTGCTCACCAGTGTGGGGGGCCCCTTTACTAGCCCAGAGGAAAAAGAACGTTGGGAGTACAGAAAGTTCCACAAGCTCAGGTCTGCCCTTCACCAATGTGCCCTGGTGAGTATGGGTAATGCAGGGGGAAGCTCCTCATGTCCTTCTTCCCCCCACATAGGCTCCTAAATCAGGTGGCCACAGGAGCAGCTCACATTGACAGGGCTGCAGAATCAGGCACTCACCTAAGCGTCAACAACATGTGTCTAGACTCATGTGTCTAGTCACTAATGGAAACCCCTCCACCCCCGCCACACACAAACGCCAATCAGCCTGTAGCTTTCTGGTGCAATGGAGCTACAAAACAAGTGAAGGGGGATGGATGGAATGGTCAAGATGGATGGGCACATCAAGTGGGATTCCACAGGGATCTGTTCTGGTTCTAGTCAATATCTTCATAAATGAGTTGGATAATGGCCTAGAGAGTACACAAAGTTTGTAGATGAAACCCAGCTAGGAGGAGTTACAAGTGCTTTGGAGGACAGGATTAGAATTAAAAAATAATCTGGACAAACTGGAGAAATGGTGTGAAATAAATAGGATGAAATTCAATAAGAAATACAAAGGACTACACTTAGGAAGGAACAATCAACTGACAAATCCAAAATGGGAAATGACTGCCTAAGAAGGAGTATTGTAGAAAAGATTCTGGGGGTCATAGTGGATCACAAACTAAATGAGAGTCAACAAAGGTCGTATTGTCACAAAAAAAGTGACCACATCCCAGAACACTGTTAAAAGGAGTGTTGTAAGACAGACACAAGTAGTAATTCTCCCACTATACTCAGCACTGATAAAGGCTTCAATGGGAGCACTGTTTCTAGTTCTGGGTGCCACACTTCAGGAAAGATGTGAACAAACTGAAGACTGTCCAGAGGAGAGACTGGAAAAAAAATCGGTTTGTTTAGTATGGAGTAGAAAAAATTGAGAGGGGACGTGATAACTCTTCACGTACATAAGAGGTTGTTATAAAGGAGGGTGATGAATTGTTCTTTTTGTCCACTGAGCACAGAACAAGAAGCAATGGGCTTAAATTGCAGCAAGGGAGATTTAGGTTGGACATTAGGAAAAACTTCCTAGTGGTAAGGGTGGTAAAGCATTGGAACAAATTACCTAGGGAGCTTGTGGAATCTCTGTCATTGGAGATTTTTAAGAACAGGTTAGACAAACAACTATCAGGGATGGTCTACATAATACTTGATCTTGCTTCAGTGCAGGGGACTGGACTAGTTGACCTATTGATTTCACCCCAGTTCTACATTTCTATGAGTCTGTGAAAAGCAGAAACAGGGTCAGAGAAAAGAAGAGAAACAAAGGTAAAAAGAACAAGAAATGATAGGCAGAAAAGAACAGAGAGCAAATGCACAGGGAAGAAGCTGGCAGTAACTGGGCTGGGTACCTGGAGCAGAGATAGAAGCGGAGGATATCCATCTGCCAAAGCATTGTAAGGGGAGACTCCACAAGCAAAAGGTTAGGAACCATCCATTTAAACTGAAAGCTCTTCAGGGCAGCTACTTTTATTTACTTATACAGCATCCAAAGTGCACATTAGGAAAATAATAATGGATAATAATGGGTCACTGGCATCTAGACCCTCCTGCACCCAGTCAGAAACAGCTGCAGCAGGCAGGGAGTGGTAGGTAAGCAGCATTAAGTGCCTTGCCTCACAGATGACTGCTGTTGCCTATCACCCGCTGCTAGGATACCAGAATTTAGCACCAGGTCATGGAAGAAGGAGAAGCATGGCCTGTATGACTCCTTCCCGTTCTGATCCACTCATATCAGGTCACTTTCTCCCCTCCTCATCCTATCCCCCACAAGAACAGCTTTCAGCTCATTGTTGCTGGCTGGCTGCCTTCCACAGATAACAGGGACAGGAGAGGCACCATGAATGCAGTTCCCTTCCCCCAGTCCTTCATGTTCTATCAGTATCCCATCATGCCATGCAAGTGACCAGAGGGAGAAGTGACAGCAAAGAGCAACCCTAGTGTGCACAGTGCCCTGACCGAGCGGGCTTGCTGAATGCATTGTTGGCTACCTTGATGAAGTGAGGGCAGAGGGTGAGTGCAACAGCTACCTGAGCAACACAGAAGGGAGAGGATCGATTCCCCCAGCTTCCGAGACAAGGGCAAAACTGCTGATGGCAAACAGCAAGTGTAAATGCATTGCCTATGGTGCTGGCTGACCAGAAATGAGAGCAATGAGGCCGGTACCGGTTGGCCCCAGAAAACAGAATACAGAGAATAGCCTAAGGTGGGCCACATGGGTGGGAGGGAGGCAGTCTGTATAGCAGAGGAGGACAAGTCTGTCAGGAAGCAGGAGGGCAACATGTGCAGCTAAGCTTTGCGGGGGGAGGGGAGCAGAGCAAGTTGGGGGATGTTCTGAGTGGAACCTGAAGTTTTGGTTCTGCTACCTAGTCAGCTTTAATCCACCATTGCCCTCCACTTCAGGGACTAGAGCTCTGTGCTTCAGAGGCAGATCAGCAAGTCTCTTTAAGGGGAACCCCTGCCTCTTGGAGATAAGTTATGCTGGAGACTAACTTAGAAACACCAGAAGCCAGCTGCAGTGTAAGTCTGACGAGTGTACGGTGGGCAGCCTCACACTCCAGTTGATGTATATACAATTCCTCTGGGCCTGCACTAGTTATACCAAGGTACCCACACTATCTTCCTTATACCTGGGGCTATGGATCCAGTGAACAGGCCCTCATTTGATGACAGGCCAACTCCCCCATCATGCAAGAGCATTAGATTTTAAAAGGAGCTGTATTTCATGTATGTGTACACCTCGGTATGTGGGCATCCTGAATCAGATAGGTTCTCACAATACCAACCATTCTGTGAAGATCCCAGAACTCTATAGGAGAAGCCTTAAAATACACTATCAAGCCCAGAATGGCCAAGAGGCACCTGCTCTAGTGCACAAAGCCTAGAAAAGGAAACATTGTGGTTGTAGCAGGACTGCTGCTTACTGAGCCTCCATTCTGGCCAGGGGTGTCTCTGCAGGCTCCCCTCCTTTGTTTTTCCTCTGTTCAGGGCTTTCTCTAGTTAACAGTACCCCTGCATGGGGCTAGTTTAATACCACAACCAGTTTACAACAATCTACAGCCCCAAACTAAAATCCATTCTAGCAACACAAAAGTCCATACTTGCTCTGGGCTGTTCTTTCAGCTCCAGGGCCCCTCTTCCATCCTGGTCCAATCTCTCAGCCAGTCCTCCCTCACTAGGGCTCTGATATCCAGTCCCAAAGACAGGCAGGGCTTTCTACCCCCCCACCTCCTGCTCACTTGAGTATTACCCGCCAAACTCTCGGCTATCATGATCGTACCAGAATTCTTTTTTCTCCCTGAGCTTTCCCCTTTTGCTGCAGCTACCTCTGCTCTTCATGGGGAATTGCCTGATTCCCCTCAGGTGAGGCTCATTCTGTAATCAGGTGTGACTTAGCCCCAGGCTCTCCAGCCCACAGGACAAGCCAATCTGCTACAGTAGTGCAGAAACCAGTGCTAGGGCACTCCAGAATAACCTGCTGAGGTGTGGATGGTTGTATATGATGAATTAAAATGAGCTCTTTGGGCTTTTTGAACAGTTGCCTCTCTATCAAATATCTGAATTGTGTGTGATTGTTACACTGTTTATTGTTAAGGCTCGCTTCTGAGGAGACACTGCTGTATGTTACTGCAACTGCTGAACAGCCAAAAAGATATAAATTTGGATCACTGGGAGGTATTAGCAGAACTTTTGAACTATGGTTGTTTCTGGCAAATCACTTTTAATAACACTGTTACCTACATTATAGCTCTGTTTAAACTGTGCTGTAACTTTAAATGATGGTGCCTTCTCTGATCTCTGCATGGGAGGGTCACTGAGGTTTAACAAAGGTCTCCCAACTGTTTTGAAACTCTCACCCATAATCTCCAGACTCAATATCCTAACACTTATCAGTTTACTGAACTAAGAGACAGAGAGTGGTCAGCAACCAAAACTCTGTGTCCTCCAGCCAGTTCTGTCTGGAAATCTTCCAGCAGAATTAGGTACTAGCAGTGTGAGGTAGCTTGGCCAATGGTACAGCTGATCAGAAAAATTGATTCTTTTTCACTGAAAATTTCAACTTTTCAGCCAAAAGTGAGTGAGTGAGTATGTGAGTGTAGCTGGGGGGGAGATGGTATTTGTCTTGCTTTTAAATAAGTTGAAATTTCCCACTGAAAATTTCATTCATTCAAAAGTTCAGTTTTCTATTGAAAAAGTGTTTTGATGGAAATTTTTTGACCAGCAGTAGCCAACAGTCCAAATGTGTCCCCCTGCCACCATCCTGGAAATATAACAATATCTTAACTGCCCCTCACCCAAAACTGCCATTTTCTCTGTGCCCAGAAGATCTCAAAGTCAGAGCTCCTACTGGTACAGTCTACTGGACACTCACAGTGCGCTGTGCAGCACCATTGATCTGAGGAGTACTTGCTGCTGGCTGGCAGAGGCTGAGGGAACGGAATGATAATGTGATCTCCTTGGAGCAGAGATGAAAGAAGGCTATGTTGCTGTGATGCATCACCTTAACTCTTGGTTTGCCAATGTTTGAGCTTTGGGAATCAAACTCTCCCATGCTAGAAGGGCACTGGGAGCACAGAGCTACAGAGAGTCTACAGCCTATCTGGGACCCCACTTTTTGTCAGTATTGGTCATATAAATAACGTGTAGCTATTCCATAGAAACAGGAGTCACACTGAGTGTAGCTTAACTGAGGAATATGTTCTGTTTCTTCCAAGCCATCCTGGAAACATACACTCAACTCTTTCTCCCAGTATAGAAGTGCTGTGTGGTCTCCTATTAACTATGGCCCTGCTGTGATCAAGGGTTGTGCATTTTACTGAAAGGATTATATATAGCCTGGGGGTTGTGGGTTACAACAACTTGTCTTGTAGCTGCTGTATATGAAAAGGCTTATACCTTGTATGTTGTATAGAATATAGAAACTCAAGAGAGTTCAAAGAGATTTTAGCTTCTTAAGTAAAGTGCGTCTCTCTGCGGGTACAATCCTTACTTTCTCTTCCAACGCCTGGCAAAGTTTAAAATGTGAGACTTCTCCTTGGTCTCTTTATATATTGCTACTTATATTTTCACCACTAGATGGAAGTATAGCTACACCATGCTACAGAAATAGAATAGTATTTTCTGTGTGTAACTGTACAGCGTGCTGTCTGCTGAATAACAGTCCTAAAAACACCTCAGCGGAGCCTGAGTCATTTTAGTGGAACCCAAACCACAGCATCACAGAGTGTTCTTCCTGCCCAACATGCCTGATGAGACGCACATGCTGTATGCTGCCTCTGCAAAGTGAGGATGCCCTTTGAGCACCAGCTTCTATCAGCCATAAACAAACACTTTATTATTTCAACAACTCAGGTGGAGCATTTAATGTCAGGTTAACATTGGTTCCTTGTGACAAAAGGAATCACAGAGTATACATAAAAAGCAGCACAGCCCTTCAGAGTGGATAAATAACTAGGATAATTCTCAGTGATAACTAGGGAGATAGACATCATATGACTTATGTATTTTATTCATTTATAGGATAATTCTCTGCCTTTACAGTCCATGCAGCACACACAACTATTACATGGCATAGGTCAGAAATGCTTATCAAACACCAGCATCAGGGCAGCTACTCAGGGACTTTGAAACAAAGATACCAAGAGGCATCATGCTCATGAATGTGCCAACAGATATAAACACAGCACCTTCCCACGTAGATTTGGTAGCAAACGTTGTGTCTAAAAGGAGCTCCCTATTTCCCCAAAAGCAGATTTATAGAATTATGTCTGCAAAAAAGCCATCTGTTTTTAAAAGCATACAGTCAAGATAAAATACAAGATAAAAATGTATTTAAAAATCCTACAATTATTAAAACTGAAGAATTTTTTAAAAATAATTTGCACATTTATGGTCTCTGTTTGTAGAACATTCTATTTAGTCTTTAAATCTTTAGTCATTTTCATTTTCAAGTTCTCATGCACTATCCCACTGCTGTTGTGCTTAGGGTTACAGTTATTACTTAGCTATTTCCAGTAATACCCACAGTGTGCTCGTTTTCCAAACAGAAGAAGGTCTGACCCCTGCTCTGAGAATCCCACAATGTACACATGGAGGATATCCTGTTCAATTGCTCCCCAAAGAAGTTGTAACTGAAAATTAAAAAGACTTATATTGTTCCCTCTTCCTACACACATAATTTTGGGCCTAAACTAACAAACAAGTACACCTCTAACCGGATATAACACTGTCCTTGGGAGCCAAAAAATCTTACCGCGTTATATCGAACTTGCTTTGATCCGCTGGAGTGCGCGGTCTTCCCCCCCCCCCCCCCCCCGGAGCACTGCTTTACCGTGTTATATCCGAATTCGTGTTATATCGGGTCGCGTTATATCGGAGTAGAGGTGTATCTAGGAGCTAATCCCTAGAAGGTCTCTCTTTCCAATTCCCCAAACTGACCTGCAGTATAAATCCAATTGGAATCCTAAAGCTACAAAAGCTGCAAAACCCTGTTTACAGAATTCTACCTCCCACTGCTTAGATAAGAGCTTCCAGCACCCTTAAAGCAACCCAGAGAGAGTAGGTGGTAGAACAGAACATGGTAGAAGACAATGCAGAGGACAGAATGGCCACAGGAGAGAAGCACTGTGGAATCTTTCTTTAAAGAGGGAGTGTAGCAGGTTGAGGCAAGGAGTGCTAGAAGCTCTCTCTGGATAGGTCCAGAAAGAAGACATGGAAAGAAATCTCTTCCTGCCCTTTAAATGCTCTACACTGAGAAATCCATCCTCAGTTATAGTGGAGACAAAACACACAAGACTGATATCAGAGACTACAGAATTTCACTTCCAATGCTGACGAGCGTGAGTCCCTCTGTCTGATGAGGGGGTGTTGACGGGTTAACAACTAGTGTAGGAAATAATAAATAATCCTGCAGAGCTGGCATCCAGGTGCTCAGACATTAAGCCACTGAAAATCCTTCTTCGTGAACAGTCTTCCATGAAACGCTGAAATGCAGTCCTGTGCAGTACAATGAATTTGCTATTACAACTTTATAGGAGTTTAGTCCGTTAACTTTTACTCTGCCATTTAGAGGAATCTGCCCAAGCACCAGAAACCATATCTTCATCACATGTGCCCTAAGAAATAAAAACAACTAGCTGCCCATTAATGAGTCAAGTACTATGTCCACATTAACAAAGCATAAGCTTGTCCAAATACAGACCAGCGTAAGTCCCCAAAAGTCATCCCAGAGTTCATGCTGAAGGGTCATCATGGCCCTAAGATGGCCATCTCATTTTAAAATCAACTAAATGGCTTCACACTTAATATTTGTTTGCACAATGGCTCGGGTCACATTAACACATATCAGGGCTGCCTGCGAATCCCCAGGGGCTCATGGCCGCATAAAACAGGCAACACTTAGAGCCCATAAGCCAAATCAGCTCTGAGGCCACACGGCCTGCTTCATACAAGAAGTCAGAAAACCACAGATGTCACTATTACTGCCTGCAGGAGACCAAGCTTGGAGCAGTGGCACCTTGTGCCAACCCCATGAAAGCACAGGGATTACTACTAGTGGGGTTCACTCTGCCTTCCTAGGTGGGGACTCTAGTCCATTAACCTCTATGGTATGGCAGTGATGGGAGATGAAGCATTCTACAAAATAGCGGTTTTCTCAAGAAAAAGGAAAACAGGGTCATTCTGAAAACCCAGCTGTGTGGCTCTACCATGATTTTAGAGGATGGCAGATCACAGCATCTCTCTCCAGAGAGAATGTATACATCTTTTCCTACCTTTTAAGAAAGGGTCAGCCAGAGTATCATGATCAGTGCCCATGTCTTTTCCAGCCAGGAATCCATCCTCGGAGCTTTGCTGCCTTGGGAGATAGCCTCTGGACTCCCTGTGGTGTTCAAAGAACTCACAAGGTTTAATTCTTCTGCTACAAGCATGAACAAAGTGCAGGTAAGTAAAAACACTTGGCAGAACTGTCTCACTGTAAACTCAAACCACAGCGGCTTTCTTAAACCACAGAGAAGGCAGCTAAAGAAAAAAAAAAGAAAAGTGAGTTGAAACATTTTGGAGAAAGCTCCTGGCAGCATGAAAGGGGAAACACGGTGAATGAGAATATAATTTTGATGCATTGTTAACAATTAGGCTGGGTGAACGGCTTGGAAAGAACATGAACCTGCTCCTCCCAGTCAGAGTAGCACAGATGTGACTCTGGCAGGCTCCAGCGAAACACCACACTGGGGTGTTACAATGCTGCACTGCATTATGAAGATGATGCATAAGAACTGATGAGGTGACTCCAGTGTGGTCGAGTTCAGGTTTGGTCGCCGCTTTTAGCAACTGTGGTCCACAGCTCACTCATTATGTGTACAGGTGGGGGTGAGGGGATGGGGAGAGCAAAAGCAAGCATAAAGTAATAGTGTGGCTGCAAGGCAAATCCTTTCTTTGTGTAAGTGAAAAGAAGTGGGGCCAACTGATGATGGCAGGTCTGGGGAGCTGGAACCAGGATCTGGAACACAGAAGGAAAGGAGAGTGATGCTCAAGTGGAAAGAGAGAGTCATTTAGAGGCAGAATAGCATGTTAGTTTATATTTGTGGACAAGGCGGTGGAACAGAGAATGTCTGGACTAGGGAACTGCTTGGATTCACTGGGGCAATAGCTTTGGCACTGCCTAAGTGCACAGCTAGTGACCAAGCATGGGCACAATGTAAAACACACACACGCTCCACATCTGTCTGACCCTCCTCCCTCAAGCTACAGCATAAGAGTCCACACAAAGTACTGCCTGTACTCAAGGGTGTATCCCACTGGCTACTGCCCATGGTACGAATGATTCCTCCAGGGCTGTGCTTCTGCATGCTCGCCTTTCTCTGACTTCCCAGCTGGCTTATTAGCTGGGCAAACCTGCCCTGAACTTCTGGAGAATTTCCCAAACAGCACTTGCTTGACAGCTGGGTTTTCAACCACTCTCCTCTGTCTGGCTCAGGAGCACTCTGTATCCAGCACAGGGATGTATTGATCACCCAGTTTTGTGTTAGGAGTGACTTTACCCCTAGGAGATACTGGCAGGGACTTCAGAAGGTTCAGGGGAAGGGATGATCCTTTCCTATGGAGCACTGAGCAGGGGTCATTTGGTAGCTCAGATGAGAACAGATTGCATGATCAACCGAGAAGATTCAGGGCGGAGGTGGCAGGGACCCTAGTGTTTCTCAGCCCTTCCTGCCCTTTCTCTATGCAACACTTTTTTCTTATTCATGTGAAATGGAAAAGTAGTTCAGCTCTGTGAGGAGTAGCTCAGCAGTGCTGGCCCTGACCTTGTGAGCTCCATCTCTGTAAGCACCGACCCTCACAAAATCTACATTCACCTCAAGGCAGCTGTGGGTGATCCTCACCCACAAGACTGATGATTCCATGCTCATATACACCCAGTCATCAATTTAAAGCATTTCTTTGCCACGTGTGAATTTATCAGGTTCTGTGGTTAAAAATAGGAGCAAGTACCAGGCGAGCCAGTGTGGGAGTGAACTTTGCCTCTGAGTTACAGACTGGCAGCACTTCAATCTAACGCTCTTTTCATCATGCCCTTGTTCTCCCCCTATAATTACCTACAAGAACTGCTTTGGTACCCAAAATGCAAAGCTGGAGGCTGCGCCCACCCCTAGTAGATCAAGTGGCGCCATCAGCCAATCTGAAATTCAAGAACACCTCAATTATCACATTCCTGTCCCACATCCGGTGAGCCAAACTGGAGAGACAATTAAAAAGCCTTAAACTGATTCCAAGTGTCATAATATGGCAATGCTATATCATGAGGTGACATTAGTGTGTGATATCATTGCATCAGGATGAGATGATGCAATTCATTGACATTTTTTTATCATACAAAGACAAATGTAAAGGACAAGAATGTGTTGCATTTGCCCCTCTCGCCTCTAGCACCTCACTGCCCAAACAAACCTTAAAGCTACCACTGCTTACCTGTTACTTTCACTTGGATATAGTGACCGATAGCAATCTGGTTATTTGCACTGGCTCTGCACTGGTAACCACCACTGTCTGAACGGCTGACATTATGAATCTCCAGGAGCAGAGACAGGCTGACCCTTGCTTGGGGATTTAAGCTCTCTGTTGATAGCAAGCGTTCCATCTCTTTGCCAACGCTAGCACAGCTGCTCTGATTTTCCACCCGTTTACACCAGTAGACCTTCAGATCTGAAGACTGTTCCTGTTCATACCACACTGTGCAATTCAAGGTCAGGGGATCTCCTTCGTTAAGCTTAACGCGGGCTGATGGGTATTTGATTTCAAGCATGTCACATCCTGGAGAGTAAGAGAGCAGACCCATTAACTGGAGAGGCTATTGTATGAGCATTAACCTGCCTAGTATCTTTCAGGTCATTTGTAAGCTCTTGGGGTAGGGATCGTCTCATACTCTGCATGCACAGTGCTTAGCACAATGAGGCCCTGACCTTGGTTAATGCCTCCAGGTGCTGTTGTAATACAAATCATTAATAATTTGGCTTTTCCCATAACCTCTGTGTTTCTTGGCAGCCCTTCTGCGGAGCTGTGTGAGGAGGGATATCACAGTATCCCCCACCTATCTTCTACAAGGTCTAGGGCATGCAGGTTGGCCAAATATTTTCTGCCCAGGAGAGCGTCAACAGAAAATCGGGTTTGATAAATGTCAGTTTTCCTCAAAAAAAGTTTATTTTCATTAGAAAACCTAAAAACCCAACATTTTCCATTTTCAGTAGTTTGACTGAAAACTTTTGTATTTTTCAAAAGAACAATCACAATGTTTCACGGGAAAATTAAACCTTTTTCTAGCCAGCTCTGGATATTCCGTCTTCTGAGGTCAGAGTTCAGCTTCTCTCTCAGGCTATGTCCACACTGCAAGTGAACGATGTGATTGTAGAATGGATAGGCAAACGCACCTTAGCTTTAATCTAGCCAGCATGGGTAACAATGGCGGTGTAGATGTGGGGACACAGCTTCAGCAGAGGCTAGCAACCTAGGGTCCCTGGAGGGCTTATACTCTCCTTGCTGGCTAGTGCTTAAGCCTGTGCCCCCCCATGCCTACACTGCTGTCGTTACCTGTGCTAGCTAGATTAAAGCTAGCATGGGTATAGAGCTACAATCACACCTTTCGCTTGCCGTGGGAACACACCCTCAGTCACTGTGCCAGTGAGCTAAATTTACCAATGGAGAAGACATGAGGAGACAGACGTGATTCAGAGTCTGTCTAGGAAGGGTATTGAGATACACCCCTCCTTTCCAATTCCCCAGACAGCTTCTCTCTTCAGTATACAAAACTAACTTCTAGACTGGGCTTGAAAAATGATGGCAACATGCTACGTCTTGCCTGGCTTGGCCTTACCTGTAGAGCCCTGGCGGATACAAAATTTGTATCTGCATCCAAGCCACGATCTGCAAACATGGTCCATGGATAACCCCAGATTTGCAGGGCTCTACTTACCTGCAGCTTTTATTCCCAATGCTGCCCACAGAAGAGCCACAATAAGGCTGCTTCTTCCACGCCCAATCAGCCAACCCCTGATCCTCATTATTTTCTGGAGTACCATCAGATTGAAATCTCGGACAATTATCAGCAGACCCTTTCCTCTCACAGCAAAGAAAGAGCATTAGAAGCCTCTTCTGCCGCTTATGAGCTGTCAGAAAAGTACAAACCTCCCCACACTAGTTACTGGTTAAAGCACACTGCCACTTAACCACAGTGCAGAAATCTTCTTAAAGAGCCAGAAGACCATTAACACTCACACGGCACAACACGCACACACGCGTGCAGAAAATCACACCTCCCTAGAACGGAGCGAAATAATCATCACTCTAATTTGCAGAGGTTTTAATGACATTTAAGAAATTCTCAAGTATTCGACCATATTCTCTATAACTTCTCTTCCTTTTCAGCATGGCTTGGTACCAGCCATCTTATCAAATTACTTGTATAGCTTGTTGAAAAGGAGCCATGAACCCCAGCAAAATGTCGTTAGAAATTAAAAAAATCCCAGTTTACTCCATCCCATTCATTATCATTTAGCAGAGAAGGCAGACTTCCTTTTTCCACACTTATGAACTTGAACATCCTGGGTATGAAATTTTGACTTAAGTGCTATTGTTTTCATATTCTGGGGGCTTCAAGGAGTGAGGGAGGAAAAAAGAGAATTAAAAATTGTTAGGGCTGTCAAGCGATTAAAAAAATTAATTGCTATTAATTGCATGATTAATCGCACTTTTAAACAATAATAGAATGCAATTTATTTAAATATTTTGGATGTTTTCTACATTTTCAAATATACTGATTTCAATTACAACACAGAATACAAAGTGTACAGTGCTCACTTTATATTTATTTTTGATTACAGGTATTTGCACTGTAAAAAAACAAAAGAAATAGTATTTTTCAATTCACCTAATATAAGTACTGTAGTGCAATCTCTTTATCATGAAAGTTGAACCTACAAATGTAGAATTATGTACAAAAAAATAACTGCATTCAAAAATAAACAATGTAAAATTTTAGAGCCTGCAAGTCCACTCAGTCCTACTTCTTGTTCAGCCAATCACTAGGACAAGTTTGTTTACATTTGCAGGAGAGAATGCTGCCCACTTCTTACTTACAACGTCACCTGAAAGTGTTGGCATGGCACTGTTGTAGCCAGTGTTGCAAGATATTTACGTGCCAGATGCGCTAAAGATTCATATGTCCCCTAATATTTCAACCATCATTCCAGAGGACATGCATCCATGCTGATGACGGGTTCTGCTCAATAACAATCCAAAGCAGTGCAGACCGACACATGTTCATTTTCATCATCTGAGTCAGATGCCACCAGCAGAAGGTTGATTTTCTTTTTTGGTGGTTCAGGTTCTATAGCTTCTGCATCAGAGTGTTGCTCTTTTAAGACTTCTGAAAGCATGTTCCACACCTCATCCCTCTCAGATTTTGGACGGCACTTCAGATTCTTAAACCTTGTGTCGGTTAGAAATCTCACATTGATTCCTTCTTTGTGTTTTGTGAAAACTACAGCGAAAGTGTTCTTAAAATGAACTAGATGTGTTGGGTCATCATCCGAGACTGCTATAACACGAAATGTATGGCAGAATGCGGGTAAAACAGAGTAGGGGATATACAATTCTCCCCCAAGGAGTTCAGTCACAAATTTAATTAACGCATTATTTTTTTAACGATCGTCATCAGCATGGAAGCATGTCCTCTGGAATGGTGGCTAAAGCATGAAGGCCCATACGATTGTTTAGCATATCTGGCCCGTAAATACCTTGCAATGCCAGCTACAAAAGTGCCATGCAAATGCCTGTTCTCACTTTCTGGTGACATTGTAAATAAGAAGAGGGCAGCATTATCTCCTGTAAATGTAAACAAACTTGTTTGTCTTAGCGATTGACTGAACAAGAAGTAGGACTGAGTGGACTTGTAGGCTCTGAAGTTTTACATTGTTTTGTTTTTGAGTGCAGTTATGTAACAAAAAAAATCTACATTTGTAAGTTGCACTTTCACAACAAAGATTGCACTACAGTACTTTTATGTGGTGAATTGAAAAATACTATTTCTTTTGTTTATTATTTTTACAGTGCAAATATTTGTAATAAAAAATAATATGTATTTTGATTTCAATTACAACACAGAATACAATATACACCTCTACCCCGATATAACGCTGTCCTCGGGAGCCAAAAAATCTTACCGCATTATAGGTGAAACCGCGTTATATCGAACTTGCTTTGATCCACTGGAGCATGCAGTCCTACCCCCCCGGAGCGCTGCTTTACCGCGTTATATCCGAATTCGTGTTATATCGTGTCGCGTTATATCGGGGTAGAGATGTATATGAAAATGTAGAAAAACATCCAAAATATTCAATAAATTTCAATTGGTATTCTATTGTTTAACAGTGCGATTAAAACTGTGATTAATCACAATTATTTTTTTAATTGTGATTAATTTTTTTGAGTTAATCACATGAGTTAACTGCGA